>NC_135636.1:46330000-46642083 GCF_053574225.1 Canis aureus | reverse complement strand
GGAATCATTTGGGAAGCATTTACAAATACCAGTGCAATCTCCAATCTAGACCAATTAAATCTGAATCTCTGGACATGAGATATGGGTGTTAATAATTTTTGGAAGTCCCCAGGTGACTCCAGTGTGCAGCCAGGGTTGAGAACCATTGGATTTAGGTATCATCCTAAATCTTGCTATTGCTTCTGATTCATTTCTTTCTTTCAGCCACTTCTGGATCTTTCTCTGATCTGACTTGTCTACATCCACCCCATGCCAGGTCATCTACCCACACTGGTTAGCTATTTCCTCGAACCAGAACTGAAATACTACCTTCAGTGAGTTCTTGATCTTTCTATGGACATGGCTCAAGTTCCAGCATTTATATTAATTTCCTGACTCTATTACATGGATTTTAAAGATTTATTTATTTTAGAGAGAGAGAGAGAGAGAGAGAAAGAGAGAAAGAGAGAAAGAGAGAGAGAGAGAGAGAACATGCATGTGCAAGCAAGCAGGGAGAGGGGCCTAGGGAGAGAGAATCCTGAAGCAGGCTCCTCACTGAGCAGAGAGCCTGATGTGGGGCTCATCTCAGGACCTTGAGATCATGACCTGAGCCAAAACCAAGAATTGGACACTTAACCAATGGTGCCACCCAGGTGCCCCAAATTAAAATAGATTTTATAATAGAATTTTTACTATTCTAGCAATTTGTGTCTTATGAACAACTGTTCAAATCCCATGTAAAAGTTGGAGATACAACTTTTCTCTAGTGAATATGAACTCTGCAACAAAACTAAAAAATTTGAGAATGCCTTCTATAAGATTTTTATCTGCAAGTTTTCTCTAATTGTGGTGGTCAGTTTGTTTTGTAGATGTCCTTCATTTGGGGACATGAAAACATCTCTTCTGGATGGAGTTAGAGTTTACCCATTATTTAAAATTTCCAATTCTGTTGCCTTCTCTGTCTCCCACATGCCTTTCAGCCACCCCAGGGTCTTCCCAGACTCCTACTCTCAGACTTCTCTCAACTATAGCAGGTGATGAGACTCGCATAAAACATGATTTTAGTTTTATTTTTTGTTCTGTAAATAATTGCCAACTGCCCATTAAGGCATGTAACATGGAAGTTGCACATGCAAAACTGGATTTTATTTGATATATCCAGGCTGTGTGCTCAAATACGTTAGTTCAAGATTCTGGGACCGAGGCAAAATATCAACCCTTAAAACCACAGAAAGCAAAGAGATAGGAAGTTATTTCCCTGCCTCAACATTGACCTATTTATTCTCTTACACCTGCAACTAATCTGTTCTTTTCTGAATACATGCAAATGTACAAAGTGATTTGGGTCTTCTCTTTTGAGTCATCCAATTTTTTTTACATGGCATTTTAGCTGTGGTTCTTTTCCTGTGAATCTTTCCTTGTCTACTTTCCATGCCTCTCTTTATTAACCCCTTCCTTTCGTGAACCTCCTTGTTGACAAAGATTCTTGGTATTCAGAGGGGATCCAGTATGAAATTTTGTGAACTTCTGAAGTTGAGAACATCTCTACAGCAGGGGTTGTCAGACCTTTTCTGTAATGGTAAATATAAATAAATATTTTCAGCTTTGTGGATCATACAGTATCTGTGGCAACTACTCCACTCTGCCACTGTAGCATACAAGAGCCATAAATGATATGAAGGAATGGTTTATGAATGTGTTTCAATAAAACTTTACTTAAAAAAAAGGGTAGAGGGCCAGATTTAGTTTGCTAACCTTTCTCTGCAGCATATAATTGTTCCCCAAAAGTATAGTATCACTGAAGTGATAGGATCATTGTGTAGGGTGGATCCCTTCACTTACATGGCATGGATGGGCATTGGTAACCTTGCCCTAATTCTTAAATAGTGTCGACAATCTTGGCACAATTGGGAAGTTCAAATTACTTACTTATTATTCTCTATATGGCAATTCTTTACCATGGTACTGGCTTTACTATGCACACTACTCTTGCCAGATGTTGAAACAACAGGGAACAAAGCATGATCTCTTTCCTGGAAGAGCTCTAAGCAAATGGGAATATTGGGTCCTCCAATGGCAATAGTAACTCAGTTCTGCTGTAAGAACAGTACAGGGTATGGAGAGAGAAAGAAAGAGGAAGAGGAAGGGTGCCTCACTAGATTAATGAGGTCTAGGATGGCCTTCCTGAGGGAGTGACATCTGAGCTGAGACCAAAGGAGGGATGAGTGAGGGTTAGCTGGGTGAAGGCCAGGCTGAGGGTGAAAGGCAAGGTGTTCCAAAGAGAGAAAATTGCTTTATGAAGCCTTAGGGCACAGTCACATGATCCCAATATCTGTAGAAAAATATGCCCAATAACTGGGCTGGCCCCAGGATATATGACTTCTGTATGGTGTGCCATGAACATCCAGCAACCTGAGAACAGTGGGGAATCTGGGTTACTGTGTTGATTGATTCAACAAATGCCGGCACAGTTGAAAAATTGGAGCAAATATGCTAGAAGTAATCTTCTCAGTGAAGTTAAAACCAGGAGTTGATTGTGAGGGGAATTTGTGGTGTTTCCTCCTTTTGATGCCAGTTAGGACAAGATGGATTGTAATGGACCTCAGAGTGTTTGCAACTACATAATTCTCACTTTGTCAACAGAGCTAACCTTAAAAACAAGAAGAAATAAAGAAACTGTCAAAAGGCAGTTTATCTTTGCCTTCACTTCATCTCCAGACACACATCACAAGTTTCCTGATCAAGCAGCATCTTCTCTACCTCATGCTCTAGCCCTGTTCTGACTCTCCTCTTCTGGGCACACCTATTATAGTAATACCCCCTTATAACATTGACTTATTGTAAAGGGCTCTTGATTTCTGAATTTTCATTCAGAAAGTCTGTCCCTTTTCATTTTGGTAGCATATACAGCCCTAAGCACGCACGAGCACGAGCGCGCGCACACACACACACACACACACACCCATTCCCACCCCCCACATGTATTCATTTTAGTACATGTTTGAATTTAAAAGTAAGTGATTCCAACAAATGGCAAGAAGATGGTAGTTTAGGTGGTACCTGAATATTTTTTTAAAGATTTTATTTATTTATTCATGAGAGACACACACAGAGAGAGGCAGAGGCATAGGCAGAGGGAAAAGCAGGCTCCATGCAGGAAGCCCGATGTGGGACTTGATCCCGGGACTCCAGGATTATGCCCTGGGCCGAAGGCAGGTGCTAAATCACTGAGCTACCTAGGGATCCCCTTGATAACTATAAATGATTAACATTTGGGAAATACTATTTTAGTAAATGGTACTAAATTTTTGGAGGCTGATCATAGTTTGAAATGCAGATTTACTATGTAGCATCTTGAGAAAGTTACTCCATCTCATTGAAGCTCAGTTTTTAAAAATCTGTGAAGTGGATTAGTGCAACCCACAGCATCAGTTTTTGGTTTGGGAGGTGCTGCTTCAGACACTTAAAATACTGAGGAGAGTGTCTGATATGTTGCATGTGATATAAATGTTAGTTCCCTCCCTCACTGCTTCCCATCTCTCTTACTATATTTTGATGGTGTTCTCCTTCAGGGAGACCTGGACCTCATGTTTATGATGTATCCACCATTACCCCGTACGCTGCTTTTCACTTGAATTTACACAAAGTTTTTTTTCTTTTCACTTTGGTTTGCAGCTCTTTAGTATCATGTTCAAAATTATTGAGCAAAAAGGCAAATGATTTTCTCTTTTAGGACTGCCTCTGGAGGTGCAGTCAGTGTTCTGAGAGGAGATCACAACCTCATGTTTCTGTTTTCCCATTGCTGTGATTACTGCAATGGTGTTAAGATATTTTTATTGTGGGCTTGGCGTGAAAATAAAGTGTGCATGGTAAAGCTTATTGGCAGTGAAATGTAACTCATGCCGCATATCCTCCAGAAGCGATGAGGTTTTAGTTCATAGAAAAAGCACAATGTCCCACTGTAAACCCATTTTTAACAATATTATAAAATCCAGACTTCATTTAGACTTTACTGTGTTTTTTCATTAATATCCTTTCTCTGTTCCAGGATTCAGTCTAGGGTACCATATTGCATTTAGTTGTTATGCCTCCTCTGTCCCCTTTGGTCTATGACAATTCCTCAGCCATTCCTTTTTTTTTTTCGTGACCATGAGATTCTTGAAAATTACTAGCTCCATATCCTGCAAAATGTCCTCTAATCGGAGTCTGTCTGATTTTTTTTTCATGATTTGACTGAGGTCATGGATTTGAAGCAGAAAAGCACAAAAATTAAGTGCCCTTCTTGTTGCATCATATGAGGCTACACATGACATTCACAAGACATCTCTGGTGATGTTGACCTTCATCACTTGGTAAATGTGGTTATCTGCAAGGTTTCTCAACTGTGCATTGCTATTTTTACCTTTCCAGACTCAATTCTTTGGAAGCTAGTGACTTAAGTCTAACCTACTTTCAAGAAGGAGAGGTAGAGGCTGTCTTCTGGAGGTGGAAATGTCTGCAGATATTAAATAGAATGCTTTTGTAAGGAAAATTTATAAGCTCATTAAAAAAGACCTAACTGTTTGTGGATATTTTCACTCTATAAATCAACTCAATAGAATATAATAAAATTTATACCTAGAGTGGTCTTTGTATTCCCTCTGGTCCTTGTGATTTGAAGTATTTATATAACAAAGTGCTATTGAAATGTATTCCTGATTTTCGTCTGTAAAACGGAAAGCTTGGTCTCAAATACCAGTCTTTCTATTTTCTTTTGAAAAAAAAATCCTCATATTAAAATGTTGCAAGATACACGATCCCACAGGAATTTAGCAAAAAGAACAAAAGATGGATTGCCAGCAAGTCTAGATAGCATTTCTGTCAATATTCATGGAGTATTCTCATAACGCAAATTTTACTTATCTAGAGTAGAGTAATTTCTTCAGTGCTGTTTGCAGATAACAGAGCTATTACCAGAGGTAACTTTTTATCGAAAGACCTATGTGTATGGCAGGGCAAACATCTAATTACCAAACATCTGCTCTTATTACCTATGAGTCACTCTCCTCTCCTTTGAATCTCCAGGACCCTATCCTATTCCTTGGCTCAGGATGGCCTCAACTGCCCAACTTGTCCTTGGGTCTCAAGTTTTTTATATATAATACATATGTATTTAAATTTGTTTCCCTCTGGTTAATCTGTCTTATTTCAATTTAATGAATAAACCAACCAAAAGAATCTAGAAGGGAAGAGGAAAAAATTTTCCTCCCCTACACTATGTTACATTTATATGTTACATTTATCTTTTAGCATTCATAGACTGATTTGCCATGGAATTTTGTGTTTTGGTTTTTGAGCATGTATCTTGGGGGCACATATAATTTGAAATGTGGATAATATACAGTTGTTTTTGAGGAAGGAAAGACATTAGGGTTTGAAGCCAATGGCCAAGAAAGAATTCTTGAGATGTCTTTGGTGCAAAAGGCAATTTTATTAAAGCACAGAGACAGGACCTGTGGGCAGGAAGAGCTGCACTGGGATCATGAGGCCCATTATATACTTTCAAGTTGGGAGGGCGTTAGGATAGCAGAAGTCTCCAAGGAATTTTGGAAGCAAGGTTTCCAGGTTCTTGAGGGTGCTAGCTATTACTGGGAAAGGGTCATTTATTATTGTCTAATAAAACCAGAGTCATGAGACCCTTCAGATGTCTATCAATCGGTCATATACTTGGGGGATGATTGCCAACATTTATCTTGGAGGGATAGAGATAAAGGAAGTTTCCAAAGGAATTTTTTTTATATGTTAAAGTAGACTTAAAAGATCCTGGAGGTTGGGCTTAGATTGCCTTTTGCCCTTAGCAAAGTATTAACATCGAGGCAGTTGAGGAATGTCACTCTGCCTATTTCAAGGACTTGCCAGTGGGCTGTAGATAGTAAGGAAATTTTATAATTTTTCTTCTGCCTTTGTTTCCCACATCAGTTCTTGGCTTTTCATTGTAATTTCTTTTATAAGATAATTTTATTTGGTGGATTTAGAGTTTCTGAAGGGAATACCAAATCATGTGTGCAAGGTAATAATTAAATAATTCACAAATATGATTATCAATTATTAGCATAAACGTCACTGTTGGGGTCCAGTCATCTCAAAAGACATAAAATGAACCAACATGGTTGATAAAAAACATTATCAAAAAAAAGAAAAAAAAAAACAACAAAAAAAAACATTATCACTCAGGGGAAAAAAAAAAAAAAAACCTCCAGGGGTGCTTTAACTCCCAACTCCTCATTCTAAAATATTGCCAAATTTTCTTGATTCTAATGGATCATTAATTATAAAATGCACCTTCAATTTAAAGAATTGCTCATTTTACAGGAAAAAAAAATAAAACACAACCACCCATTGATTTTCAAGTGTGACTTAATTTAAAAAGTGTTATACACTTAAATATCTAGGAAAAATGGCTTAAACAAGAAAATAACCAAGAAGAAAATCATTTAAAGGGGCTGACTATGTGCTAAGTAGTTTAATCAGCTCTCTCATTTTATCCCCCAGGAAATTCTAGGTGACAAATTGCTACTTCTATCTTTGTTGCATGAATGAGCTAGCTGAGGTCTGGTGCAGTGGAGCAGATGAGTCAAAGGTAGAAAGGCTTACATAAATTAAATAGCTTCTACCAGGTTACACAAAAGTTAGTAGGAGAGAAGGGAAATCAGTGTAGATTCTCTCTGTCTCATTGTGGAATTTTGAAATACATTTTCCTCCTAGCCAGTCACTTCAATGGCAAGCCATCTCCCAAAGAGATGATGCTGAAAAGAAAAAAGAAAATTGTCAACTGCCCTTCTCATGTCCCCCCAACAACCTCAGTTCAAACTGAAGTTCTGAGTGTTAGGTTTTTGGTCTCCCAAATTAAATGTCCTTGTGATATGTTAATCAGAACCACTAATCTCTTAACAGCTGCACCTGCTACAAAGCTCCTGTATCAGTTAATAAGAATTCTTGAGTGGGGAGTAAAGGAAGATGGTCCATTTCTACAGTTTCACTGTGTTTAAAAACACTGGTAGTTTTTATGCAGTTTTGTTAGAGGGAAAAATAAAAGCAACTACTTAAGATAAAAAATTATGATAGACTTGCGTGTGGGAACAGACAGGGAGAGAGAAACAGAGATGGAGACAGAGAGACACACAGAGACAGAGAGAGACAGAAAGTAAAAAAGATGAGGAAAAATGTTTCTGTTTGTTTTGTTTTTAAATACAACCTGCAGTAGGAAGAGTTGGCTTAAGGCTGGGGGAAAAAAAATGGTTGTTCACTCATTTAGAATATGCAAAAAACAAAATTCAATAATGATTGCATTTAAACACATTCAGAGCATACAAAATAGGCATGATGAGCCCTGCTTTGCCTGTGGTGAAGTTCAGATGAAACAGAGTAGGAAAAGCGTTTTTCAACAGTAAAGGGCCATCTAGAAGTAGGGATTATTTTCACAATGGTTATCAATGTCTACCCCAGCGGCCAGAACAAGTTTCATATGCATTTTAATGAAATGCAGTGTCTCATTGAGTCTATGCACTCTTGCAGCACAGAGGCTAGCCAGGGGCATGACTAGTTGTTCTCCATCATTTGGTTGTTTCATGCTTCTAAATCTTGCTAAAGATATTCTTAGCTCTAGATATTACCTCTCAGGTCTGCCAGTCATGAGGCCAGCTGTCAGAGAAGAAACAAATGAACCCCTGGATTGGTAGGAAATATTCTTTGGATGTTTTATTGCCTTTTGCTCTTGAGGTAACATGGTTAACAGAGGAGATGACAAAGCAATGTTCCAGTGCTGAGTCACAGAGTTCCCATCAGACTGTGAGCGCCAGTCTCCCCTATCTGTGTCACCTGGAACGTGCTTATGAGACACTCAGTAAATATTGGTGCAACGCATGAACAAATACATAAATGGAGAAGCTTACAGGATCCATATCCTTCATCAAAGACAACACTGAAAGGAAGACAGCTTGACTCTTGATTAAGGAAATGGGTTAATGGGTTCAAATTCTTTTTTTTTTTTTTTAACTTAAATAGAAATAGACTTTATCATATGTCTCTGGGTTGCTTATGGTATCAGTGTGAAGGCTGGGGAACAAGTCTAAGAAAAAGGCAGAAGTCAAGAAAAGCTTACAGCCAAGAACAGAACAGACAGAGTTCATGCCAGAGAACAGTTAGGTCCTGACCTAACTGACCTAACCCTGACTTTGACAGTCCAGCTTTGGACACTGGCTGCCAATTGTCACTGCTAGATTCTTAAATCTGCTGTAGCCTCTGAGAATCTGCTTTTCCCCTTGCCACGTCTGGTTGCTTGAGACGAAACTCCTGGCAGGAGCATCTGACTGGCCAAATCTGGGCCTCATGCTTCCTGCCAAGGAGCTGCAATAGAAGCACTTTCGGCCAACTGGGAGCTGGGGTCTTGCCTTCCATCAAGACCTAAGTGATGGGGGATCTCGCCATCTAGAAAGATAGCCTCCACACCTGGCAAATATCCACCATGTCCCCCAAACCTTGGTTTTCTGACCTGTACAATGCAAATATCCTTTTTATCCTTTGCTATGGCATTTTATCCTTTTGCTACGATATTTTAACCTACTATACCTTTTATCCTTTTCTATTGCTATGGAGAGTAAATTAAATAATGCATGTGAAGTACAATAAGTCTTAGTTGTTAATGTGTTCAAATTCTGATGCAGAAAGCTGTGCTCGATAACCAGCTCTCTCATGAATCAGCTGCGTACCCTGAGAAAATGTTCTCTCCCTCACCCTCGCTCTCCCTCTCATGCTCTCAGTCTTACCGTATTTAAAAGCTTTGCATTAGTCATGTTCCTCAGCTGATGGCATATTATTAGTATTGGTCCTTACAGGACTCTTTTTGGGTTAGTCATTCTTTCACTGACTCA
This sequence comes from Canis aureus, assembly GCF_053574225.1. Classification (NCBI taxonomy): domain Eukaryota; kingdom Metazoa; phylum Chordata; class Mammalia; order Carnivora; family Canidae; genus Canis; species Canis aureus. The sequence continues at coordinate 46,633,195 of NC_135636.1, read as the reverse complement.
TTCATTCATACATTCACTCATTCATACATTCATCACATCACTCCAATAGTTTCCTCCCATTTGCCTTACTCATCCCAGAGGCACCCATTCAAATATGTTTAATTTGCATCTTTTTGTTTACATGTGTTCTTTAAAACTAGGACTGTTGAGCATGCATGCATTTTTACTTGATGTATAGATTGGGCTCTATCTCTCTCCCATCTGTCTAATACAAGTGGCTAGTGTGTGACAACACAGGTAGATCAATATGGTTATTTTTTGTAAATTAACCTTTCTTCCTTTTGCACTAGGGATTTAAGACCCATCTATGTGCCTTATTATCTTCACATTTTATCTTTTGTCTCTGCCAGTGATGGACAGATTGATGCAGTAATTATCATTATACATGTCCCCTCTGGCCCTGTGTGAAAATTTCTCAGGCCCTATACTCAGGAACTGAATTGCTGGTACATCACTAAATGTATGGCTAGTGATCTGTAAGCCACAGTTGGCATATGACACGTCGCCACCCGCCTTGGTCTTCCTGCAGCCAGGTAGCAACCTACAGATGGTGATGCCCTGTGGCGCCTCTCAGCCTGGCAGAGGTTCCAGCAATCTGGTGATGTAGGCCAGTGGTTCTCAAACTTTCCTAAGCATCAAGATCACCTTGAGGGTTTGTTAAAAGAGATAGGCAGGGGGTGCCTGGGTGGTTCGGTTAGTTAAGCATTTGCCTTTGGCTCAGATCATGATTCCGGGGTCCCAGGATGAAGCCCTGCATTGGGCTCCCCGCTCAGTGGGGAGTCTTCTTCTCCCTCTGACTCTCCCCTCTCTTGTGCTCTCTCTCTCTTTCCCAAATAAATAAATAAAATCTTAAAGAGAGAGAGAGAGAGAGAGAAAAATATTTTGGGACCCTACCCCAGAGTGTCTGATTTAGTAGCTCTGAGATGGAGTCTGAAAATGTGCATTTCTAACCATTTCAGGGGCAGCCACTGCTGCTAGTTTGACAGGACTTGCTCTGTGCCAGGGGCAGGGAGGAGAGGTGTGCTTGAGGCATTAGAGTGGCTTTGGCACATGCAGGCCACCGCAATTCAGTGCTGGTCAGAGGCAGAACCAGCACATCTTTAGAGAGTCAGCAAAGTAAAAGGCGTAATTAAGGGAACATTTTTAGTAGTAGATATTTGAAACATCCAGAAATGCATCTAATAAGTGATCCTGGGAAGTGAGTGTTTGGGTTTCCTTTGCTTTTTTTCCTGAGTCTTCCTCCCTCCATCCTTTTTTCCTCATGCTGACGATTTCTTCCTCAATATTCGCCCCAGCACCGGCTGTTCCTCATTTGATGGTAAGTGGATTGCTTTTGCAGTAGTTATTACTTGACTTAGAAATATATCAAGTCAAAGGACCTGATCATGGCTTATGTGCAATCAGTTTTCCACAACCTTGTGACTCACTCTATGGTGTGTGTGTATGTGTGTGTGTGTGTGTGTGTGTGTCTGTCTGTGTGTTGCTTTTGCATTTCTGGCTCTATTGACTAGACCAGGCATAAGGGTTTGTTTTTTCTTAAAATTTTATTTATTTATTCATGAGAAACACATAGAGAGAGAGAGAAGCAAAGACATAGGCAGAGGGAGAAGCAGGCTCCCCATGAGGAGCCTGATGCAGGACTCGATCCCAGGACCCAGGTTTCATTACTTGATCCAAAGGCAGACGCTCAACCACTGAGCCACCCAGGTGCCCCAGGCATGAGTTTTAATATAATTCATAGCCTTTACTTAGGCAGTTGTCAATGTGACTTTTGGCCATTTATTAGGCATTATTTCTGATAAGATTTATTTTAATATTAGGGAACTTACAATTTGATCTATTTTAAATCAAGGTTTTCTGATAATTTGGCAATATGCTCCACTTGATTGAGAGGTTTTTTGGGGTTTTTTTTTTTGCTTTTGTTTTATTGTTTTTCATTCAATTTCTTATAAATCGAGACATTTTTCTTTTGGAACTCTGTGTGTCTCAACCACCCACTGCCTATCTTCCTCCTTTTACTTAATATATTTATTGACTATAAAACAACCATTAGCAGATGCGGACAGGTGCCTTTTCTTTATCTTTTACATACTTCGTGGTATTTTGCTACAGTGTTAGCACAATGATTCCTTGAGAGCTTGAGAGCTGGGTCTCAGCACACTGCCTGGCACACAAAAGCCATTCAACCAATGCTTCTGGAGTGAATGAGTGGACAAGTTAATAGATAAATACTGATTGCCTGTTTTTGACTAATTGGCGAGTTTTGTATTAGGTCATTACTATTTTTTACATTACTTTTTTTAAAAAAACTTTTAAAATAATTTGTTGATTGAAATGGCCATCTTTTTTTCTCCTAGCTTGGGACTCTGAAAACTAGTACATTGTAGGCAAATTATATGCCTGAGAGCTTTTTCCACTTAAGAATTTAGCTAAAATTAAGGGATAGTGCCTAGAAATAAACCCAGCTTTAGTGAATTCCCAATTAAATGCCTGAAATCTCTTTGGTAAGTAGGTGGCAGATAAACAAATGCATATAAAAAGAATTCCAATTATCTGCAATGGTTAAAAACGAGATACTCTGTTTTAAGTTAGCTTTCTCATTATTACAATGTTATTATTAAGTTAGTTTTTTCATTAATAGAGAGTTATATATTCCATGCTGTATTTTCCAGTTTTTGTTTGATAATTTTATTTTTGGCTCTGAGTATAAAAAGCAATCAAAGCCCATTGTAGAAATGTGGGGAAAAAATAAAGGCACAATGTAAGAAAAAAAGAGCTACACCACCCAGATAATACAGCTGTTAATTTCTTGGTAAACTTTCTATAGATAATATGAGAACATTTAAAATTCTTTCTGTATGTATGTAACACTATACCGTTGAGATTACATTGTATTTTGAGCCTTGCTTTTATTCTACTCTGCATTATCTAAGAATTATTTCCCCATGCCAATAAATATTATTTGAAGTCAGATTTCTTTTCATGGCTATATAGCATGATATCACAGGGATATATCAATATTTATTTACCTAGTCTCCTGTTCTTTGGCTGGTAGGTTGAATATCCTTACACATATATGTGCCTTTGTCTTCCTCCCTCCTAGTTTGATAAGAATAGATTTGTACATGTGGAGTAAAGGGGTAAGGGTTGAGACTCTCTTAAACCATAGGATGCACATCAATACATTTTTTTCAGAAAATGTTGCCCATGTTCACCAGCACCAGCAGGGGATGAGTGCTCTCGTTGTATTATATTGTCATCGCTAAATATTACTATGTTATTAAAATGACTACCAATTTGATGGGTTAATTTTATAAGTTTCCAGTGCTTTAAAACAGAATGCCATTTAAAGTAAAATTAGGTATGTTCAATTAGCCCAAAAGCCATAGATGCTGTTGTACAAGACGGTAGGTAAAGATGTTATGGGACATTAGAAGGAATAGATTCGTCATCACATGGTAACATTTTGACTTTTTTTCAGATTAATGATCTTTGTTTCTCCGTTTTTAATTTTTTTTTTTGGAAAAATAGGGAATAGAATAGCATTCTATTGATATGGTTCTTTCTCATGGCCCATCATCCCATCCCTAATAATCTATCCACTATAGACTTTTTTTTCCTTTTCAAATTTGCATGTGAGAACTATGTCTATTTAAAACACAGAAACCTGGTCACCTGCATTTTATTATGGTTTGTGGCACCTAGTAAAAATTGAACATCAGTATTTTAGAGTCATTTTTACCTTATTCATCAAAAATATGATGAATTAGAGGGTGTATTTTCTAAATGAAAGTATGAAAGTATGACTCCCTCAAAATAAGGACCCAGAATGGTTTTGTTCACAATTATATGACCTCGCTCAATTGGAGGTGCTTGAAATACACTCAATGTACAGAGAGAAACCCATATTCTTTCTGCACAGATGACAGAATGCTGTAAGATATTCAGATTCACATGGAAATTTTCTAAATTTAGAGGGTATATGGCATATGAAGGGTAATGAGTAAAATAGATGGGAGAGATTCAAATTTCAGGTCTGCTTCAAGAAAGTATTTTCCAACAAGAGAATTTCTATGCTCTCACTTTTCCCACTTTGTAGTACATACAGCTTCCTTCCAAGCACAGGACAAGAAACATGAATGAAATCCAGCTCTCCGCTGATGATTAACCATTGGTGGTTTGTGGCTTGCATTCAATTTTTAGCCTAATGGGGCCATCGCATCTCGGCACAGGCTCTTGGGAATCTGGCTGTTGCAGACTCTCTGTTGTATAACTTGCGACAGTATGAATCCTCTGACTTAATTTCTCTCTTGTTCTGGAGCAAGTGAGGAGCCTGATGGGAGGGCTGCAGTGTGGAATATCCATCCTTAAATATGAAAGGAAAAGATACATCCTCAGCATTATCTACTCTTTACTCCTTCTCTTTTTCTTTTTTTGCATATACTCTTCAACATCCCTTTAGCCATAAATCACTTAGCAGCAATTGTTTGGATGTCATTGAGTAATTTTATTGATTCCATTCTTTTGACATTTCACTATTTCAAGTACTTTCTTTTGAGTAAGATTCTGAAACAAAACCACCCCAGTTTTGTACTGAGGGTTACACATCAATAAAATCCTCAACCAAATATAAATGCAATCCCTGTCATTATAAATGCCTCGTTGGAGATACACATGGTACTCTAAGATTGTTTAAAAGAGTTGCTTGATTCAGTTGGAAAAAGAGGTAGAAAGGATCATTTCTGGCTGAAGGAAACATGTATGAAGGCCCTGAGATGTTGGGGGAATGAATGACCTTGCAGGAGAAACCTAGAGAGAAGGCTCTACTGAGGGTGAACTGGTATGCAAGGGCTAGATTCTTCAAGACTTTGTAGGTCATAGCAGGGTTTTGCTCACTGATGAAAAGTCACTGAAATATTTTAAGTACAGAATGACATAATTTCCTTAAAAAGTCTTTCTATTTGGGGCAATTTCAAACATATAAAAAATAGAAAAACATAATGAAGCCCTGTGCACCCATCAACTAACAGTTTTCAACTCACAATCAATCATGTTTCCTCATAACCCAACCCACATTCCCCTGCCTCTTGTCACATTTATTTTGAAGTAAACCCTAAGACATCTTATCATTACATTACTGAACAGATCTCTAAAAGTCAAGGGCTCTGCTTCCAAAAATAACCACAAATGGCTAAAACACCCAGTAATTCATATTTTTTAATATTATCAAATATCCAGAGTGTTCAAAGTTTCCCACTTGTGTTATGTGAATTTGTGTGTGTGTGTGTGTGTGTGTGCAGTTTCTTCAAACCAAGATCCAACTAATATTTATACCTCCCAATAATTGATATTTCTCTGTGGTCTCTTTTAATCTATGCATCCTTCTACCATTTCTATTCCTTGCAATACAGTTTTAAGGAATTCATGTCATCTATGACATCACATTCCTCACCATCTGAGTATTGAGGGCTGGAAGCAGGACAATAAACTAGCAGGGTGTTGTATAAAGAGGAATGAAGTATACATGGAAACCTTTGGCTTATCTCTATTAGTTTGTTCCTGAAATATTCATCTCATCTCAGTCAAAGAATCTAAGAATGATCTGGTCCAGAGAGAGCAGGCAGTTCTAAGTGTGGAAAAATCATAGAACAAGGATATTATTTTAGTTTTTTGTGGTATGTAATTTACCACAAACTTGGTAACTTAAAAGAACACTTATTTTTTAAAAAATTATACAGTTTTCATGAATCAGGCACCTGGGTACACCTTAGCTCGGCCCTCTGCTCAGAGTCTCACCAGGCTGAAATCAAGGAGGGTATTGACTGTGGCTGCATTCTTATCTGATACCTTGGGGTCCTCCTCCAAGCCCATTGGCTAGTGGAAGAGTTTAGTTTGTTGTAATACTGAACTCACAGCTACTAGAGGCTCCCCACTGTTCCTGCCACATGCCTTCTTCACAAAATGCTAGTTTTCTTTTTCAAGGCCAACAAGAGAAGCTATCGCTTTGAGTCTAGATGCTTTCTGAGAGATGGCCTTATTAGGTCAAGCCCACTCAGGATAATTTCCTTTTTCATTAAAGTCAACTGATTAGAGTTTTAAATTATATCTCCAAAATCCTTACACCTTTGCCATATAACATATAACCTAATCAAGGACGTGATAGCATATCATATTCCCAGGGGAGATCAGACAAGAGCATGACTCACTGGGAGCCTTCCTAGACTTCTGCCTACCTCAGATATTTGTAGCTGTTGAGGAGGGAAAAAAAATGTTCCCCTTCAAATGTTCTTCTGGGCGGCCTAAGAATTCGATTGACATGAGACACATTAGCAGGAGAAAAATCAAATGTAATTTCCTACATCTGGGAATCCCATGTATGTGAGAGGTTCAAAGACAGAAAGGTAAAAGGAGATAAAAGCACCATCCTAAGTTAAGGAACTAAATAAAGATCTGGGGCCTCAAAGGGGAGGAGGGCAATTCACGGGCAGTAAGAAGAAGACGAAATGTTTGGTAATGAAGTGTTTTCCTTGGAACACGGATGGGTCATTCAGATAAAATTTTATCTCTGGTAATAACTTTTATTCTGAGGAAAAAAAAAAACCCCAATTTAGATTCTTCTAGGTAGTAAAGGGAGGCGAAAGTTTCTCTTGAGCCTGTAGAACTTGGTTGCCTTCAGCTCAAAATAGCCCACACACCAAAGTGGCCCATTTGAAGCAGACTTCATAGCTTTGCCATGGATTCACTGTCTCACTGGGTCTGAAGGGCGTCCCATCTCTGAGCCTAATTTTCTCTGCCTATACAGTGAAAGAACTGAACTAGATTATTCAGAAGGCCCTCCCGGCATTAATATTCCAGGGGCTTGCAGATCTGCTGTTCTCACAATTTAATGAATGTTGGTTCCATTGCTTAACATCAACGCTTTTCCACAGAATAAAGAAGGAAAGACATGTCCCCAAATCAACTGCTATAAAGAAACAAACTTGTAAATAATCGAATAAGCTCTGTGGCTTTGATGGGTGGTTTTTACACAGATCATAAATCAGTTATTGAGTTTAAAAGACTTGATATACTTAAATTCAGATTTACAGAATCCATAAGTTTGCCTTTTTAAGATAAAATACTTATTTTAATAGGACATGTTAATGTTTTTTTTTTTCAGTTCATTCTAAAAATAAAAGCATGGGAACAAACCTTTTCATTGTTTTATAGAGATCCTAACAGATGCTACAGTGAGTAATTTTTAATAAGATCAACAGCATAATTAGTAGGAAACCAGTTGATAAAATATCTGTTTAATTTAAGCAATTGGCATGCTACTTTTAAAATAATCAGATTAAAGTTAAATACAGAGCTTGGAATTATTTTTATTTGTAATTTAGGGCTCTGAAAAAAATAAGAAAATATAATATTCAAGCACTTAATATAGAATACTGGGGAGTTTGCCCAAATTTAGTAGCTATGTAACATGATGCCACCTCAACTCCCAATGTTTTTCCTTTTCTGCTTTTAGTCATTTGAAGAAATGACAATGTAAGACAGAGTATGGCATTGTCCAGGAGATTAAAGGAAGATTTGTCAGAGAGTATACAAACTGACCTATATTGGGGAGCCTGGGTGGCTTGGTCAGTTAAGTGTCTGCCTTAGGCTTAGGTCTTGATCTCAGGGTCCTAGGAGGGAGCCCCCCATTGGGCTCCCTGCTCTGCAGGGAGTCTGCTTCTCCCTTTCACTCTCCCCACTCCCCTCACCACCTCATGCACTTTCTCTCTCGAATAAATAAATAAAATCTTTAAAATAATTGGCCTTAGACTATTTGGTTAATTTTTTTTTTTAAGATTTCTTAGTGGTCTTCTATAGTTGGAGGTAGAAGAAAAGCTCCAAATCCTCCCCACAACTTTGCTACAGGGTAGTGTATTAAAATGAAAGCAATTTCAGCCTGAATATACAGTTGACTCTTGAACAATATGAGTTTGAACTGTGCAGAACCACTTATATGTGGATTTTTTCAATAAATATAGCACAGTACTGTAAATATATTTTCTCTTCATTACAATTTTCTTAATAACATTTTCTTTTCTCTGGCTTACTTCATTGTGAGAATACCATATGTTGCATATAACATACAAAATATATGTTCATCAACTGTTCATGGTATTGGTAAGACTTCTTTTGGTCAACAGTAGGCTATTAGTAGTGCAGTTTTTAGGGAGTCAAAGTTATATGGTGCCCTTACTTCCAATTATTTAAGAATCAACTGTAATTCTTATTAGTGAAGGAGACACAAAAATAGGCCTATAACCAATCCTGGAAACTCAGCAAAATCCCAGCTCTCTTCTAGACCAGGGTTTCTCATCCTTGGCACTACTGACATTGTAAACTAGATAATCCTTGCTGAGTGCTTGTCTTGTGCATTGTAGGATGTTTGGCATCTTTCCTGCCCTTTATCTACTGGATGCCAATACCTTCCACATGCCCGTTCTCCAAGTTGTGACAACCCAGAGACTATAGATAGTAGATCAATGAATACTTGCAGAGGGGATAAATGATCATGGAAGGTATGGAAGGAACAGCTGGGCATGGAGGGGAGGCTGGGTTGGAATTCAACAGTTATGCTCTGTGATATTGTGGTTTCTAAGAAGTACATGTATTTGGTCATTCAGATGAACAAAATATATTTCTCATATATATTTGGTCTTCATCCATGGTTCCTGGCTCACAGCTCCCTAAACCCTTGGAATTCCCTGAGCATAAGGGCAATGGAGCATCTTTTGTTTGGTCTCTTGTCATCAGTTTCTGAAAACACTTCAAGGCCATGAAGGTGAAATCGGTGTCTGATTATTCATAATGAGCCCCTTTCTACCACAACTGGGTTTATATTAATGAGGTGACTTTTGGAGAGCATCTAAGGATGGGGGCTGGTTGCCAGGGAAACCAATGAGTTAATCAATCATTCCTACATAATGAAGCCTCCATAAAAACCCACAAGGAGGGGGTTGGGAAAGCCTCCAAGTTGGAGAACCAGAATGTTTCCACATGCCACTGTGCTGGGCTCTAAGCTCCATAAGGACAGAAACTCCTTTTTTTCTGGGACGTTGCCCTATATTATCTTCATCTGGCTACTGGTGTGTATCCTTCAATATGCTTTGTAATAAATTGGTAATCTAGTGAGTAAACAGATTTGCTGAGATCTGTGAGCCATTCAAGCAAATTAATTGAGCCCAAGGAGGGAGTCATGGGAACTCCTGACTTATAGCCAGTCCATCAGAGATACAGGTAACGACCTGGACTTGCACTTGGCATCCTGAGCTGGAGGGGATCATTGAAACCTCCAATTTGTAGCTGATGGGTCAGAAGTGCAGGTAACAACATAGGCTTGCAATGATTTCTAAAACATAGGTGATCTTTTGGGGCTGAGCCCTTAACCTGCAGAATCCGATGCTGTCTCAGGGTAGAGTCAGAAGTGAGTGGAATTCTCAGACAACCTGCTGGTAGTATCCATGAATTGCTAGTTGATGTAGGAAAACACACACACACACACACACATACACACACACACACCACTGGAATTGGGTCCAAGAGCCCAAAAGATAGCCCAAAATAAAGGATCTACATGCACGACCTGGAAATCCAACAACTGTGAGGCAGATGGTGCTGAAGAATGATCATCTGAGACATGAATGCGTGTTCCTGTGTTTTGGGAATGAACACATAGCAATCCAGGATGCTTTAAACAGGTGGCCATTCTGAGCTCTTGTATCAGGATTCGGGAAGCATATATACTAAGCTAACCCAAAGACTGTTTCTTTCTCTAGACTTCATACTTTGGTAGTTTCTATTTATATGAAATAAGAATTTCCAAAAGAGCTTAGGTCTTAAGCTCACCGCCTAGGAGAAATACTCCCTAAAATCATCTCTTATTAAATATAGACTTTCCTAAGTATTTTTAGAAGTTGTTTTGTGGATTACTACAAGGAATTTGCATGTACAATGGGCACAGAATTTGAAAACAACTTAAGTCAGGGTGAATTCTGAGAGCAATAGGAATCAGCTGGTCTTCAATAGCCTATCCTCCTGAAAGTGTTGATGAGTAGACCTTGGCCTTCCCACAGCATTGACTGTGGGTCATGTCTGTTGATCATCAAATGTTACTAAACAGCTACTCTGTGGAAGCAGCCAATCAGTGATGAATTGGCTTCATTCACTATTTGTTGTTGACGCTTGTTTTAAAATTGATTTAAAAAAATACACTAACAGGGTGCATAGCATTATCTTTACCTTCCTTCATGGGATAAATGAATTGTTACCCTTGTCTCACTTGAAATTCAAGGGATTAACAGATTAAGTAAATTAAGACAATCAAGACAATAAATTAAGACGAAAGCTATCTATCCCAAATGTGAATCCTGAATGAGCTATGATGTATTTCCATTGAATTCAACAAATGTTCATATCATTTCTCAAAATTCTCCACTGAATTCACCCTGAAGTCAATGGAGAATAAATATGTCATGCATTTATAATAGTTAAGATGTTTACTTCTTCCCTCAAATATTAAGGCATATTGACATTTCAGAAGTATTTCACATGTTGGTACAGTTTTGAAAATCCTCACATCATGTGTTCACACCTCTGCCACACATGTCCCAGTTGATGACACACAGGGACACGGGGTGGGGTGCTGGGGCAACAAAAATAGTAAGAAACCATAATCTTCCCCCCAAGGTGCTTAAATCTGGTATTGATGCTTATAGCTGATTTTGACCATATACTTAGGTCCCGGGATCAAGGCTTTCATTTGCATCATCTCATTTATTTAATCTTTTCAATAATTCTGTAAGATATTTATGATGATGATAATTACTGGATTTTTTATGACATTGTCTTGTAACTGAGGATGCTCAGGCAACTTGATCAAAGTCACAAAGCCAGAAAGTGGTAAAACCAGGATTTAGATCCAGAAATTCTGACTGCAAAGGCAATCCCTACACACTGGGCTCCTTATCCTCAGAGTCCAATGAAAATGAGAGAATTCAGTTAGTTATGGGAAAAACATTATAACTTGTACTGATTTTCTAAATCTCATTTAAAATATCAGAGAACAATATTCTGACCGTGGAATGCATGAATTTTAGGTGTACAGTTTAATGACCTCTGGCAAATTCTTACATCTCTCTGATCCATACCTTCTAGGATGTAGACCATTGTCCTCATCTCCAGAAATTTTCTGATAGCATTCGTTTTGGCTAACCTTGAAACCCCAGTAAAATACGGGCTGTTCTGATTTCTACCACAGTAGATTAGTTTGGCTTATTCAAAGACTCCTTAAAAATGGACTCATACAGCACATACCCCATTGCATCTGGCTTCTCTGCTCAATGTAAAGGTTTTGAGATCTGTCCACGTTGTTTGGGTGTCAATAATTCATTGACTTTTATTGCTATGTTCATACATGCCTTCTCTTCTATTTCTTTTTATTTTTTTAAAGGTTTTATTTATTTAAGAGAGAGAGAGAGTGTGTGAGTGAGGGAGCAGCAGAGGGAGAAGGAGAAGCTGACTCCCTACTGAGCCTGAGCCTGAGCCTGACATGGGGCTCGATCCCAGGACCCTGAGATCATGACCTGAGCTGAAGGCAGAGGCATAACCGACTGAACCACCCAGGAGCCCCTCCTCTTCTACTTCTTCATAGATAAAGAAGAATTTTTACTGCTTGTGAGATTTTATTTTATTTTATTTTTTAAAGATTCTATTTATTTATTCATGAGAGACAGAGAGAGAGAGAGAGAGAGAGGCAGAGGGAGAAGCAGGCTCCATGCAGGGAGTTGACATGGGATGTGATCCCGGGACTCCAGGATCACGCCCTGGGCCGAAGGCAGGTGCTAAACTGCTGAGCCACCCAGGGATACCCATACCTGTGAGATTTTAAAGCCTTCAGAGGGACTCAACAGAAAGGAGTCCATAAGTCTTCAAGACCTATGTGCTACAGCTGTCTGCTACTGGCCTGACCTGGTCCGTTCCTGCACACACTCCTGCTGGCTCTGCTCTCTGAGCCCAAGCATTTGGCCACAGCTACTGATGGGTGAAGGATCCCTGCATAAGCTAAAGATACGTGCTAGTCTGGACCCAAGAGAAGTTAACTACCTCTGAGATTCTTTAACGCTAAATTGTGTTCAAAAAGAAAGTTTTGGGGGCAACTGGGTGGCTCAATGTTTGAACATCTGCCTTTGGCTCAGGTTGTGATCCTGGGATCCTGGATCGAGTCCCACTTCGGGATCACTGCAGGGAGCCTGCTTCTCCCTCTGCCTGTGTCTCTGCCTTTCTCTCTCTGTCTCTCATGAATAAATAAATAAAATCTTAGAGGGAAAAAAATAAAGTTTCATATTTTACAGTAAACAGTGGAATCCATTAAATCCATGTTTGGAAAATGGATTCACAAGGCAAACAAATGACTTAGCGAGCAATCGACTGGGATTGTGTTTAGGTCCTGGGATGCTGGGTTGTTGCTCTAGTTCTCTGGGACCCAGAGTGTCCCATATTTACTTCCTATAATCCCCCAAGATGGATGGGGGGGGGTGAGCAAGACTGTTGGGGACAGTGTAGGAAAGTGTAGGCCTTAACAGTGGCTCAGAGGTGAGAAGTTCCTTGAGTCTGGGGGGCAAGATAATGAAGACAAAGGTCATTTAGTAGAGGAGGGGCAATGATATTGTGCAGATAAATTGAGTTCAAATGAGAGAATTCTTGAAAACCAGAGTGAGGTATTTATACTTCATTTCATAGACACTGGAGAGCCATTTTGAGCAAAATGGAGCAGCCCTTGAGGACAAACAGTTTGTCCAAAAACTTTATTATAGAGAGTGAAAGGAAGCAAGCACGATCTTAAAACCTGAGCTGTGGCAGCACACACAATCTAAGAAGAAAGCTGAGATTTCACTTCTTGTTGGAAGAATTTCTTTGGTTCTTTTTCCTCCTGTTGTGTGTGTGTGTGTGTGTGTGTGTGTGTGTGTGTGTAATGGACCTGAAACTAGCTGCTCTGCAGCTTTTAAGCATAATTAACCTCACTGTGTTCAAATCTTTAAGTTTGTTATGCTCTAGACCTTAAGCCAAGACACAAATAAACCCAATTAGGCTAGTAATAGCCTTGGATTAGATTATATTAACTATTAAAAGAACATAATTTATACATAGTCAGCATGTTTGATTCTTGTTGCAAAGAAAACCCTGAAATGGTAACTTAATATTAAAACCTGAGAGAAAACAAATCTGCATAATATAATCAAATCGCTTTTACTTTGAGATCCAGATGGGTTGCAGGTAGTGGGATTATTAAAGAAACAAACTGTGCTAACATTTTCTCAAGTCAATACATGAGAATGAGGAAAAAGTCGGTTTCTTGGTTTGCAGGCAACAAGTGTGCTTAGTCATCAACGGTAATTAAAATAAAAAAACTAGGGGCTCCCAGGTGGCTCAGTCAAAGTAAGGGCTCTTGGTTTGGGCTTAGGTCATGATCTCAGCATCCTGAGGTCAAGCCCCAGGAACCCCACATCCAAGTTGTCCTCTGGCTCATGCTCAGTGGGGAGTCTGCTTAAGAATTCTCCTTCTCCCTCTGCCCCTCAACCCTCAAAATAAATAAATCTTTTTTAAAATAGAAACTAATACAAGTTCACTTTTTTTCACTCCAAGAGATGGAGGAAAAGTATGGGGAAAAGTAAAACTAGATATTTCACGTTTGGAATGATGCTGTTATGCAAGACGAGTAAGTGAAATTTTAAGGCAAAAAAATCACCAAGAACGTTTTTCCACACTTATTTATCTTTTTCCCGTTCTACTTTTAACTTTGTTCTGAATCTACCTCTAGAATGATGGGAACTTGAAATAAAGCATCATTGTCATCAGCATCATTATCACTATGATCATATATGTTGGAGTGTTTTTCTCATGTTCTTTGTTGTAATATGAAATTTAAGGTGCATAGTTCAAATGTAAATATAAATATGTACCTGGAAAAACCACTAATAACACAAGATAGCATAGTATGAATATCAAGTATCTTCTATAGAAAACGTGTGCCTCTCAAGACAAATGGGTGATGTATTTTCTCAGTAGGATTCAATAAACATGGTGACCAAAGACCAGAAGAAACAATATCATCTCTAGCGGTCAAAACTTAGCAGATTTTAATAAAATATACACCTCTGATTATGAGGATTATTTAAGATCTAAGTTAAGAAGTTTAATCAGTGGGTTTTTTTTTTAAGATTTTATTTATTTATTCATGAGAGACACAGAGAGAGAGAGAGGCAGAGGCATAGGCAGAGGGAGAAGTAGGCTCCCTGCAGGAAGCCTGATGTGGGACTCGATCCCAGGACCCCAGGATCACACCATGAGCCGAAGGCAGATACTCAACCACTGAACCATCCAGGCACCCTACTAGTGGTTTTTATAATAGAGCTGTTTTTCCTTTTTTGTCAAAAAGCAGTGCAGAGAATTGCTTTGAGTTAGGCTGACTTGGGTGTGAGTCCTGGCTGGGTGACACTCAGCAACTGCTTTATCTTTCTGAGAATTTCCTCGTCTATAAACTAAGAATACTAACGATACCATCAGGTCTACATTATGGGATTTTTATGGTAAATAAATGAGGTTGTGAAAATTAAGGGAAGTGTCTGGTATATAGCCAGCCCTCGATAAGTATTTATTATCCTTATAGTCCTCATCACCAGGATTTGTTAGTGTCAAACTTCATTGGGAGTTAAAGGTTTAGAAAAAGATTTCATTGACGTAGAGTAATGTCCAGTTAGACAGGGTCTCAGAAGATTTGGGCTCAGATATAACTTATTCACAGGCATTTAGATTTGTCCATTTTTTTTACAATGACAAATAATGTCATGAATATGCTTGTAAATATTTTAAAGCATCGCAGGGCATATCTATCTGTACAGGATAGTTTCATGAGGTCAGTATTTGGGGACTAAATATTTATCAGCATTATTTTAGTCATTTTTGTTTAGTTTATGTGCAAATGAGAAACTAGTATTAAGCTAGCTTAAATTAAAATATTTATATATATATTTCTCTGCATCAATGACCACACTGGTAAAGTAGCAGGGCTTTTACATAGTATATATTGATTCTAGCAGGTAAGTCTTTTCTCTTCTTTTCCATAATGATTTTGCTGCTTCTCCTGTATTTACTCCTTCAGATGAAGTTTAGAATCAATCTCTTAAATTCTAAAAAACATAGCATGGGGGCTTTATGGGAATTTTATTGAATTGGTATTGGTGAGATTAATTATTAATTTGGGAAGATTGGATAGATTTGGAATATTGAATTTCAGTAAAGCTTTATGGTTTCTTCTTAAAGCCTTGGATTTAAAAAATTTATTCCTAGATATTTGAAATGTATATATAATCTTCATAATGAAATTTAATTGGTTCAAATAAATATATAGGAAAGACATTGTTTTTAAAAACTATTCATTTTTGAGTCAAAATAATAAAAATAGCAAATAAATGAAATTTTTAGTGTCTAAGTATGTTATAGTCAACATCTCATTTAATCTTCACAGAAATGTTTCAGATGTAATTATTTCTACTTTTATATTTTACCAATAAAAAGTGGGAGGCTTAAAAAGAATATAAAATTCCCACAGTCACACGGCCAGTGGCTAGGGTGTGGGACCATGTGTTTAACCACTGTTCTGTATTATCTCCTTTTATTTAGCATAAAAAATAATTTTTAAGAAATTTGACTGGATTAGCTGATATTTTCTAACAAATTGATACTTTATTCTTATAGATGATTAATCTCACCTATTTTGTAGGTTTCCACCTTTTCATTTTTTTTTAAGATTTTATTTATTTATTCATGAGAGACACACACACACACACAGAGGCAGAGACACAGGCAGAGGGAGAAGCAGGCTCCACGCAGGGACCCCAATGTGGGACTTGATCCCGGGTCTCCAGGATCAGGCCCTGGGCTGAAGGCTGCACTAAATCTCTGAGCCACCCGGGCTGCCCTCCACTTTTTTATTCTTGAGGGAATATTATCACCACTGTTCTGGGTATGTGGGAAGGAGCCCGCGCAGGTGAAGTGGGGATCACTAGACTCTTAGCTGCCGTTTTGAAATTCTCATAGTTAAAAATAACTCTTTTCCTGAACCCATAGTCCCTGCAGTAAGTATAGGTTTTCTTCAAAGAAAAATGTTTCTATGCAGAAATGCATCAGCAACTAAAGTGTATGGAGGAGAATATGTTAAGTCAGTCGTACATACAGAATAGTGTGTAGAATTTTAAAGGAAGCAAGGGGGAGGACCCAGAGAACACCTCACCTGTAGAAAGGATGAGTTACAGGCACTCTGTGAGACAAACAAAAACATATACACCTGTTACTAAACAATGAGGACATTTAGCTGCCACTTGCACTTGTAGAGAGTGCTTGTCTGTGGGGTGTTTTTTGTTTTATTTATTTTTTCTTTCTTTTTTCTTTTTTTTTTTTTTTTAAGATTTTACTTATCTATTCATGAGAGAGAGAGAGAGAGAGAGAGAGAGAGGCAGAGACACAGGCAGAGGGAGGAGCAGGCTCCATGCAGGGAGCCCGACATGGGACTTGATCCCAAGTCTCTGGGATCATGACCTGAGCCAAAGGCAGACACTTAACTGCTAAGCCACCCAGGTGTCCCTATTTATTTTTTCTGTGGGGTGTTTAATGAAACAACTTTTTTTTTTTTGAAAAAAATGTCCCACTCCTTAGTCAACGTCACAAAATTTTCTTATGCATGGTTTATGGAAAGATTCCAGGACAAGAGCGATTTCTATGACTTGATCAACAAAAGGCAGAGTTTTACCCTGTGTTGGAGCAGATAATGAAAGACCCATACTTCGTGTTGCTGCTACACGTAAGAATCACTGCCTTGAGTAGCTTTATGGTAGAAAATTCTGCAGAATGAATAAAGCCCAGTCCCAGACTTGGTGAATTGCTGCAAGGCAAAAGGGTTTTGTTACATGGTTTTAAGGACAACTCTGAGATGAATAATCAGGGACAACAAATGCCTTTTCTGGTCCTCCTTAAAGAATGATTTTATAATTTGGGAGACACGGTCTAGGAATTGGCTGTTTAGGAATCATTTCCTAGGGGATCCCTGGGTGGCTCAGCGGTTTAGTGCCTGCCTTTGGCCCAGGGCGCGATCCTGGAGTCCCGGGATTGAGTCCCACGTCAGTCAGGCTCCCAGCATGGAGCCTGCTTCTCTCTCCTCCTGTGTCTTCGCCTCTCTCTCTCTCTTTCTCTCTTCTCTTTGCTTCTGTGTCCTGTATGTCCAGAGGCAGACAGAGGATGAAACATGTTGGCTTGCTGCTGATGGCCAAAGATCATAATAATAAATAAATAAATCTTAAAAAAAAAAAGGAATCATTTCCTAAATGGAGACCATGATCCTTAGAACATGCCCACTGTAACAAAACGTCACAGTGGTTATGCATTTGGATCACTCGTGCAGTTTGCTACAGGGGCCTCTGATGTGCTTTGATTTGGTTGTTTAACAGGTACCAGTTTGAACTCCTCTAGTATAACCGCACCATATGCATGGCTGCTAGTCTGTTTACACCAATGGCATCTCTCACCTGACCCTCAGGTCACTAACTCCTGGCTAATCTTGCTTCCACTCAACATCTCTGTCCTGAACACACCTGAGCTGGTCTCCAAACTGCAGCCACAGTGATCTTTTCAGAGGCAACCACTTGAAAACTATGCCATGACTTCCTATTGCTCTCAGGCCAAAGATCAAAATCCTTGATCTGGGCTATTAATCCTTGCTTGGTCTGGCAATTCACAGTTCCAACTTTATTTTCTAATATCCACACCTCTCTAGTCAGCATTGCTTCCTTCCTTCATTCCTCTACCTGGTAAACTTGCGGTATCTTTATGATTTCACCTAAAAATCGTATCTTGGGGAAGCCTGAGACAAAGTCTCTTTTGTTGTGTGCTATCAAAGAGACATATTCTCTTCTTGCAGCGACTTACATCCATGTGTATTTAAATATTTATTCGTTGGGCAGCCCCGGTGGCTCAGTGGTTTAGCACCACTTTCAGCCCAGGGCGTGATCCTGGGGTCCTGGGATCGAGTCCTGCGTCAGGCTTCCTGCATGGAGCCTGTTTCTCCCTCTGCCTGTGTCTCCGCCTCTCTCTCTCTCTGTGTCTCTCATGAATAAATAAATAAATAAATAAATAAATAAATAAATAAATAAATAAAATCTTTAAAAATAAATAAATATTTATTCGTGTGTTAAGTTTTAATAGCTGTCTTTTGTGCTACACTATGAACATCTTTTTTTTAAATATTATATCCTAGTCCTAGCCATAGAAGTCCCTTAATACACATTGATTAAACGAATAAATAAATCTTCTACCCGAATAAAAATACCTTATTTTTCTCCCCAAGATCACTTTCTTAAAAAAAAAAATAGTCTGTCTCAGTAGAATTTCAATTTATCTGGAATCCTTAGGTTAATTTCCACATATAAAATATCTTTAATCATACCTCCTTGCAGAGATAAAACTAAATTCAGATAATTTCATTTTCAAGGTGCTGATCTCATCATTTATTTTCTTTCTTCAATGATTACGAAAGTAGTATTTCTAATTTCCAGCGTTCAGTAAGCATCTTTTGTGCCTTAAAAATTCAGAAAATTTAATTGACTCCTAATGTTTGCAGGCCCACACCTGTTGTCCTCTTTCTTTGGAGCCAAAGCACTTCCCATCCTATTACTTAAGGGGAATACTCATTGCAAGCTGATATTGAATAAATATTTTACAGAGCCGCTTGCAATCACTGTCACGTTTCTGTTGTGTGGTTGGGCTCCACACGTGGCCAGAATACTAATTCTGAGAAGGGCTCCCCGGCAAAGCAGATCTTTGGCCATCAGCAGCAAGCCAACATGTTTCATCCTCTGTCTGCCTCTGGACATACAGGACACAGAAGCAAAGAGAAGCCGTTGTATGGCCCTTGGCACACCTGTTGGTGGAGACCACAAACTACCCAGCCTGGGGGAGTGCTAGGGGATAAAATACTCTGGGAAATGGAGAGCAGGTCTTACAAATTGATATTTTTTTGCTCAGTCTGTTCTGCAGAGCACAGAATCAGGCATGGCAGAGAGTAGAGAAAGCACAGACCCGAAGATCTGGGTGTAAATCCCCAGCTGGCAAATTCACTCAACTTTACTGTAATGTAAGATTTCCATTAGTAAAACAGAACTGGGATTTTGTTGCTGGGATTTTTTTTTTTCAATTTCCTTCTTTTCTTCCTTGTCCAAGAAAAGTTGCCCAGGAATGAGTTAAACAGGCAAGGAAGACTTTATTCAAGACTGTCATAGAGGAGAGAGATTGAACTCACCTCTATTAAGATGGAAGGAATGAAAGTTTGTAAGTGCTGCAGTGGACTAGTGGTGAATTTAGTGGGCAGTTGGTCAATGTGAGGAGGCCATCTGTGTTTGCTGATTGGTGCTTATCCAAGTTAGGCTCCTACTGCTCCATAGAGACTGGGAGATAGGGGTCCTGTCTTTCCTTCTCCTTCCCTCCCTCCCTCCCTCCCTCCCTCCCTTCCTTCCTTCCTTCCTTCCTTCCTTCCTTCCTTCCTTCCTTCCTTCCTTCCTTGATTCTGGTAAGAACAATTAATATGAGACATATTAAAATTTTCAGTGCACAGCAGAGTATTACTAACTATAGGTAGAGTGTTATACAACAGACCTGTAGAAATTAATCTCATGTAATTGAAACTTTATACCCATTCACTTCTCTCTAGCCCCAACCCCTTGCTACCACCATTCAACCCTCTGCTTCCCCGACTCTGATTGTCCAAGATCCCTCCTCTAAGTGGAATCATGCGGTATTTGTCCTTCTGTGACTTGTTTATCCCACTCAGCCCATCATTCTTGATGATTGTGTTTCAAAGGGCCGGTTTCCAGGTCCTTGAGAAAGTCATTCCTGGCTTATAAAACCGGCAAGAGGCTGGGAGATGATTTACATCTCAAAGGGGGCAGAGGCAGAATTTACAATTGCAAGTTTTCTAAAGTGAATTCTCTTAAGAAAAGGGGCATGTTTGGAGGGCACTCTGTTCAGGAAGAAATCTGACTCAAATTTAGTCATGCTGAAGGGAATATAGAGAGGCCATCTGCGTCTCCCTCCTTCCTCTCTCCCTTCTCTCCTTCCTTTAAAAACCCTAATAATATTTGTTATGACAGAATTGGACCTTGTTAAAGGATAGTTTTATTATTTTTTTCCCATTTTCACTGAGATATCATTGACATAGAACACAACATATGTTAAGGTATATACTGTATTTGATAGGTGTACATATCGTGAAATGACCACTCACGTAGTAAGTTTACTTAACATCCATCATATCACTTGATTACATTTCCTTTCTTATGATGAGAACTTTTAAGAGTAACCTTCTTAGCAACTTTCAAACATAAAATATAGTACTATTGACTGTAGTCGTCACACTGTACAGTACCTCCCAGGACTTATTTATTTTATAACTGGAAGTTTGTACCATTTGACAACCTTCACCCATTATTCCATCTCAGCCCCCAACTCCCACCTCTGGCAACCACCAATCTGTCTTACATTTCTATAAGTTCAGTTTTTTTTCCAAGTTAATGAGTGATTTTAAAAAGATAAAGTCATGATTTTCATACATAAAAGAAAAGTATGCATGTTAAAACTTTATTAGGTTCATTAATTACATGAGGGAATGAGGCGGATGTCATAACTGATTCAAAGAAAAACAGAAAAACCAAACATTTACAGGTCAGGAATGTTGAAACAAACGCAGGTAACATTAGATTTTTCTGCAGTGGAAGTGGGACATTCACGGGACATAGTTTGCGTGTCTATCCATGGAAATTATTTTACATTGCTATTATCTCCAACTTACAAATCTGTAAAAAATTTTCCATATAATCAGAGTTAGGTAACCCAGATGGATTTGCTGTAAACATTACAATGTTTTCCAGTGAATGACAATTTTTTATAAGTCTTTATGACCATAAAATAATATTTCTCTTCACTTCTCCTTAAACTTCCTTTCATAATTCGGTATTGAATAACCAATAAAGGCCAGGCATACTGAAGTAGGTACAGACCCCAAGATATAGGCCTTCTGCTCTCAGGGAGCCCAGCCTAGATCAGATATGATCACCAATAATCAACCCCAAGAAACACTTGCTGCCTAACAATAGCTGAGATCTAACAAAGCTCCAGGATTTCCTTGCAGTAATTTCTTACTCTTGGGACCAAAGTGGAAGACTTCCCAAAGAAGTGGCAGCTTGTCAATTACAGCTGGGTTCCCAAATAACAGAAGTATGACCTGTTAATAAGACAAAACTTAGGGATCCCTGGTGGCGCAGCGGTTTAGCGCCTGCCTTTGGCCCAGGGCACAATCCTGGAGACCCGGGATTGAATCCCACGTCGGGCTCCCGGTGCATGGAGCCTGCTTCTCCCTCTGCCTATGTCTCTACCTCTCTGTCTCTCTGTGACTATCATAAATAAATAAAAAAAAAAAAAAAAAAAAAAGACAAAACTTAGCTAATTGCTCATCCTGGTAGAAAGAACACTATCTTCCAAACTTTGGCAGTGTCCCAGAGAGGGGAAGTTAAAGCCAGAATTCTTAATGCCCTGTTATAGCTGTCTCAAAGTCTTAAAGATTTTGAACAGGGGGCCCCACATTTTTGCTTTGTACTGGGTCCAGCAAATGTTGTAGCCATTCCTAACTATGACCGCGTGTTGTTTCCCTGATATAGCTACAGTGTTATAAGATTACAGTCTATTAAATTTGGGTGGGGGGGCAGAGAAAGGATGGCAAAGATGGTCAGGAAAATCAGAGCTCGGTTTGCAGAGTGAGTAAAAGTTCATAAGGCAGAGCAAGTGAGTAACATGGAAGATGGTACCACATGGTAGAGAGGGCACAAAAATCACTCGTTAAATTTGGAAGTGACACATCCTTCGTCTAACTTCTGTGTACCATGAGCGGTGCAGTGTCACAGGAGAAGGCAAGCCAGATGCTGAAGGACTTTGAATGCATCACAATGAGTGGTTTAGAACCCACTCTCTGGACAATGTGGGGGCGCCTTGGACATGATTTGAGAAGAACACTGACAGGCTCAGCCATGGATTTTGGACAGCTACTCAAAATTGGTTGAATTGTGATTTTGAAGGGTAATACTTTAGTTCAAGCATGGCAGATGAATGCATATGCAAATTCCATTCAATTCTGTCATTTTAATGCGAAAAGAACAAAAATGGTCTTCACAATTACTCTCTGGGGAAAATGCTAATGTCAACCACCAAGGGAGGAATCCATAGATTTGCTGAGAGCTGTGTTCAGAGTTTAAAGTATAAGAATTAGCCTCAAGAACCAGAAAAGAAAATCCAGAAGTAAATAGATATGATTCAAGTTTCAGGTTCAAAGCTTTATCGTGCAGATGTCACAGCCATCCCTAAACTGCATGTGTGACTGGAAAGGGGCAAGAATAAGCAGGTGCGACATGGTATTTTATTGAGCTATTAACTTGTGTCTCTCCTCCCTCTATTTTCTTCTTTCTGCTGATTTGTTTCCAGCAGGTAACCAGGTGTTAAAGGATAATTTTCCAAAAGAAGGTAAAATCATGACTTCCATACAGATATAAAATGAACACCTGCCAAGGATCTTCTTAACTCATTAATGAGAGACCCATAAGGTTTTACAATTGCTTCAAAGGAGAATTCAAAGTACTATATTTTTATGGATTAGGAATGTGACATAAATTTACAAATAGGTGGAATCCAGATTTTTCTACAGAAAAGAGAGGAAACTGGTTCTGCTCTGAACAGACTGTGTATGGACAACCAATATTTATATTATTGTCAGTTTTCTACAAGATAGCTTCTCTTTCCATAGAAGAAATAGAATGTTTTCTGTTGTAAAACATCCTAGTCAAAACAAAGGTCTACTCTCCCCTAGGAGAAGAGCATTCCTGGAGAGGCTCCAGCATTCCATTGAAAGGGTATCTGGTAATCTCTCTTAGCACCTTCCAGAGTCTTGAACTTTGTACATACAGAGGTCTTTCTTATGTCTCTTTGTCTCAGTGGAAATTTGTGTTTCACAGGCTCAAAACCAACAGCCATCTGCCATCTTCCTTTCTTCCTTGTATTAAAACCTCCACACTTGGGTGGGAGTCTAGAGTCTATAGGGAAGGGTTAGGAGAAATTCTGCAATGCAGCCAGGAGGGAAAACCCTTTCAAAAGTTGGTGGCAGAGTCCTGTGCAGGTGTCTGGCTTCCCCAGGAGTAGCCCAAGAATA
Source organism: Canis aureus (assembly GCF_053574225.1). Lineage (NCBI taxonomy): Eukaryota > Metazoa > Chordata > Mammalia > Carnivora > Canidae > Canis > Canis aureus. The sequence goes on along the minus strand of NC_135636.1, from coordinate 46,609,869 downwards.
GCTGAGCCCCTCTAGCTAGATGGCCCAGGCACCCAGGAGAGGGGATCTAGCATAACCTGTATGGACTGATGGACAGGGTGACCATGAAATTCATCATCTAACCCAGGTCACATTTGAAGATGAGAGGGGGCACTATTCCAAGGCAACAGAATAAACTGGGGGCAATCCCAGGCCAACCAGGGCATGATACTTTAGCATATGAAAGACCCCAGGACCATTGCATGCCCCTAAAACAGGAAGGTCATATTTAATTTGATTTTCAGGGGACAATACGAGATGATCCTCAGTCGTGAAAGGGAATTTCATTATACTACCCACGGGGGCTGCTTTTAGAAAAGACCATTAGCATGCTCGATGGTCATTAAAAAATGATTTCAAAGGCATGTTTTGGGTTGTGTGATGACAGAGTTTGAATATTTAAGAGCGATGAGTTCAATTGATCCTGAAAGACTTTTTTAAGGGATGATATGATAATAAAAGAAGAGGTGGACTTTATTCTTTCAAGGAGGTGTGAAGAATTTTCACTTGGTTGAAGTATATGAGTTATTTCTGTTGAAAGAGTGTACATTTGAAACTGGCTCTCTGTGATCCACAGCTGCAACCACTGTCCCTCACAAAAAGAACACTTAAAGGTCATTTCACTAGATGGGGCCAGTTCCCCCCAGGACGACCACAATTTCTTGGCGCCGGGCTTTTAAGAGACATTTCTTGTTGCTTTCCTAAGTTAGTTGGAGGTCAGTCCATATCTTCCAGACCTCCGAATATGAAAGACTCATTGAATTATCTTATTTGTCATCTTTTAACTTTCCCCTCACTACCACCCTCCACACTCATGACATATTTTGAAATCTGGGGCTATTTAAAATGAATTTCATGGGGCGCCTGGGTGGCTCAGTCAGGGAAGCGTCTGCCTTCAGCTCAGGTCATGATCCCTGGGTCCTGGGATCGAGCCTCCCCACCACCTCCCCCGAACCCCCGCCCACCATGGTGCTCCCTGCTCAGTGGGGAGCCTGCTTCTCCCTCTGTCTCGAACTCTCCCGCTGCTCATGCTCTCTCTCTCAAATAAATAAATAAAATCTAAAAAAAAAAAAAAAATCCCACATGAGTAGTACTGTATTAGCAGCTACTGCATGTTCCTAACCCCCACCTCGATTATATTATGGGGAGCCCCTGAGGGGGAGTTATGCAAAGCTGCCTTTACAGATTTAGACATAACCCAACATTTGCTTGAAAGAAAACAAATCTAATAACATTTATCTACTTGAATTGTAGACTGAGAATTGTACATACTGGTAAATGAAGATGTAGTACCATATCCTTAAACACAGGAGACGAGGACTGAGCACCTACCAGTATGTTCTCCATGGACCCATTAAGTGGTCTGGTGAAATCAATGGACACCCTCTCCCAATACAGGTTTCAAGTACGTGCCAGAAATACACAGGGTTACAAACAATAACCAACCCTACTAAAATAGAATTGTCAAAATACCTGAACCACCACGTTCATAACGTAATGGTATATGTAATGTATTTCTTTATTAACACACTGGAAAACAAGGTCTTAGTAACGGATCTATTATTATTAAACATTAATGATGAGACCAAGAGTTATTTGGGGGCACCTGAAAGGGCCACATGAGGGTATGAACTTACAGGTGATCTCTGCTGCTGAGAAAGTCGGAGGTGTTTTAATTCTCTTGTGATTTGTTGCCCACATCTCCAGCTGAAGGGAATGCTACCTTTAAGTTAGAGGCTGACAACAAAAGCATGATTTTTTTTTATTTTTTTATTTTTTGCAGCTGAGTTTATAGACTCCCTCATTTTGATCTCTGATCTTCCTCTGTAATTAGGGGCACTGTTCTTCTGGGCACCGCTCGCCATCTCCCATCTCGTGGGGGCGGGGGGGCACCTGTGAATTGTCTGGTGCTCTCAGCCAGCGAGCTGGGGAGCCTGGCATCCTGTTTGCAAATCCGTAGTAGCCCAGGATGAATGAACTCCTGCCTGGGGGGCTCACTCCCAAGCATTGGTGGAGTTGCTTTTCTGCGGGGGGGGCCCTGGAGACCCCTCCCCCCTCGACCCCTGGCTCTCAGTCTCCTCCGGGAATTCAAAGCCTTTATGCCCTTTCCTCTCTTGGTGCAGAATCTGTAATTTTACCATCTCTGTGATAGGGAACTGTTTCCATTTCATCTTTAAATCAGTTTAGCGGTTGCAAAATCCACTGCAGTATTGAAATTCAATCCGGGAGGCCTTGAGGCCATCGGAGGCCCAGGACGTGGTGATGCTCCCACGAGGAGAGAAGCCAGAGTCAGCTAGCAGTCAGGGACCCTGTTCCGTGGGAAAGATTTTCTTTTGAGAGACCTGGAGCCGGGTCTTCCGAGGGAGTGGGTGTGGGACTCCTTACCTGTCCTGCGGCTGACTCTGCGCCAGGTCTCCCACGCTTTTCCATCCAAAGCCAGACTGTCCCCTCTGGCCTGTGATTGAGTGACTGCATCTGTCAGCTTACCTGGGACACTCTTGATATTTGCCTGTTTCCCCTACTGAATTATAGATAAGAACCCGGTTCACTGTTCCAAGTATCCTGGTTCGCATGCCAGCTGGCATGGTCATCACCGTGGGTGCTGTAGGGTCACTCAGCTCGCCCTTCCAGGACGGAGGGGCCGTTTCTCCAGCTGCTGCTCTTCTCAGATGGGCTAAGTCCCTGATCGTCCCTGGCCAGTCCACCTGCTCTTCCCTCTTCTGTTCCACTGGCTCTGTCCCCGACTTGTCACATGCCAAGCTCTTCTTTGTCCTTCAGGCCGTAGCTCAGATCTTATCTTCTCAATGGGATCTTCGTTTTCCTGATTCTGTTACTTCTCCCAAAGCCTGTCTCTGCTGCCCTTTTAAAATTGGCCTCGTGTCCACTGAAGGCCCAGCAGGCCCCCAGCTCACAGGGAAAGCCAGCCTACTTTCGGGAGGAAGAAGAAGATCTCCATAGCCCTGCCCTACTCCCAGAGGCCCAGAATTGAGCTACAGCGGGTGGGGGCAATTCTTTTGGAATCAGGAAGTTTGGAGGAGCAGACATCAACGGCAGAGTGGAGAAAGTGGGGACAAGGTGGGTAGGGGGCCAGCTGGTTGCCATATATCTCAGGCTGGTGTCCCACAGCATCGCCCCCTCTTCCCTCTTGGCAGGGTAGGGTGGGGAGGGGTGAGGCAAATGAACTACAACCAAATGCTTGTGAGCGTTCTGGAGAAAATCCCTCCCTGTGTGCTTTACCTGAGTCTCCACCCTCAGATCTCCAGCTTTTGAAAGTGGCCTGGATAGGGAAGTTGTTTTCCTTTCAAATAAGGACATGGAATAATAATTTTTCCCATGCCAGAGTGTAGAGATGAAGCATGAGACCAGATTGGTGAGCCCAACCCATGAACCACTATATTCTGTGGGGAGGGAATCTCGGAGGGGTAAGGTAGGGTTTTTCCACGTCTTGTCTCATAACCACTCTTGGGATAGGGTTCTGAGGACTGTCCCAAGCAATGGGTTGTGACAGTCGCCACAGGGATTGTTGGGGGAATAGTTACAGACCTCCTGCTCCTAAGCTTAATCCTACTCCATTCTGGGCCGGTAGGATTTTATTTATTTGCTCCCTTGGACAACCACACCTTGGGTCCCACTTTCTCCAGGATGCCAACTGCACTAGCTGTGTGCAAAGGACGTACCTTGTGCATTTTAACTTTTTTTTTTTTTTTTTGTAATATAAAATTCTGGTTTTTGTAAAAACAAACAAAAAATAAAAACAAATAAAAAATTTCCCTCCATAGCCCCATCACTAACTGAAATGATACCATTCATCTATTTCTTTACTTCCAGACATTTTCCTTCTCTACATGTAAATTCCTTCTGGGATGAAATCTTATTTGTCTGGTTCACGCTGAATCCCTGACATGCAGAAGAGTGCCTGGTGCATAGTCAGGACTCCATAATATTGGTTGAAGGAATGGATTAAAAAAAGGGAAAGAAACCAAAAAAAGTAGTACAGATGCATTTATAAAATTTTCCCTTCTCTTTCCCAAAATCGCCTTGGCTATTTACTTAGCCAGCAATTTTTGCTTCATTTCCTAGGGAATGTCCTTGCCAATTCCTCCTGGATTTCTCATCTCCCACTGTTTCCCACCTCTATAATTTCCATTTTCAAAAGTCTCCTAGTAAATATTATCCACAAGTATTATTAAAATTCGATAATAATAGTAACTAGCATTGACCAATGTGGTCAACACTTCACCGACAGCTTCGTAAGCGTTCATATATTTAAGCCTCACCTCAACCATTTGAGGTAGTTATTACGATTATTCCTTTTTTATAGACGAGGAAAATTGAACTTGAGAGAAGGCCACACAGCTAATAGATGGCAGCAGAGCCAAGACATGAACCCTACATTTCTTTTTTCTTTTTCTTTTTCTTTTTTCTTTATTTATTTGAGAGAGCACAAGCAGGAGAGCCGCAGAGGGAGAGGGGGAAGCAGACTCCTCACTGAGCAGGGAGTCCGATGCAGGACTCGATCTCAGGACCCTGGGATCATGACCTGAGCTGAAGGCAGACACTTTACTGACTGAGCTACCCAGGCACCCCAAACCCAACATTTCTGTTAAGGAACATGCTATGTGGTTTCCATGTTGATGCAGGACAAAGCTCACACCATGTTTAGAACCAGAGAGCCCCAGAATCTCCATCCTTGGGCCCTGTCATCTCGGACTCTATGTGGCCTCCTATGATACAGCTTCTTTACTACTAAATGGGGCTCATGATGATCCTTACTTGCTGCAATAATTAAATTAAGTGATAATGTATGGAGACATCTGGTATATGGTAGGAAATCCAAAGGGTTCATCCCCTTCTAGTGTGTGACACTGTAAAAACAGTACAGATTTTTTTTTTTTTTTAAGCCGTTCATCTTAGACCAATTAGAGGCAGAGGACGTTTTTCAGGCCTGGTAGTTACAACTCTGCGTATTGCATGAATTCCACTAACAAGCATATTTAACCGTTCACGTTGATGTACACACTTGTATCTGAGGAGCAGCACCGTAGCTGAGACCTCGAGTTCTTGGGTCAGGCGGACCTAGAAGATGATCCCATCTTGGTTATTTCTTACTCCCTTCTTCTGTCTTCTTCCTTCTTGCTTACCTTGGGGGTAAATCCTATATTTCAACTCTCCAGTGCTGTGTTTCCTCATCTGTAAGTGGATTGGCATAAGAATTAAATGGAATATTGCCTAGTAAGTGTAGGATTTGAACTTTGGTGGCCCATCTATTATATTAGTGATAACAGTAATATTATGACTCCCGTTTCATTGCTGGGTTATATTTTACTATAGAACATGTTGTTTTTAGTTGTTTTTTTTTTTTTTATCATTATGAATGCAGAACCATGAGATAATCAGAGTAAAAGGGACAGAAAATGTAAACATCTGAGGACAGGCTCAGTGAACTTAACCCCAACCTCGGGCCTACCCTCTACTGTATAGCTGAGGCTCAGAGCCTCCCTGAGTCCACCAGGGCTCCTCAACGAAAACGTGATGGGTGCTGAGGCTGGCTCAGGGCCCAACCATATCAGGCTCTCTCAAGAGCTTTTAAAATACAGAATTCAAGGATCTGTTCCTGGAGATTCCGATGTGAGATTCCAGGACACTGCATTTGTAAAGAAAACCAGTAAAAACCTCACCGTTGATTCTGAGGCCAGGCCGACTTGGGAACCACCCATTTGACTGACTCATATGTGGGATCCTGGGCTGCCTTCCCCTTCCCACTGCTGAGGGAGCCTGCAAACCCCAGTGGCACCCGGTTTATTCCCCTCAGAATGGCCCATCCAGGTGGTCGTGTACTTTTTCTGGCTATTTGAGGAAGCCACCCAGAGCATCTCCCAAGTTATTGCCATCTTAGCTTCGTAATCTTTAAATGTGACTATCTTGGAATTCCAGAACAGGGTTGAAGGTGACCTTCCTGCTCTTTTTGACTTGCTCCTGAAGCCTAACTCCGAAAGACAGGATCCATTCTCTCTCTGCCCATGAATTTGTAGGAAAAAACTCCAGCAACCTCATTTCTGAGAAACTGGAGCAGTTCAGTTTCTTATTCTAGTTGCCATCATATTGGGCAGTGTCTCCTGATGCGTGAATTCCAAGAAGGCATTCCCAGCTCTAGAATCTGGATGTGACATTTCCCTGGCTTTTCTCTACTTTGGAAGGAAAAGAGCTGACAGAGATTTAAGAAGGATTCATTGTCGTATTTGTCTTCAACTTGAAGGATCATCATATCTTCCTTTTTCCTGAGGAATGGCCTCAACAGGATTCTTCTCTGCTGCTTTCAGCATTCTTGCTGACGCACTCAAAAAGGCCCGGCAAACAACTTGCTGGCATAATTGGCGAGGATACTGCATCCCGTTCCACTTAACATAATTAAATCTGATTATATACAATTACTCCCTTCTACAGGAAAATTTCCTTGAAAGGTTAAAAAAATTGATTGCTGAGAGCCAGCGGGGGACTTCAATTTCCTACGTGGACGGTAGGTAGAAGTAATGATCTACTGAGCCACCCTTATCTGCTGTGTTTTATCCAAATATACATTCCTGTTTACTCCTCAAAGGTGTTTGACTTCTTGCCAAGAAAACTATAATCAAGATTACCCCAAACGGATGAGTCCAGAAACAGAATCATATTTTCCTATTTAAAAAACCCCACATTCTTTCTGTTATTTTTGCCATCCTGTGCCCTTAACACGTCAATTCCACTCGGTTGTCATAAAGAAATAAAAGGAAGTGAGTAAACTCGTGGAAAAACTTTGGTGTTGAATTTTAGTTGGGTGAAAGTAAGCAAAAAGTGGAGAATGGTAAATCAACAATTAAGCTGTCAAGACAACCTTTTCCTGACTTCCTTCCATCCTATTCACTGTCTTTCTCTTGCCCTTAATCTCTCGCTCAGAGATGTGTTTGCTTTCCTGACTAGGAAGTAGGCAGGATAATCTTAAAGTCTTAAGCAATAACTTTCCATCTCTGAGAAAAAAGCCAAGGTCCTTAGAGAGGCTAACTCTGGCTTTCTCTCTCCCTGGCTTTTTTTCCCTTTTTGTCCATTGTTCCCCTGTCCCTTCCTTCTGCTCCAGCTATCTGGCCTTCTCACTGATCCTATAACATACCAGTCAGGTTCTTATTTAAAAAAAAAAAAAAAAAAAAAAGCCAGTGCCTTATTCTTCCTTGAATGTTCTATCCACACCGCTCATCCCATCCCTTTATCCTTCTGTGCTTCACTTATTTTCTGCCTTCTTCAAAGAATAAGGAAACAGGTTAACTGTTGTTTATTTCTGTTCTCATTTATTGTGGATAGCATCTGGATTATCCTATAACCTCTTATTAAGCCCTGGGAAAGCCACAAGGGTAGAAACAAGTTAATATTTAGATGTATTGATGATTACTTCTTTTTCACCGTCATGGTAAAATTAATTAACTTCACAATAAGCCAGAAGATAGACAAAATGAATAATCGGAAAGAACAGTGGTTTACAAAACAGGAGACTTTTGCAGAGCAGTCCTCGCTTTAACGATACATTCTAGAATTATAGGGCTGTATGTTACCTTCATGATCTTTTAAACTTGCAAATGAAGCCTTTTAGATGATGCATTCTAGATGTTAATTTTTGACATTTACCGAAGATTTCCATTTAAGGTATGACTTAAAAGTCATGCAATTCAAGCCACCTCTGTACATACTGATCCAATTCCCCAGAGCTTAAGTGGGTTCTACAAATTCATTGTGAATTATTTGTCTTGCTTTTCTCGAATCCTTCTGGGTTTGTGGAGTTCATCATTACTTATTTAGTTAATTAATCAAATATTTATTGAATGCCTATTGTGTTCCTGGCTTTTGCCTTATGTGCTGGGTGCACAAAGGAAAACAGGACATAGTCAATAAATTTTATCTATGACGGTGGCCCAGCAGATCTGATTACTGGAGAGTCTGAATTTACTCTATCCCAACCGCCAGCTAGACAATGCAGTTCCTCGCTCTCTATCAGAGTGAAATCAGTGATTGAGATTTTTAGGGTCAATGTGATTAGATCTCAGCAACTTCATATAATTCAATTTATTAGTGGAGCTCAAATCTTTATTTCAAGCCTTGTAGGCCTCCAAATTCTTATCTGGGTATCTTTGAACTTGATCATAGAAAACAGGACAGGCTGGGGCAGATTCATGGGCAGTACCGAGTATGGGAGCTTACTTCCTTGGCAGGTGTACACCATGTCCAACCCAGATGGTAAATGCAGCCCTGCCTTCTGGTTCCACAAACATATCCCAATCGCGCAAGCACTTGCCACATAGAAAAGTTTTACTAAAGACTTGAAGCCCTCGAGATGACAAGAGGCTAAGTGGCCCCAAGGCAAACAAGTTCACGTTGTCTAAAGAATCGTGTTATAGTCACGGCACATTCTATGTCTCTGTGGCCAAGAGATCCCCAAATACGATGGAGTAGGGAGACAGAAGTTGATTCCTCACCCATCAAACAGTGTTGGCAGAGGTAGTTCAGTGCTGGTCCAGGGACAGATGGGTAGAGAGATCACTTAGAGACCGATTAGGTCAATGTGCCCATTCCAGAGGGCGTCTGTGCTTGCCCCTATCCACCTACACAGAATCACAGGGTTTGTGGTAGTATCCAATGCAGACTGATTCAGATGAGTTGTACGGGTCACTCCAATAACCCTAGGTGATCGTGTCATTTTCACATGATTTTTTTTCCAAAATGATGAACGAATAATTTTTGGTAGTATTTATAACAAAGTACATGCCTTTTTAACAGAATGAAGAAAAAGCATTTTCTTTGATTATATGATAATTGCCTTCCTGAAAAAAATGCACTTTTATTAAAATTAGGCAAAATACATCCTTTCTATATGCTCAGTGGGTCGATCTGAAAGTCAAGAAAATGCAAAAATAACCTCCTGTTAGGACAGGACTGTCCAATGCTTCAGAGGACATCTAGCCCCCTTAACCCACCCACTAAATGCTAGTATTACTCCTAAATATTATGACAATCAAAGTATTCCCACTAGTTTCCAAAATGCCCCCCACCCTCCCCTGACAACGGCTTTGCCCCTACTGGGCACCGTTGCTCTGAAGGAATGTAGCTGGAATGTTCTCTCTGGCATTGGGTCCAAGGTTTAGTCTGAGCAAAAGCAAAGCAGTTACCATCTCATGTGTCTTCCTCCAAAGGTTTAGGTCACAGGAAGGTTAAGTTCTTGTCCTTTGTAACAGGTTGAAATGAATGTACACCTGTGCAGACGCGTGAACCGCATCACCTATGTATGCTTTTCCTTAATGTCCTCTTGGACTATATGAGTGTGATTTTCTCCAGGTGGAACCGAGTGAGAGAGAAAAAAAAATAAATGAGAAGGAGAAGGAGAAGGCAAAGCAATCTTCTTTTGCTACAAATGTCTTAGACCCATTATTGTAAGATGTGTGAAAGTACTAAATTTACAGAAAGGTCTAAGTAATAGCAAACAAGGTGAGGAAATTTACTTCTAACTGGCAAGGTATAATCTCCCTAAAAGGAACTTTAAAGTAGGACTTATTCAGCTGTACATTTAGGTTACTTTGCTGTCAAGGGAAACCGGAGGAAGATTTCAGGGCAAATGTTACCCTGAAATACACACACAGCTGCACGCAAATATCTAGGGCGCAATTTTGTTTTAGTTAAGTAGAAGACCTTAATCATTCTTGCAAACTTTTAGCTCCTGATAATAAACAAGTTTCTTTCTTACGATCAGATTCTCCTTCTTTAGTCTTTTTGTTTTTTAGTTAGTTTTTTTTTTTTTTAAACATTCTTGGCTGCTGACTGCTTGTTTTTCTGGCAGGTATGTGAGGAGTGATCATCTACGATGGGATCTAGCTATCACTTGTTGTTGGTACTTGAGACTTTCAAGTATAAAACGGGGAAGGAGGTTAACTAGATACTCTAATGGCTCTTCCAGCTTAGGAGTTTAGGTTTCAGGGACCTAATTGTAGCCCAATGACCCTGTTTTGGATGGCAAGCATATTCTTTTAATAATGGGTAAAATGGCTAACTTTCCAAGAAATTAGGAGACCCTGCAGGTTCCTTATTCTTCAGCAATGTCTCGTTTATCTCAACTTAGTATCATGTCTCTGCAACACATTATCTGAGTTTGAATTTCAGGCATGGCTGCTCATTGGTTATGTGACCTTGGCAAAAACTGCTTAACACCACCGTGCCTCAGTTTCTTCATGCGTTAAATGGTGATGTTACTTGGAAGTGTTCTTGTGACTACAAAGTCAATCTGCATAAGTCAGCTGCTCGGAATGGTCCCTGGCACGTGGTAGGCACTCAGCATGATTTGACTTCTCCTATGAACCCCTAGCTCCTGGCACATGCTGGAATTTGGTCGATTATTCACTGTGCTGAATGAGGTCATTTCATTCCTGGACATTTCTCCAGACTCACTTTTACCTATTGCTAGGGCTTCCTGTAGAAAATTTAGTATTCAGTATTTCAGAGATTTGGATTTGTGATGAATTTCCAAAATCACATTGAATGAGGCAATGCCTGGTCTCCACAAATAGTGTGGAACATTTTCCCAGCCTATCATTTGCGGCTCTGTAGCAGTTCTGCTAACACATTTCGGGAGTTACCCCCTCATGACAGTTTTATAGCACAGTAATTTCACTTTGTCCATAACCTTGAGAGAGGTGCACTTGGGGTTCCTATTATAATGTAACAAATGAAGGCTCGAGTCTTCCCATTCACATCAAATATATGGATTTTTAACCCTGGGAGGATTTTACTTTTCCATTATAAAAATGCTAAGTATTATGGGCTTCGGTTTTCCCTAAATTGATATAGTTCTGCTATATCCTTCGAATGCTAAGGACCACTCTCTGTCTTCATTCCCTGTTCTTATGGGGATTTCAAACATCAATCAGAAATAGTGGGGCCATAATTGGTGCTATAGCTGGATGTTTGCATCCCCCGCAAATTCATATGTTGAAATCTAAGCCCCAATGTGATGGTATAAGGAGTGTGAAACCCTCATGAATGGGGGTTAGTGCCCTTATAAAAGAGATTGTCTGTTTTGTATTCTTGGCTCTCGGAATAAGTTTGGCATAATGTAGGATCTCAGTAAATGTTTGATGAATACATAAACACATTTCCATCTCAAGAAAAATAGAATACTTCCATATTTCAGGCTCTCCGACAAATACTATGTTTGTAAACACAGGCATACTTTTGCAAAGATTTATGAAGACATTAATTCACTAGGAAAAATAACACTGTTTCATTCTCCAGAGGAAAGATTCTCTTTAACATTATTAGACAGTATTAAACTACTCCTTTGTCTGATGTAAGTTATTAACTACTCACCATAAAATAAAAAAATTGAAGAAAGCCTTAAGTGGTTAGATCTTAGTCTTAAATGAATAAAAGAAAGTATTACTTTACTTTCTCAATAAACCAAGAACCCCAAAGTTTCTAAATGTACCAGTGGGCTGGTTTTCGACAGGAATCGGTCACTCTTTGTTAACATAAAGGAAATGTCCTGAGTCTGGTAATTCAATTTTAAGATCAATGTTGTTCAATTATTTAGTAATAAATCCTCCTAGAACAGCATTACCCAAGCACTCTGCTATTTTTTTTTAGTAGCGTCGAGGGGAGATGAGATGGCGATTTATTGATCAGATGAGACTATGGGAGACTGATAAATTTCTGCAAATGCCACAGTATGCCCAATGACACTAAATGCTGCTGAGAAAGTATTCTATGTTTTGTCTATACATTAATGCTAAGTTGCAAAGCTCTGGCAACTTTTTAGGGCAAAAGCCGTCTCAGAAGACTCCCATTCTATCTGAGGTAAAGTTGGAAGGTCAGGATATAAAAGAAAAATCATCTGCAGGGAGAGGGGTCTTTGAAAACCTCTGAGGGAGGCATCATATTGGAAACTGATGTGCTGTAGGTCAATGAATTCAACCTGGGCACTTTTCCTCTTGGGTAGGAAGAGATCTCTGTGTTTCCTGGGCAGGTACCACATGAAGTAGTTTTGTGTTTTGAGGCAATGCTGTGGAAAATTGAGTTCTGCATCTTTAAGTTCCAGAGTCTGATGCTTATACTTTGAAAAATAATTGAGAAAGAGGATAGGAGAAGAAATAGCAGATTTGTGTTTTCCCGTAGCACTCACTCTGGAGTAACTTGTGCATTGGTCGGATGGAGCGGACAGTTGAAGGTGTAGCTGAAGTTCTGTCAACTGACCTCCACTCAAACAACTGGTCTGATTAGCTGACTCCCCTTGTTCCCTCTGCAAAGCACACTGACAGCTTCTACCTCCGTGCTAGCTACACTTGGCTGGTGGGTTAATATCTAGTTCTCTCACACACTTTACTATAAAGCTTTGTGTTTACCAAGTGTTAGTTTTGTTGTCTTAAATCTGTTAATGGTAATTGTACTTGCAGTTATAATTATACAATTTAATTAAGTATTATGTAAACTGATAAATTATGAGTGTGAAAAGAGAATTATCTCTATGAAATGAAACTGAACGCTTTGGAAAAAAATTGATAAAGGCAATTAGCTAAAAAATGCCGTCAGATGAGGGGTGAGGGAGCCAAATGTTAAGACAGTGAAAATATCGTAACAATCTAGGTGTTGAAACTCAAGTTATGTTAAAAGTTTCTTGAGGTCTTGCAGCATTTTCAAGACACGGGAAGTGGAAATTAGAGATAGGCGTTATACTTGATGCAAGAAACTAACTGCGCAACTCTCATCAGCAGACTCATATTCAAGGATTCTACATGAAAATGGGAAGATTGTGGATTTCTGTTTTAAAAAGTTAAACAGGTGAACATAGGGGGAAGGAAGGAGAAATAAAATAAGATAAAAACAGAGAGGAAGGCAAACCACAAGAGACTCTTAACTATAGGAAACAAAACAGGGTTGCTGGAGGGGAGAGGGTTTGGAGGATGGGATAACTGGTTGACCCACATTAAGGAGGGCACGTGATGGAATGAGCATTGGGTGTTGTATGCAACTGATGAATCACTGAATTCTACCCCTTAAATTAATTATACAATATATGTTACTGAAATTGGGTTTGAACAAAATTTTTTTAAAAAACAATTTAAATGGCTTAGGGTAGAGACTGAATTCTTCACTAGTATTTGCTCTTTACTTCTTCCCTTGATAATAGAAACCCTGAATTCTAGCTGGGCCACAGCGTCCAGACTAGAGAATAAATGTCTAAGGTGTCTTTGTCGCTCCATATGACCACATGCCTAAGCTTAGCCAAAGGAATGTGAACAGAAATGATGTGTCCTGTTTCTGCCACATCCTTAAGAGGAGCGGATGTGCTCCTTTGATCCTCCCTTTCCCATTGGCAAGAGCACAGATTCAGTGGTGGGAGCTGCAACTAGAGATGATGGTAGCTCCATGCTGAGATACACCCACCCCAGGAACCCCTGACCTCCTTCACCTTCTCTGCATGTTTCGAGGGGAAGAAATCAGCTTCTGTCTTTATTAATCTGTATTGTTGGGGTCTCTTTGTTCTAGCAACCTAGAATGTATCCTAACGCACTGTTTAAATTTTAATATAAATATATGACCAAATATATAATTTATACAAAGATCTGTATTTTTATATGTGGCATAACATATATCTATGTAAGTATATAATATATATCATTACTGTCTGATTTGCACTTTAAATGACCTTTTCAATTAACTAAGCAATCTACCAGTTCTGACAACAGAGCTTCTACTGTATTATTTTTCCTCTCCTTTCAAACTGAGTGTGAAAATTGAGTGTTTTTGGAGAGAACTGATTTTGTATCTCTAAGACAATATACTATGTGGATAGGACCTTTGTCTGGTTAAGTTCCACGAGCAGCATAGGACTGGCCAGCTGGCATTTGTCAGAAGTTTCAGTAGGGGAAGAAAGGGCAAAAGCTCAGAGACCAACCCCAGGACCCCTAAAGGTAGCCATTTTGAAGGACCCCATGGTTGTCATTAACACTTTAGCTTATATGAATGGCACCCCCAGAGTTAGGCAGTGTACAGCCTGAGCAGCTGTACTTGGAGTTTTTGCTGATGCTTATTGAAGGAACTTCTGGCTCTCAAGCTCAAAACTACCACATTAATCAATCATTGATACCTTGTGTTGGCAAGCATGTAGCCAAGCAGACACTCTCAGATATTGTTGGTGGGAGTGAAAACTGGTGAAGTTTTTGTGAAGGGCAGTATCTCTCAAAAATTAGACACTATGTTTGCTTTGAGTGAGATTTTCTTCTTCTAAGAGGTTATTTTAAAGAGATTCTCATATATGTGGTTGGAGAAGTGTGTTCAAGTGCATCCCTTGCAGGAGGGGGAAAAAACCTAAGTGTCCCTCTTCTACACCTTCATTACTTTCTTTAAGACATGTTATTGGAGCTCACACAAAGTATACAGCTTATGGAAATTCAGACTGGACGAGATACATAAGACCCCATCCTCATGGACCTTTCCTTCCTGTAGGGTATCAGATTCACAGTAAACAGATGAATAAATAAATATGTGTCACTATGTCAAATAGTCAGTGGATACATAATGTATGTTTCATCTTAACACCATGGAATGTCGTTGAGCCATTACAAAAGAATGACATATACCAACTTTTACTAACATGAAAAATTACTAAAGATATACTGTTGAATGAAAAAAAATCACAGTGTGAGTAGTAAAATCACAACAACGTAAAAAGTATATGTTTATGGGCATATACATGCCTGTCATTTCACAGAAAACATCTGAAAGCAGATGCACTAGAATATCAATAAGTAGCTCTCCCTGGGGTGAGAGTCCCAGTGTGTGGTGAGTGCTCATGTATATGTGGCAGGGGTGGGGGAGAGAAAGGGGTGGTTTAATACTTTATTTCAAATTATTGCATCTTCCACACTGAGACCATGTTCCCACTTTCTTTCCATATTTAAAAAGAAGAAGCCAAGAGTGATACCCTAGAGCCGCTAAGGGTATAGGGCAGTGGAGAAAGATCTTCTCCTGTTCAGATGTTCGTGAAGCAGCAATTTCATGTCTAGAAGGTTAGCCTAGAGAAGTAATCCATGATGTGCAAAAGAAATTTAAACAGAATAATATTCACTCTAGGATTGTCTGTAATAGTTTTAAAAATAATATCTAGCAAAAGGAAATTGAATAAATTAAAGCAATTCCATGTGATGAAGTATTACATAATTCAAAATCTTGTTTTAGTGACTCGGAACATATATAAATGCTCATAACATGACACTTTGTGAAAAAAAGTAGCAAACCAAAATTGTGCACATGGTATGATCCAGTGTCACAATGAAATTCGTCTATGTATGTATCTAGCTATGTATGTATGTATCCATGTATGGATCCATCTATCGATCCATCCATCCATCTATCCACCTAGCAAAAAACTGGAATCAAAAATTTTTCAGAGTGATGGTGTTAATTTATAATTGTGCTTGTTTTAAAAATAATTTTGGGGGCGGCTGGGTGGCTCATTCAGTTAAGCGTCCAACTCTTGATCTCAGCTCAGGTCTTGATCCCACTGTTGTGAGTTCAAGCCCCATGTTGGGCTCCATGCTGGGTACAGAGTCTACTTAAAATAAAATAAAATAATTTTGTAAAATTTTTCAGGTAATGCAATGCAGAGGTATTACTTTTATAAATAACACATATACACACACAGATGCTTCACAATACAAGCTATCTTAGTACGAACACCAAACATAAAAAGAACCCATGTGTGGCAACTGCTACCATCATCTCTTCTACTTTTTTGGTGTGCAAACTCATAAGATTATTAATCCTGAGGAAAATGTACTACCTTGACAGTTACCGTGAATTACATTGAATCGTATGAAATTGCTATGTTTGTAGGCAAAAAAATACTGGCAATTTTATATGGTTCAACATATTATTTATAGCATATTTTTTAAACTGAATGAAATTGCTCAATCTTCCCAGATTCATCCTTTATTATAAAGGGCCACGCTTTCTGGGAGACTTTGTGATGAAGGTGGTAATGTGCTTAATTTTTTTCAGTTGGGGGATTTCTGCAATCACAGAGGCCCCACGCCCCTAGGAGGGCCTCGAGTTTGGTGTAAACTGTGCTATCACTGCTGTAAAATCCTTAATAACTTTTGAACAGTGGGCTCCATGTTTTCATTTGCACTGGACCCCTCAAGTTATCTATAGTGATCTTAGATGGGAGTATTCTTGAAGCCAATGGCCTGTGATTTCAAGTATGCATATAAAGAAGATGGTATTTTTGGAAACCCTAAGGGAGCAGTCAAATAAAATTGCCCTCATTTTCTAAGCCATAAACCTATGCACATTAACACCAGCTTTTGTGTCATTGGAAACATCTCAGGGGATGCAGTAGGTGGCTGGGTGTAGGAGGTAATGGAAGGCATCACTGGGTTCTTCTAACCAAAAAAAAAAAAAAAAGTGATAAAGTTATATAACTCCCTAGGGTCCAAGTGGGCTTGTGGAGTCCTCATTATTGCATTCATAAGCTTTCCATATGCCCATCAAGAAGAAAAGGCATTCTACTTGCTTGCTTTTGGAATGGAACTGGCAGGAAATAAAACAGCTCTGGCTTCTGTTGTGTCCCCCAAATACAGCAAATATGATGCTTGTTAGGTTGGATTCCTGCCTTATTAAAAGCTGTTATCCAGCAAAAGTTCCTCAGCTGCTCTCCTGCTCCCTGCCAGAATGATACCCTTACTTCATGGAGAGGAGCGGGAGATGCAGAGGATAGAACTTAAGTTTGTCAGTTACCCTCTCTCATACGTGTAGGAAACGTGCCACTGCATTCGATATATCATACTTTTGAGGGCTGTGATATAGTCTCTACTCTAAATAAAGATTTCCAGAAGGAATGTTTTCAGGATACACAGACCAATCTTCAGGGGGCCCTTGCTTATATGGATAGTCTCCATACGTTTCATGTAGCTCTTTCAAATCAAGCGATTTTCTGCTGTCTAGTATATCCCAGGATGGAATTTGTCACTGAAAAACTTCAGTCCTTTTGCATAGGACAGCCACACCTAAGAATATATCCCTGGAAAATGGTTACTAATATTCACAGACATTTAAGTACAAGACTCATTTCAGGATCGCTTAAGATCCTCTTAAAAACTTAACATCCAGCCATAGGGAAAACTAATCTTAAAAATGATAGCAACTCCATGTAATGGACAGTCATACAGTCATTAGCAATCATATTTATAGAAGATTATTAACGACAGGAGGTAGTGTCATATCTCAGCATATTAATCCACCTGTTGCTTGTATATTTAACTACCCAAGACCACACAGAAGTAAAAATAGTCAACGAATTCAAAAGGCTAACAATGAGGTAAAGAGTTGGATCTATGCCTGGAGCAGCAGTTCCTCCTCTCTCAGTGGCCAGGAAAGGTAAAGATGTTAGTTGAACAAGAAACTCAGATTCTAGAGAAGCCAGATGGCTGGTGGCTGGGAGAGACCATGTGTCCTAAGAATGGGAGAGATGGAAAGAATAATCCATTGTAAGAAGCAGGCTGGGGAGTGAAAGATTCTCAAAGATGCTAGTAAGAGTCATCACTGGAAGAGCCACCATGCAACAGCCTTAAGTACTCTTCAGTTTCTTGGGAGAGAGGATCAGGGAGATGGACCCACTGGGAAGAGATGTGAAGGGGGAAAACCATGCTATCCTGGTCAAGGTGGAACTTGGTAGAACTAGAAGGAAATATCTCTACAAGTATGGCAGTGGTGGACAAATCATAAGTAATAACCTGGTTCTTTCGTTGTTTTTGTTTTTGTTTTAGAATATGTGACAGCTCTGAAATTTATTCATTCATTCAATGACTACTTCACAAACATCTATTATTTGCCAGGTATCCTGCTAGGCACTCGCTGTACATTGTTGAACATGATAGTTTTCTGTCCTCAGGAGATTGTGCATTTTTATGAAGGAACTCACAGGTCAGTGCAAACACAACACAGTAGGAGCACATGATAGCATTACATTGGGATAATATTTTCCTTGATAGAAATATAATACCATTAATATGAATGGTTGTATGAAGAATTTTGAGTTTTGCTGGTCCAGCACATAAGTCAGCTTTCAACAAATGCTTGGAGAAGAGAGTGATGGATAGGTTCTGATTCGATTTCTTTCAAAATTCGTTTTCAAACTTAGGGAAGGATTCTCTCATAAAGTCTATAAGTGAACAGTTCTTTTTTTTTTTTTTTTTAAGACTATTTGACAGAAAGAGAGATAGAAAGAGAGAGCGAGCACAAGCAGGGGGAGTGGTAGGCAGACGGAAAGGGAGAAGCAGATTCCCTCTGCTGAGCAGGGAGCCTGATGCGGGGCTCAATCCCCGGACCCCAGGATCATGATCTGGGCTGAAGGCAGATGCATTACCAACTAAGCCACCCAGACACCCCTCTAAATGAGCAGTTCTCAGTCAAGATGCATTGATATCTGGCGTGTTGAAGTCAGTTTTGAGATGTATTACCAATAATTAGTAACTGCCATGGAGTACCAAGTTTTTTTCTAATCACCTAAAAAAACATAGTAATATTTCAAGTAAAGCGATGACGTGCATCATGATACCTAGAAGAGGAAAGACTACACTGACATCGACTTCTATCTCTGTCTCAACTCATTGTGGAATACTGCTTTGATACTTTAATTTGAATATTTTTTAAGTTGAAAGCATCTATGAGAGTGAGATTTGTTTATTATTTATTTTTTGACTCCTGAAGCTTCATCTTGAAACTATTGTTTCTGCTTTCATGTTTGTTTATTGATAATTATCCATATAAAAGATCACATTAAGAAGCACTCACATCCATTTTTACCTAGGCAATACAAATTTTAAAATCAGAGATATCAAGGAAAACCATATAGACAGGTCCACGTGTAAGATAATTAAGAATAGGGACTGCAGTGAACTTCAGAATGTATACCAGATTTGAAACACTTCATGATAAAAAGAAAGTTGTGTGCAGAAAAGAAATTACAATCTCAGATCACCTTTGGCTCACCTTCTCTTTGCTTAAATACCATCATCATGTACTTGCTTTCAATGCTTTCTCTTCCATTGATATGGTTCATAATTTGCATTTTCTAAAGCCTTAAATTTTGCTAAGATATTTATATACATGAACAAGAATACATAGCCAGTAATTCAGAATCAGTAGAGGTCTGTTTAACTCTATTATAGCAAAAGACCTGGAGAGCATAAGGTAGAATTTTCCAGAAGGCAAATGAATCTGGGATCACGGAAGTTTCAATGACTCTTGAGTCTCCTTTAGCCTGGTGTTCGCAAGGAGTTACCCTGATGTCTCCATTAGTTAAAACTTTTGGTTGCCAGTGGTAAAAATTCTTATGCTAACTGACCTAAACAGAAAAGAGAAAATCTGATTTTTGGTTTATATAATGAAAACATCCTACCTTAGTGTTAGTTTTCAGGGAGTCAAACAATCAGGATCCGGTCTCTTCATTTAGTCTCCAGCCTCTTCCATGTGGTTTACATGCTCTGGTTCTATGTAATGGCACAGTGGATGCCAGAAGCCCTGAACCTACATCACACCAGCCCGAAGTCCAGTGGAGAGGAAGGAACGCATGCTCTTCTTTCAATATTTTTCTCAATGAGCCTGACTTGGGTTCTTTTATGAAACCCACCCTAAGAGAGTAAGAAAATGTGTCTGGGGGAGTAACTTCTTATAACACGCTCTCTAATAATTGGGGACAATGGTTTTTCTACTTTTTGAATGTTCAGACTAACTGATGGATAAGGATCTCAGAAATAATTCCTGCTGGTTCCTATTAAAAAAGGAAAAACTTTCTTATTGTTGTTTTTTCTTTTTTTTACTTTCCTTCTTTTCTTTTTTCTTTGGATAAAGATTCAAATCAAACTCACATCGCTGTTATGAGATACTGTTGATGTCAGGTTATCCAAGCCCCCTCTTGGATGACACTGGGATTCAGTGTCACTCTTGAAGGCCTGGGTTTTAGAGACTCAGTAGCTACTCTTTGTTTTGAGGGGGTCAGAGCTACCTGAGTCAAAGGCCTAATGTTTAGTTAATGATGTGTCATTTAATGTGACTCTAATTCAAAAAAGATCACAGTGATTAGAAATTTTATGACTAAAGAAAATTCATCTAGATTCCATGTATTTTGGAGGTGACCTCTTTGAAACTTTCTGGCTTTCTGATTTCACATTCCAAAGACCAGGAGTGAAAGAGGAAGGACCATAATTTAAGGCCACAGTATAAGCACAGCTGATTGCAAAGAACAATAAATTGCCATCAGAAATCAATACATTATTTTCCAAAGCTTGTCTGGGGAGAATCATTTCATCTTCACAGACACAGTGAATGTTTGCCAGATTTATAGTTGTTTGCTGGGGGTTTATACAGCATCATATTTCCAATGGACTCCATAAGGATGGGAAGCTTGGTTGGTTATTCAGCCTCCCCCTGCAGTATGTACAAAGGGCACAGAAATCTCAAAGAGGGTGCATCTAGAGTTGTAACAGAGCAGTCTTTTCCATGTGCAATTAATTGATCAATCAAATATAAGATTCCTGGGATATTTAGCTGTTCACTTCATGCTTGGCTTTGCAAATAGGGGTCCAAATTAGATAAATTTATTTTATTAATGCAGATATATTGATGGTAGCCACATAATATACCAAATCCTAGGTTATAATTTAAATATAGCAGGAAATCGGGGTACCTGGGTGGCTCATTTAAGTGGCCAACTCTTGATTTCGGCTCAGTTTAGGATCTTGGGTCCTAGGATTAAGCCTTGCATCAAGCCCCACATGGAACCCTGCATTTGGATTGTCTCTCTTCCTCTGCCACTACGCCCCACTGGCTTGTGCATGCTCTCTCTCTAATAAAAAGTAAATCTAATAAATCTTTTAAAAATCTCTAAAAATAAATAAATCTTAAAAATCAATGAAAAAATCTTTAAATAGTTATATTATTTAAAAATATTTGCAAAGTAAATACATCTTGAAAAAAATAAATATAACAGGAAAGTAAAGTATGAAGATTTTGGATTCAAGTGCAAATAGTTCTTCAAGTATGCCAAACATTGAATTTTTTCCCCTAAAATCCTTATGTAAAGGTATTAGAAACTTAGGTATACAATGAGAACTGACTTAGTTGCAAGTCACTAATTTGGAGTTCATAATGGCTTGACCTTACTTAGACTAACATTTACTTGTTCTTTCTACTCAGAGAGAATTAGCTAGTCTACATAAAAAGATTTTTGCCAGGAAGCAGCTTATCTATTTGTTAAAGTACTTGACAACACAGAAATTGCATTCATTGAGATGGTTTTGTAATTTACCTGGACTCCATTAAGTCTATAATTGTGATGTTTGACCATGTTTCATTTTGTGACGCAAGAACATCTAGTTCACATTTTAAATAGAACATTCCTTTCTAATAAAATATTTTTATAAAATTAGGCTTTCTTTTCCTTTTAAAAAGATCCTTCTTTTAGTTTTTATGCCATAAGTAACACTGGAATATATTATTTAATAAAATGGTCACCATTCTGGATAAACTTTTGTTTTCATATTCTGCATCCTGAATTTGCCATTTTATTAACTGAAATTATAAACTGTCTTAGCTCTATGCTTAAATTAAGTATAGCCAATAAAACGTTAGCTAACCATTTTTAACCAGTGCTCTGGAGAAGCTTAGATGTTTCCTATAAAGTCCTATATTGGAAAAAATAATCAATGGCCCAGGGTCTTGTGTCAGGTGAATGCATAGCAAGGTGATTTCTAAGACAGACTTTAATAAAAACAAAAATATTCAAAGCCTAACTTTCCTGCCTGAGACTTCTCTCCATCTGAATGCAAAAAGAGGTGAGAAGCACTCCATTTGTAACTTTCTCCATCTAGAGCATAAAACCCCACTTTCAGAACAGGCATCAGAGGAAATGGGAATTTTGTCATTATCCCAGGGACCTTGTCCCACGTGGCATGCCTTCTAATAATAGATAACCATGAGGTCTCTGAAGCAGCCTAGTCCCCAAGATCAGTCCAAGAAGACTCCGTCTCCGGATGACTCACTCCTGAGAAGTCCTGTCCCCAGCACTAAAGAATAGATGGGAGTGGGGGCTAAAGGGAAAACTGCTTTATATTCTGTTTCTAGTAAAAATACCAATGGTATAAGGAGCACTGATTTTAATCAACCTCCTACAGGTTATGAGAAAATTGGAAATCCTAGTAAAGTTCCCAAAGCTATAAGTTTCTATTAGGCACTGTGTAACCTAGGGCCACCATCTCAGAAGATATACTCCCAACATTTAACAGTACCACAAATTCTTATATTTATCTACACTTCCTGCTCTTATTTTTCAATTGTCCTTCAGCTTCAAATCACTGATCTGTAAGATAAGACTACTTCTGGCCATTTATTCACCAAATACTTATTGTTCTGCATCAGACACTGTGGGTGGGCACTGGAGATACAGAAATTAATGTAATAGACAAAAATCCTTGCCATCAGAGACCCGATGTTCCTGGGTGGGGATGTGGGAAGACAGGAGACAAGTTTTTAACATAAAACTTGAGAGCTCTAAGAACTAAAACAAAGCCAAGCGTGGTATTGCAGTGATGGAGTTGAGATAGCAGGTATTTTAGTTAAAAAATCAGAAAGCATTTTTGGTTTTAATAGGCGGTCTTTCAAAGCATTCATCAAAAGGCAGATATGTCTTTGTAAGTATTAGACACAGAGCTCCAGAGAATCAGAACTAATAGGATGGAGATGTAGAGTAGATGTAGGTGATGTAGGCGTAGACATAGGTGGTGTAAGTGTAGTGTAGGTGTAGTTATAGATATGGATATATACTAATAAGAGCAGATTTACAATAACAATTGGTTCATGTGACTATTGGTTATGGGACTGAGAAGGCCCACAAGCTGTTGTCCGCAAGCTGAAGAACCAGGAAAGCCAGTGGCATTATCCATTCAAGTGCAAAGGCCTGAGCACCAGGCAGCCACTGGTGTAAATCCTGGAGTCTGAAGGCCTGAGAACCAGCAGCTCTGACTTCCAAGGTCAAGAGAAGAGGGACATTCCACTTAAGAAGAGACAGAGAATTCACCCTCCTTCCCCTTTTTGTTCCATTTAGGCACCCAGTGGATTGAATGATGCCCACCCACATTGGTGAAGATGACTGTCTTTACTTAGCCCATTGTATCAAATGCTAATTTCTTCTGGAAATATCCTTACGGACACCCCCACAAATAAAGTTTCACCAGCTCTCTGGGCATCCCTTAGGCCAGTCAAGTGGACATATGGAATTAACCCTCAGACTGGCACTAGAGTAAATCTCAGCTTGTTAATCATTATCAATGTTCTGTTTGTACATAAAGGTTATTTATGGCAATTTGACTTTGGAAGGCCCATGAGTTTGAAGCTTGAATTTGTACAGTTGTGTGATTTCCTTTGGGAAAAAAAAATGTATCTTGTTAGTCGCATGTTAGAAAGGGAAGAAGGGAGGGCTGGCTTTGAAGTCAGACATGTGGCATAGGTTCCTTCTGTGGGGCTAGGGTGCCTGCAGCCCACACATTACCAGTGGAGGCATGATCCCATCTCCTTCAATCAGCAGAATTCCTGTTGATTTCAAAGGTGTTCTATGAAGATAAGGTTGCATACCAACTGATAGGTCAGAGCCTAAGAGATTGCACATCAGCAGTCTTTCTCCTTAAATATGCACTTTTAGCTTGCGGGTCTTTCAAACAATATAGTTGTCAATAATTTAGCAAATAATCTCCTATGTCTTAAAATTTTTATAGCACTTGGGGTTTGCAATCTGGTAATGTTTTACATCCTGGATGCCACTACAAATCAAAAGTATTTATTACATAGCCAAGTACTTACACAAACAGAGCTCTCCACGAAAAAGGGGGAGAGAGGACAGATGTTTGTAGATAAATATTTGTAAAATAAAACTGTTTTAATGAGAAAACCTTGTTGCAGAGAGAATGGAATTGACGCCCAACATGGAATGCGAAATTGAGTAACGCTCATCTCATTTTGCTTGGTTTGTGATGAGATCTTCGAACTCCAGTTTGACTAGTCGGATGAGATCTGAAAGGGAGAAAAATGAGTTCTGTTCATTGCTCACAACGGTGCCCTGTACTTGGTAGGTGCATAATGAACGTGTGTTAATTTGAAGCCTCTCTGTTTATGGTGATACGTGGTAGTGTTGAAAAGCAGTTTTCTTCTTCCAGTCAACAAGAACTTATAGGCAGCCTGCTGTACCTCCAGCTCACATGGGTCAGGGATTATTAGAGAAGGACATGGAAATGCATGGAATATTGGTGTTTTTCAGTTGCTGTTATATATTTACTATGTGAGCGGTTCTTCATCCATACCAAGGCCAATTTTTATAACATACTTCTTTTTTTATTTTTATTTTTAAATTTTTTCCATATTTTTTCATATTTCTTTTTTTAAAAGACTTTATTTATTTATTTGACAGAGACAGAGAGAGAAAGAGAGAGAGCAGGGGGAGGGGCAGTGGGAGAGGGATCCCAACGCCCCTGGGATCATGTCCTGAGCCAAAGGCAGGCGCTTACCCACTGAGCCACCCAAGTGCCCCTAACAACTATTTCCTAATGTAACTTTTGTTCTTATGAACTAGAGTCCTTGGGTAATATAACTTACTTAGCATATAATTTTAAAATATAATGTCCTAATCTAATATAAATGAGAAATAAAAGAAAGCTATCGCAACTTATACCAATAATAATATAATGTGTATTTCAGGCCTGACCATGCTAGAAGACAAAATGTAATAGTCAAATGTTTGCATTTGGATATAAAATCGCCTGTTTATTCACATCTACACAAGTAATGCAGATGTATTGTGTTGGTTGTTGTATTTAGAAAATACTGAGATCATCCAAAATGATGAATGAATGACTCAGTAGAATTATAAACTAAAGTAAATGCTTACATCAATATACACAGAGATTATGCTCCCGGAAAATTGAGTGTTGAAAACTGTGATGAGGGGCGCCTGGGTGTCTCAGTCAGTAGAGCATGCTGCTCTTGATCTTGGGGTCTTGAGTTCAAGTGCCACATTGGGTGTAGCATTTCCTTAAAAAAAGTGTAGAAATGCTACTTTAGATTTGTAGGAGAAAAAAAAAGATTTGTATGAGAAGTGCAGTTTAATTCTAGGCTCAGAAGATTGTGAGCAGGGACGTCTGGGTGGCTCAGTGGTTGAACGTCTGCCTTTGGCTCAGGGCATGATTCTGGATCTCCCTCTGCCTGTGTCTCTGCCTCTCTCTGTGTGTCTCTCAGGAACAAATAAATAAAATATTTAAAAGAGAAAAAGAAGATTGTGAACAAGATATTATGCATGAACATTCAAAGTCATTCAGAATATGGGCAGAACTTTGCTTTGTAGACAGAAATGTCTAGTATCCCTGGATCCTATTAACCTAAGTAAAGTCATGGCCTATCCTTTCCCTCACTCCCTGTGACAACCAAATTAAATGTCCTTTTATATTTTCAAAATGCTCTCTACAAGGCTCTACATGCCTGTTGAGATCCATTGAGGTAAGTCATGAAAACAAGATGGTGATCATGAAACTCTGTTGGCTCATCCTGTTATATCCTTTTGTTATTGTTTCCAAGTTCCTGGTAATTTTTGAGGCAATGACACTTCATGGTGATGTCACCATCACATACTGACAATTGGTTGTTGGCACAGTTTTCCTGTTTCCTAGTCATTTAGAAGGGAAAAGAGTGGAAATAAAATGAACCCTCCATGTTTAAAAGTAGTTTTGGAAAGAGAACTGGAAAGAGAAATTATTAGAATGGAAAGAGAAATTATTGTCACATGGAAGGAACAATCAATCCACGGAGGGAAAACATGAAGAAGACAGTGTAGCATAATGGAAATATGTTAAAAAAAAAAAAAAAAGGACAAGACCAACAATTGTTGAGTTTGGTGAGTTTTTAATATCTCAAGGTGCTGAGAAATGGGTGAATACATGTAGTTCTTTTGGTAACTGCAATACTTCAGATTTTAAGCAAAGCTCAGAAAATGTGGCTGGTAAGTTAAATTACTTCTGTCCTTGTGTGGTTTGGGGTGTAATGTTAAGGATTTTAAGTAATTGGCCCACCCGTTAAAGTCTAGTTGACCAAAATATTAAAGCCATTTGAGGGGGGAAAAAACCTAAATTACAATTAACAGAGTGATTTAATTAAGTTTAACAAATCCTTATTGAAGATCTGGCGCATGACACCTTGGACCAGCTAGGATTTATTAAGCACTTTCTAGAATCTACAGATATTGTTCTCTACTGTTTTCTCATTAATTTTCTCTATGAGTGTTTTGTCCACACTTTATAGATGTAAGTGTTAAGGTTCTGAAAGCTCGAGGCCCCATCCTAGAATCTCGGATTTGAATGTCCATCTATTTCATGATTAAGGAGAAGGAGAGTGTATCATCCGGGTACGAGGTACTATGCCAGGAAATGTGTGTGCCCTATTTCCTTTATCCTTCAAAGACCCAATCATATCGGTGGTGGATATTTCTCTAATTTTAAAGCCGAGGCAATGAAGGCTCAGAAAGTTGAGTGACTTGGTTATGATCACGCCACTAGTGAACAGTGTCAGCAACAGGTACTTCAATTCTTGTTAAAAGGTGCTACAGCTGAAGATTTAAACCTTCGGACTTAGCTCTAGTCCAGTGTTCATGCTCTTCTGTCCATTTTCAACCAGCTTTGGCATTTAGTCTAAAATGGTGAATGCGCAGCATCAAGACAGCTGCTCAGATCAGATAGTTCAGGAAAATGAAATAAATCTTTCCAGCTTACTGTCAGATGGGGGGTGGCATTTATTTTCTTAACTAATGAGGATTTCACTAAATGCTCCATTTGAAACTAGTCAAAATAAAGGCAAGATTCCCCCAAATTGCCAGCCAGAAGTGATGCCTCTTTTCTCAAAATTTGTTTTGTATTTTAATGACCTTCTAACGAACTTTGACACATCTGCCACAGTTTATCTTTGTTAGAGAACTCCTGTATAAAGTAGTCTTCCATAGTTCAGATCCGTCTTTTTTTCTTCTAAATCTTTAACTATAGCATCCTGCACACAGTAGGTGCTCAATGACTTGTCAGCATGAGCAATGGCCCAGTCCTTGTGTTAGTGGGAATCATAGCAGTGAACCTCAAATGCAAGTTCACTTCCAAATTGTACCAATTTACTTTAGAATTCTAGAATTTCAATTTTAGAGTTTTCTTTTTTCCTGTTTTTTTTTTTTTCCTTTGTTTAAATTTAAGTAGGCTCCAGGTCCAGCATGGAGCCCAATGTGGCACTTGAACTCACGACCCTGGGATTAAGACCTGAGCTGGCACTTAACCAACTGAGCTACCCTGATTCTAGAATTTCCTGATTTTAATATCATACACAGGCCATAGGGAATGGCAGAGTATAAGCTTTGGAGCTAGATTACCTGAGCTCTGGCAGTTAACAGTGTATACTTGGCTAATTGCTTCTTTATGCTCCTGTTTCCACGCGTGTAAAATACTGATATAGTAGTTCCTTCTTCATGCAATTGCTTTGAGGATTAAATGAGCTTTATTACATGCAAAGTGTTTAGAACGGTGCCCAGCAAATAGTAAAGTCACAAGTATGATCTTAAGGAGAATAATAGAAAAAAATCATAGCCCTTAAATCGTGTGTCAACTTTATCTCTAAGTACCATAGGAGGAGAAAAGAAACTTAGGATGAAGGCATATGTATCTCCTACACACAGGCACACACACACACACACACACACACACACACACCATTGAAACATAATAAGCATCTTCAAGCAGAAGGTAGTGGATATTTGGGAAAGCATACTGGGGATGGAAATCAGAAGATCTGAGGTTTAGATTCCTCATCCGAGAAATGAGATTGATTACAGTTTATATGTAATAATAATAAAGTAATATGTGTTGAACTTGACCATGTATGAGGTGCTGTGCTGAGAACTTTATACCCATATCACCTTCTTCTTATAATCATATTGTAGGAACTGTTACAATTTTGCATTTACAGCTCATTCTTTTTCAGACTTGTGACTATTAGTCCTTCTTAGGTGCAGAGCTTTGGAATCCAGCTTCATGTGCCAGTACGTATATTGGGGCTGCTCTTTCTCTGAGATTTCATTCCAACTCAGGCCTTGCTAGACTCTCTTACTCTGGCCACATCCAGTGAAACCTTTGGTGAGGCATCTCACCTCAAGCTATTTTGAAACAAATATATAAGGGGTTGATGAAAAATGGTGTGTAGGGCCATTTTGAATGCCTCCATGGTGTACTTGGAGACCTCGCCTGCTCCTGATGCTCACCTCTCCCCATGACAATTAGTGTGATCTGATGATTCAGAGACCAGTATTAAATTTATTCTTTAGAATTCTTTATTCTTTTAAGCCAGAAAAGTAGGGCCAGTAGGTAACATTGCAAAGCGCTACTACATTCATTTGTGAATTGAGAGCCACATAATGAAAACTGTTTAGTACGTATTTGAAAAGATTTGTGGAAAGCATCTACGGTGTGTGGAGATAATTGCTGGATTGCACTGGTAGTTCATGAGATTGAAGCTTGTAGCTCAATCTCACCTCAACTTCAAGGTGTTTAGCATTTCAAACCTTCAAAGACTTTTCACTGTCTAGTCAACATTAATTTGAGAGTGTTCAGAAGGGGCATAGATAGGGAGAGCACATGGATGCATGTGCAAAAAAAAAAAAAAAAAGGACACCCAAATGACATGAACGCTCAATTTGAGTAAGTAATGCAGTGATCTTTATTGTCAGATAAAAGCCCAGGATTATCACTCCTTTTGTTAAGCAAAAATACAACGTGAGAAGAATATCATCTTTAATTATTTCATTTTGTCTCAGAGGATGGATTCAAGGGATGCAAGTCTAAAAAAAAAAAAAAAAAAAAAAAAAGAGCTCACTCGGATGAGATTAAAATCTTTGAGCTTACACATGCCCAGAAAATCATGAATTCATAATATAATACTGAGGTTTTGACGCCCTCGTAGGCATGACTTCTCTCTCTCCCAGTGCCTTCGATCTCCATTCTCTACAACTTTCTGAGCTCCTCCATCTCAGGTAAAATTTCTTCTTACATTTGACAGCTGTGGTTAATAGGCTTTATTTTCAAATTGAAGAAGTTAACATACAAAAGAGATTTCAGAACTTTCTAACCACCTAATGGATAAAACTGAAATCCCTGAAAGGTTATTAATAGAAAGGCTGGAGCTGTTTAGATATTCAAAGACGGAATTTTTACTGAACCTAAAATACTTCTTTATTTGAAGATGTAAGGGGTGAATGCAATGTTATGATTCCGAAGAAGTATTTAGATTAATAAATGTGAAAGAACTTGAATGTGAATTTGCATTTATAAGTGCTCTTCAGCGTAATGAGCCATTATTACCATTCTTATTACAGGAAACCCACATTTTCAATCTGGAATTTATGTGTTTCCAGCAACTAATCTTTTTTTTCCTTTCAGAATCTACACAGTATATATTCATTATAATGGAGATGCGTTTGAAAAATTCCTATGGAATGAAGTGGTTTCATTTGATATTTACAAAGCCTCACAAACCTTTAACTAGAATTAAACTATTTATACACACACACAGGGACACACGCACTTTTATATTTCCTCTCTTGAGTATCTTGAATTTGTTCAACAGACATTTAATGAATGCATTCCTATGGACTGGAGATACAGAGACTGGTATACTTGAGTGAATACTTTTAAACAATTAATATTAAACTTATGCCATTACATAAGTAACACAGACTCATTTAAGTCTGGACAAGTGAAACATCACGAAGAGGTCAATCATTCATAATCCCATTCCTTGAAGTCAGGTCCTGGCAAGATGCTGGTGAACCTGCTGGGACTTGGATTCATCTCTAGTACTCTCTTCCTTTTTATTTATATGAAACAGGATCATGTATGTATATTGTTTTATAGTCTGTCCTTTTTTTTCCTTTTAAACATTTCCACAAACCAATGAATATTCTTCTACAGCATGATTTTGAACCAGGACATGTTAATTCATCCAATAGCTAAACCAGAGTTGGATAACCTAACCTACTTAAAAGGAATGAGGGATCCCTGGGTGGCGCAGTGGTTTGCGGCCTGCCTTTGGCCCAGGGCGCGATCCTGGAGACCCGGAATCGAATCCCACGTCGGGCTCCCGGTGCATGGAGCCTGCTTCTCCCTCTGCCTATGTCTCTGCCTCTCTCTCTCTCTCTGTGTGACTATCATAAATAAATAAAAATTAAAAAAAAAAGGAATGAACATTTTGAAGTGTTTGATACAGATGAACAGACTGCCCTTGAGAAAGTTTGTACCATCAACTCCTTTGTTATTTGCTTTCATGTTATCTTGTCCTTCTCCTGGGCATTTATTGGGCCTCTAAATGAATACTTAGCTCATTGCTTGATATGCATGTCTTCTACCAGAATGTAAGTTCTATGACGACAAGGGACTGTCTGCCTTGGACATGGCTCTATCTTCAGCACCCGGAAACGTGCCTGGTACAAAGTAGTCACTTGAGAGATGTTTCTAGAATGGAAGAAAGGGAAGATGAGCAGAGAGGGAGGGAGAGCAGAAGAAATTGGAAGCAGAAGGAGAAAGAATGGAAATATAGACTCATTCTGGCTCAGTTTTTTTTTTTTTTTTTAATTTGTGAATTAAAGGGGGCGTGTGGTTAAAAGATTCCTTGCGCTTTTTTTTTTCAATCTAACATTTGCAGCACTGGAAATCTTAAGTAGTATGAACAGTATCTGTCCAATGAAAATAGCTTTCAGAAACAAGAAGGATTTAAT
This sequence comes from Canis aureus, assembly GCF_053574225.1. Classification (NCBI taxonomy): domain Eukaryota; kingdom Metazoa; phylum Chordata; class Mammalia; order Carnivora; family Canidae; genus Canis; species Canis aureus. The sequence goes on along the minus strand of NC_135636.1, from coordinate 46,578,950 downwards.
ATTAAGGGGACAAGTAGAAATGTGTAGCTTACTGTCTGGTCACACAAGCTTGAATGTGACACAGGTTATGTCCTGGTGGGGATACTGAGTACCACTTGCAGTGTTGATACCACCCTCACCCCCCCCCCCCCACCCCTGGTGAAATGCTGGCTTGCCTGGGGCATGAGGGACAAGAATGGAGGGAGGATGGCAGTGGCCTGGGGAAGTCAGAGGGGAAAATAATAATAGCGAGTAGATAAATATTTGCATTTATGCAGCAAATGCAAATTGGTAAGACATTGAAGAAAACAAATGTCTTTATTCTGAGGATCACTAGGGAGTATATGAAGAAGTAGAGCCTTTAAGATAAGCAGGTGAAGAAATATTGGTACAGGTAAGACCTGTTGGTTAAAAGACTGGAACTCAGAATTTTTAAACTAATGTGTATGATGATTCAATTGCAGAAAGGAAATTGTTTCTCTTATATAATTTGTTATATAGCCTCACCTTCATGCCCCTACCTGTCTTTCTAAAAAGAAAAAACCAAAACCCTTTTTCTTTTTTTTCTTTTTTTTTTTTTTTTTTTTTTTTTGCCACGAGGAAAGGATCTGGCCCCTTAAAATGGATTTTGGAGCTAATAATAGACTGCGTGCCAACTATGATAGATAAATTGACACAGAAGAAAATATGATCACAGTATCATTAGATTGGAAATACTCAGGAGGGTACAGTATATATCAGTAGAAGTTAATGCTGAATAGTATATTTGACTAGCACACAGTAAATATTAAATATTAACAAACGAATTTCATTGTTTTCAACTTTGGGGAGAAGAAGGACTATGCTCAGGTTTTTGTTTTGTTTTGTTTTGAATAACCTAACTAAAATTAGTGTTTGGAAAAATACCGTTTCTCTATGAAACAATGGGAATTTAAAATTTTCCTGTCAGGTTTAAGAAACGCAGGGTGATACTTCAGAAGATGAGGTTAAGATAAGATTAGTAGAAAAAAATCAAACAGAGGATATTTAAATACCATGTTACAAATGAGTCATGCATTCAGCCTTGTAACAAGCCTTGTGAGATCTAAGAAGTAAGCAGAACTGTGGATAAAAAGGAATTTAGAGCGGGGGAAGTGCTTTGGAGACTTCAATGATCACAGGGTACGATTCACAGTCATAACAACGTGAGGCAAAAGGCTGAGACCTCATGTGCAGACTCTCAGATGAATTCATTGAATATTTCTGATTTCTTTAAGAGGATGTAAGAAAGTTATTTACTTTGTGTTAAGCAGGAGACACCATGTCTCAAAATGAGGCTCTTAGCACTCTGATTCTGTACAGGGAGGGTTCTATCATCAACATGATGCTTTACTTAACTTTCTCTTCCTACTGCATCCAAAGTGTGGGTCCATCCAAGGAAACTTTTCGGATTTCTGCTAGGGGCTGTTCACGCTATAAGGCATTAACCAAAGCAGAGAGAGATATGGCTCAAGGAAGTTTCATGACTATGATGGTCATTTTGCCTGAGAAGAAGGAGTGGGGAGAGGGACACAAAGCAAGCACAGTTGCATGGGGGCTTCATCCACAGGTTTTTGAGTTAGGTAAACCTGAGCTTAAACTTCAGAAATGTCATTTATTGGGCAAGTCTCCCAGCAGAGGATACACTTCACACATTATGGGTTAGGTTCAGCTTTAAAAATCATTCTGGGGGAATCCCTGGGTGGCTCAGTGGTTTAGTGCCTGCTTTCAGCCCAGGGCATGATCCTGGAGTCCTGGGATCGAGTCCTGCCTCGGGCTCCCTGCATGGAGTCTGCTTCTCCCTCTGCCTGTCTCTGCCTCTCTCTGTGTGTGTCTCTCATGAATAAATAAAATCTTAAGAAAAAAAAATCATTCTGTATGTCATGACCTTAATAAGGTCTGATACATTATAAGCATGTGGTAAATGGTATGTTCAAAAAATAATAATGAGAAAGTGGTCACTTTATTATCAATTACCACATGATTTGGCATTCTAAGAAACATGATTTTTTAAAATTTATTTTTTGTTTTTATGTTTAATAAGGAAGTGGGCAAGAGCAAGAAGACCCCAGGGTAGAAGTTAGAAGGCTAGTTTTGTCTGTGTGACCCCACGCACATCATTAAACTTCCTCAGTACTCATGTGCTAGCTCCTTGCTGCCAATATAGCAGAATGCAACAAACTTCTTGTCTGAAAGTACATGAATGTATTATCTCAGGGTCCTGTGGCTCAGAAGTCTGACACAGGTCTCATGGGGCTGAAATCAAGATATTAGAAAGGGTGTATTCCTCTTGGAGGCTTTGGGGGAGAATCCACTTCCTTGCCCACATTCTTTGTCACAGACCCCTTTTCTGTCTTCAAAGTCAGCAACAGCTTGTTGAATCCTTTTAGCATCACGTTTCTCTGACAACTTCTTCTACTTTGCTTTTCTGCTTTTAAGGACTCTTGTGATTATATGAGGCTCATCTGCATAATCTGGGATTCCCTCTCTGTCTTAAGGTCAGTTTATTAGCAACTTTACATCCATCTGCAATCTTTATTTCCCCTCGCCGTGTAATGGTTAATATGTTCATATGTTTTGGGAATTAGGACCTGGACATTTTTTGGTGGTTATTACTCTGCCTACTACATTTACATCCATTAAGTGGAAATAGTAGCTAATGTTGTAGAAGTTATTTCAAAATAAAACATGTAAGTTTTCATTCATTTGCTAATCTTATGGTGGGAGAGGGGCTTTGTCTTGAAGTGTTGGAGTTCTGCATCTTTTTATGTAAACCATATGCTTAATACATATTGACACTTTCCTTTTTTTAAAGATTTTATTTATTTATTTATTTATTTATTTATTTATTTGAGAGAGAGAGAGAGCAGGAGGAGAAGGAGCAGAAGGAGAGAAAGAAGCAGACTCTATGCTGAGAACAGAGCCCAACACAGGGCTCCATCCCACGATCCTCAGTTCATGACCTGAGCCTAAGTCAAAAGCTAGACACTTAACTGACTGAGCCACTCAGGTGCCCCATATGACAGTTTCTAGGTGCTTTTTTAAAAATGAAAATGAAGTGGTGCCTGAGTGGCTCCATCAGTTAAGGATCTGCCTTTAAGCTCATGTCATGATCCTGGTGTCTTGGGACTGAGCCCCACAATGGGCTCCCTGCTCATTGGGAGCCTGCTTCTCCCTCTCCCTCTATTTGCTGCTCTCCCTGCTTGCACTCCCTCTCTCTGTCAAATAAATACATAAAATCTTTAAATAAAATGAAAATGAAATATTAAAAATGTATTTCAAAACCATGTACAGACTATTTTTAGATAACGTAAAGATTTTGCTGTTTTATGTGACACTCATTCAAACCTAGTTCAATTACCTTTCCTTTATTTGCAAATATTTCAGCTTAATCTTCTCAGAAGTTATGATTCATGAATATCCACCAACTTATGTAAAGTTTAACTAATTTTTTTCCTTTCGATAATAAGAGCAAATGGCATAAGCAATTACAATTGATCTTGGTTTGCAGTAGAATTTACCCAGTAGAAGCACAGGTGTCAGGCAAAGGAGTGATCCAGGGACTAGTAAGCATCCGTCACTGTGTTTTCCTGAAGCAGTGGAGATTTGTCAAGTCATTTAAGTGGAGATTGATTAAAATGGCTTGTACTCTATTAGGAGTGAACATGTTGGTGTGGTTTATTGTGTACAGGCATCATGTGATATGCACATGCAGTATGTGTTCTAACTTTTTATTTCAACACTCTGAAGACAGCTGAACATGATGAGAGGTAATGTCCTAAAAACCAAGTGGCCAGTAGGAAGAAGGTTAAGATTTCAAGTTACATGGTCTGATTCTTTCTTTCTTTTTCTTTCTTTCTCCCTTCCTTTCTTTCTTCCTTTCTTTCTTTCTTTCTTTCTTTCTTTCTTTCTTTCTTTCTTTCTTTCTTTCTCTTTCTTTCTTTCTTCTTTCTTTCTTTCTTTCTTTCTTTCTTTCTTTCTTTCTTTCTTTCTTTCTTTTTCTTTCTTTCTCTTTCTTCATGAGAAACACAGAGAGAGAGAGAGGCAGAGACACAGGCAGAGGGAGAAGCAGACTCCCTGCAGGGAACCCGATGCAGGACTCCATCTCTGGACCCTGGGATCAACGCCCTGAGCCCAAGACAGATGCTCAACCCCTGAGCCACCCTGGTGTTCCACATAGTCTGATTCTGCAGTGAATCACATTTGCCCCAGTCTGCTGTATAGACCTCACATAGCCATATGTTAGACTGAAGGAGATATTCATACAAAAAATGCCTGTTAGATGCAAGTCTTGGTCACAGTTGGTGTGTTATCATACGTGGCTGATTCAAATCTGAGTATTTAACTTAAGAATTATTCACCAAAAACAGTCAATTTTAGAGCACAGACTCTAGATGAAGTCCTGTGCCAGGACATGTTAATATTTAAGTTATATATATAATGTGTATATATGCACTATACACTATGCACTATGCACTATAATGTGTATATATGCACTATACACACACACTATATATACACACAAGCACATAATAGATACGCTTCAGATAATGATTGCTATCATTTATTGAGCACTGGGTCAAATTCTTAGCATAGGTGATCTCACCCAGTCCAATGCCCACAACCCATTTTATAGTACAAAACTAAGCAAAGGGAAGTTAAATTATTTGCTCTAGGTCACAGAGCTGGCAGGTGGTAAAGCTCTGGAGAGATTTAATGAGGTTTATTAGATTCTAAAATTCAGCTTTTGGAAATCTTTCTCTGAGGAGAAGGGTAGGTGAAATAATACAATAAAGAAAAAAATTGACAGAATTTAGCCAACATTAAAATGTCAAATTGCCTCATTTCCCACAAGGTACCTTTTTGTTTTCATTTTGTTACTACCCCCCACTCCCACCCCGAGGGCTATTCCACTGTGTTGACATGGAAATAATCTAAGAGTCATCTGTATGATTTATCAAAAGCCTATTGAGAATAAACCAACAATAATAGGATGCATGCACATTTTCTAGATCTATTGTTTGTGTTAAAATTTTTAGAATGAGGGCATCTGGGTGGCTCAGTCAGTTAAGCATCTGTTTTTGGCTCAGGTCATGATCCCAGAGTCTCAGGACCGAGCTCCATATTGGGCTCCCTGCTCCGTGGCGAGGCTGCTTCTCCCTCTGCCCCTTACCCCCTTCTCCCTCTGCCCCTTACCTCCCTTCTCTCTCTCACTCTCTCAAGTAAATAAAATCTTAAAAAAATAAAATTTTTAGAATGAGTAACTCTTTGAACATCACACCAATTATGAAAGCCATGTTGAGATGAAACTCCATTTGGACACAATACTGAGTCCCTAAATTCTTGGCCGGTTACCAACAGCCTTCCCATTTTTGAAGAAGAAGATGGAGGAGAGATGCTCTGGGGAGAACGCATACCCCATATCCTTATAGAGAAAGTCTGACCCTGGAGCGTGCAGTTGAGCCACAATGACTCTTTTGCTTACACCAACCAGGATCCTTCCTTAAAAGCAAGTTGAGCAGGCCCTTTTGATCTTTCCTCTAGGCTAGTCCTGTAACCTACTGATTTCCAGTTTAGCTGTCCAGCGCCTCCATGGTTCCATGGACCTCTGCACTGCCCATCACCCAGGAGCTATTGCAAAATGGAAATGGAGCAAGCAGGTAGGAATCTTGGTTCTCTACTCTGTCAGTCGGAATAACTCTGTCTTTACCTGGTACATTTATTTAAACCCAGGATTCCATTTTGTTTGATTATAGAGTTGTGAGGCTTTTAGTTTTTTTATTTCTCTTGATACTATGGCTGTTCTAGGTCTTGCTACTCTGAAGTCAGAGATGAGAAAAGATGAAGCAAAAGAAGCAGGTAACGGAGAAGGAGTGTTTACCTTCAGGGCTGCTCTACCTCTCCTGATCACATGGCCCCTCTGATCTTTGTCCAAGGAGGTGTTGGCTCTTCCCTTTATCATTTATTTCATTTCTCTCTCTCTTTCCAGTTGAACATAAGCTCCAGAAGTTAGGGCCATTGCTACCTTCAGCACTTTGGCCCCTGTTCCCAGAAGCGCATCTAGATTTTGGTAAGTGCTTACATACTTGTTTGAATGAATGAATGAACAAGAAATGCATGTATAAATCCATGAATGAAGATTCACCAGGGAGGAACAGACTTGACAAATTAGGGTAAGGAATGGCTACATTTTAATGTGGTCATAGTGAAAAGACTGACCAAGGAGAAGGGGGGCTTCCCACTTGGTCTGTTCGTGGTAGCCAAGGTCAGTGTTAAGATTGTGTCAGCTAGAAAAAGTGAACATTTCTCTTCCTTTTTCAACCTGTCACCCATTGAATCCAGTTTAAATGGGACTCTATTTCCTGGTGTAGCATGGCTGAAAAATCTCTGGGAGTTGAAGGGGCAGAGTTCATATCTCCTCACAATAATTTTCCAGCAATGGGATTTTGGGCGAATCACCTAAGCCTCTCTGTGTAATGAGGTTCATAAAGCTTTTGCCTCCTATTGTGGAATCAGAAAGTTAAGTCTCCGTTTTGAGAAGAGGAATGTGAAATAGATCTCTATTTCTACTTTTGACCACTTCCATCTCCGTATCTCTTTTGGCCCAGCCTTGATGAGAGGAATCATACCTTGGACAAGGGATTTTGCAGAGAGGAAATGGTTCTAAAGAGCTAAAATTACCTTTTTATTCGGGTGCTGTGATGGGCAGCATTTTTCTCCATAAACAAGGTAGAGAAGGATACAGAATATTTAAAGCTTATGAATGAAATATGGGGCAATGGTTCTAGGTAAAATTAGATTTGATTAGGATCAGTTCTTTTTCATAAGTTAGATAATCTCTCCATGTCTTCTCATACTCAGTGTAAAGAAGATAAACCTTTTCAGAGCCATCAAACTCTTAGATATTAGATTACACAGACTTGTCTTCATTTTCATTTAGGACTCCAACCTCTATTCCCAAGACCTGTGCTAACTCCAGAGCCACAAGATGTGTTTTAGAGAAAAATACGTTATCAAAGTCTTATAGGAAGAGTATTCTTAAAATTTGTCTTGTCACTGGTATTAACTGTGAATAGACTCTCAAGTTCCTCCTCCCCACTACCTTCTTTTGAAACCTACACTGAAGCAAAAAATCGGTTCAGCTCATATTTAAAGAATGACTCTAACATGCCACGAGTAATCCAATGATTGCCAGAGCCTCTTCATGCAGGTTATGTTACAGGCTTGTGAAAATCATATAAAATAGTGCCCTTCAAAACTCTTAAAATCTGTAAGATGAAAATACATCTAAGGCAGGGGTAACGCTGTGGACTGAGCTTGGAACCAGGGTAGGAGAGAAGGACAGCACTAACATTTATCAACCAAGATCTCTGGAATAAACCAAGGCACTTCTCATACATCATCTTGTTGCCTCTTTCAAAATTAAGCCTTTTAGGTACCCTTAATATTACAAAGATTATGGCCTAAACTCCTACTTCATGCAGAGTTCAAAATAATCTATAAATAACACAAACATGAATGGATGTCCAACAAATTTCCATCAGCCCCCACAATTATTATTTAGACCTTATCATTATAAAATGTTAACTTATTACTCCCCTGCCCCCTCCCCCCTACCCACCCCCACCACCAAATCAATTTTTTTAATGCTTCTGCTCTAGCTGTCACCCAACCGCGTACTTAGTTTGCCTCCTGGGGATTGCAGGCATGTGATGGCATCCATTAAATAGTGAAATCCATCTCAAACTTGTTTCTAACCACCTGAATCCTAAATTCTTTTTAAAAGAGTTTGGGCAACTTCTAAGATTGATATTCCCACCCCCCCCAAACACCCCCCCGAGTCCCAAGTTTGGCTAAGTGAACCATTAAAAAGAGAAACAAGTGGAACCACATAACAAATTAAGACAAGCCTCAGGCATCAGCACACTTCTTTTCAACTCCCATCTGCTGGGCTCTGGTTCTCAGGTGCCAAGTGTAGGCACGTGCTTTTCATTTTTTCTCTCCTTCACTGAAGATCCACGTTCTACCTAAAGAGGGCATGACCTAGGATTTGGACCTGCTGCCCTAACAGAGACCAAACATGCGTGAGGTTCTGCTGGCTGCGTCCCTATGCACAGGCCTCACGTGGGGAGCATGTTCCCGATGTCCTTTTTCCTTCTTTTCATTTCCTAGACGTGTCCTCAGGTGGGTCCCTGCACACGGCCTGTCTGTGTAGGCCTCGCCAGGCTGTGAGTATGGACATGGGGCTGCAGGAATATTTTCAGGAAGACTTAGGAAAAAGAACCTTTTTTTTTTTTTTTCTAAAGGGTAATAAAGAACCTGGTGAGGGTCCTGTTTCTGGAGCAGAGCACAGGTGCAGCTTGTGCTTTCAGGCCTCGTCTTGAATTTATTCAGCACCTGCACTTACAAAGCAATCAACATTTCTCTCAAGTTGGGGCTGATGTATTGGGAGATGTGCGGTTTCCTTCTTTGTCAAATGAAGATGTTGGACTTTGTCCTCCTTGGGCTCTGACACCTGTGAGATCCACAGTCATGGTAAATCCCTCCAACTTTCTCCCCTCTGTGTTTGGGAAACATGTGTCACCTCTGGCCATCTGGATAAATGGCTTCAAACAGCAGCCAGGGGTTGCTTTTAAGATAGAGGATGTTATTTCTGAGCTCAGTGTGATTCCAGTGGCTTCCCAGTATACTTGATGGAGGAGCCAACCTCTCACCAGTTGCACATGACTGCACCTGGCTCTAGCTCACCTCTGGTGCCTCATGTCTAATCCTGCCCCCGCAAAAGCTCCCCACCCTCACCCCACTCCCATCCCCAATATCTTGTTACCCTCTAACAAGCTGACATAATCCAGGGCAAGATCCTTACCTTCCTTGTTCTGTGTGTGTGGAACATTTTCACCAGTTCTTCTCTCAGGCAGATCCTTCTCCACCATTTAGGCCTCACTTCCAATGTCACCTCCGCAAAAGTCTTCTCTGATTCCCCTAATAGACCCAAGGAAGCATCCTGTCCCATCAACCCTTTTGATTCCTTCATGACCTTAATGGAAGCTGAAATTAGCTCGTTTACGTATTGTTCGCCTATTTTTCCTATGAGAATATACGGTGATGAATAGAGGCCTAGTCTAATTTGTAAGATCCCTTACAGCTAGAAGAGAATATTGTGGGTGTCCAAAAAATATTTGTGAAATGAGTACCTAAGAACCAGAACAACATGGTGGCTTATACCTGACTTTGTGCTAAGTGCTGGTCTAGGTATTCTTTGTTTATTTTTTTAAATATTTTATTTATTTATTCATGAGAGACACAGAGAGAGGCAGAGACACAGGCAGAGGGAGAAGCAGGCTCCCCATGGGGAGCCCAATGTGGGACTCGATCCCAGGACCCCAGGATCATGACCTGAGCCAAAGGCAGATGCTCAACCACTGAGCCACCCAGGCACTCCTTCCAGGAATTCTTTTTATATTGACTAATTGAACTCTCATATCGATCTTACGAAATGGATACAATTATCATCCCCATTAGCAGTTGGGGAAATTGAGGAACGGACAGGATGACTAACTTGCCAAATGTGTTGATGATATACAAGGAAATGGACTCTTCTATGGCTTTATGCTTTCTGCCTGGAGCTTGGAAGCCCATCTACAGACACTTTTGGAGAATGTGATCTGGAAACTTGGAGGTTTCACTGTGTCATGACTGTCCCCACTAAAGTGAGAAAGCTCACAATTCCTTCGTCGGGTAATTAACAAAGCTTATTTAGGAAATCGGCGTTCTTTTTTGTTCTTTGTTATTTCCTAAAATTCTCCATGTCCCTTTCCCTGCTGGAGAATCAGAGCAGGAGTTATCCCAGGACACAGCACTGGGTCACCTGGACACCACCTGACACTCAGAGCCTGAAAGAATTTTCTTTTTCTTCTCTTTTCATTTTTTTGTATCATACCCTTAAACCCTGAACAATTAAGAAAATCCCCTCAATATGTTCAGATTAATAAGGCAAATATTTTACAAGCTGATTTTCTTTCTTGAGTATTAGAATGAGCGATTCAGAGCAACATGAACCCTACTGGCTTTATTGAAATATTAAAACATATAAATAATTTATATGGAGACAGAGACTTACAGAAGATATGAAATCTTCAGAACATTACATATATAAATTATATACACTGGTTGATTCAAGAAGTTTAATGTGTTAGAAAATATCCAGCTCACCCTCTTGTGCTCGGCCCACCCCTAATAGAATTTAAGGTTAAAATGAGTTTGGAGAGAGAAAATTCAAATTCTAGACTGCCAGTTTTAGCAAAGATCAAAGCCAACTATTGTCCTCGAATCAGCCAGACATGTTACTCGGGAAAACAGATGCATGTTTATGAGAGGCCATATGACAAGTTATTGCTATAATAAAAAAATTCAAGCTAGGTTGGGTCTTATTACCACCACCACCAGCCCCCCTCCCGCCCCAACTCCACACATTTCCTTTATAACAGGTGTAATGCCTTCAATCCTCCCTTTAATGTGTTCTTCCCCTCTAAATCTGAAGCTCAAAGAGGACATTGCCTGGTTCACTGCTCTGTCCCAGTAGCCAAAGCTGTGTGATTTGGGGCTCATTGCTCAACCTCTCTGTGTCAGAGGACTTTTCACTTTTGGTTTTTTTTTTGTGTGTTTTAATAATAAATTTATTTTTTTTATTGGTGTTCAATTTGCCAACATACACAAGGCAAAAGAAACAAAAGCAAAAATGAACTATTGGGACTTCATCAAGATAAGAAGCTCTTGCACAGCAAAGGATACAGTCAACAAAACTAAAGGACTTCCACTTTTGAAGTGGAGATAGCCAAAGTAGCTAACCCGGTGGGGAGGAGGGGTGCTATAAAGAAGATCCATGTCAGTGCAAATAACACAGAAGAGTCCAGGCTTTCAGAATAAAAATCAAAGTTGTAGCTGCTTTTATTTTTCATTAGCAGGTAAGTTACCAGAAAGAAGGGACTTTATATGTTTTGCCTCCCGATGATTCCTCAGTGGGAGTCATCATAGCAACACCTTGGACATGATTGGCACCTAGCTAATACTTCTTGAGTAAATTAATTACAGAACTGATATTTTAGATCCTTAATAATTAGATTTTAATGCTGGGTTGCAGCATGGTAAAAACGATGCACACGTACACACACCCTTTATTTTCATGATTCTCAGTATAACCGTTGACTACTTACATTGGCCAGCGAAGGTGTGGAGCGTCAAATAGCAGAAGATACCCCCGTAGCACCAGACATCTGGGAAGGTGGATCATTCGCCTTCAGCTCTCAGCTGTCTTTGAACTCTGCCTCTGGCCAGCTCCCCAGATGTTTCCTTACGCTCCAGATCAAAGTCGTATCTTGCTTTCATTTTGCAAGGGGGCAGCGCGACTTATCATCCCAAGCACTGCAGCAGGAAAGTAAATAGCCCCTCACCTTAAATGCCAATTTATTGTTCCCACTTTGTCACACTTGATTAAAATACAGAGTTTGCCTCCGAGGCTGAAATTAGCTTTTCATTTTGACTGACTGCCATCCAGGTCTGAAAAATAGCAGCTCGTTTGTTTCAATATTTACCACATCTATTCGGAGGAGATTTACATTATTGCCAATTAGGACTTAATTGTTATCCATAACTCAAACATTTGCTGGCTGTTTATGGAGTAAAAGCCATCATTCTCTTTTCTTACTCTCCTGACTTCCACAACCCTAGGACCTTTGCATCGCGAGTGGAGGAATTTCTTTTCCTCAAGTTGGGGTTGGTGAGTCTGTAATGCTTTTTGGTTCTTAGTGTCAGGATGTGGCTGGAGGCAAGCACTAGTTGGCCAGGGGGATGGAAGGAAGATCCCCTGTGAGCCAACCGTGTGAGGCATCTGCTGTTCTTACCTTCCTCATCTGCATTCCCCAGTATTCCACCCCCCAACTTCTGAGTTGGCCTTGGAGACATTCTGTTGCTTGGAGGACTGCACTGTCCTCCTCAAGCTGGGCTTCCAGATTTTACCATGGGCATATTCTTATCACCGGAGTTCTCCATGCTGAGGGATCCTTTTTAAAACATGTGGGATCCTGTGACTTCTGCGCTGCAGGATCCCCACCGCCCCCCACACCTGCCTGCCTCATTCAGGGTTACGGCTGGTGTCCGTGCACCTGCTTGGAGTCCTCCCCGCTCACCTTCTTCCTCTCTCCTCCCACACTCCTGACCTATATTTGTTTATTGTCTGTCTCCTCCTCAAAGATGTAAATTCCTAGAAGGCAGGGACGTAGTCATAATTATTTATGGAGCCCACTGAGGTTATTGCTTCTTTCTGCTCTACTTTCTGCTGATGTCACATCTGCCACCAACGTCAGGTGCCCAGTGCACACGTGCTGCCCGGCTCTGCAGGCCTTCTCCACCACCAACCCCTTCTGACGGCGCTTTAGGTAGCAAGGGAGCCTATCCCTTTTTTAAAAAAAAATATCTTATTTAAATTCAATTTGCCAGCATATAGTATAACACCCAGTGCTCATCACAGCAAGTGCCCTCCTCAGTGCCCATCACCCAGTTACCCCATCTTCCTCCCACCTCCCCCTTCTGCAGCCCTTTGTCTCCCAGAGTTAGGAGTCTCTCATGGTTTATCTTCCTCTCTAATTTTTCCCCACTTAGTTTCCCCCCTTCCCTTATGGTCCCTTGCACTATTTCTTATCTTCTGCATTTGAGTGAAACCATAGGATGACTGACTTTCTCCGACTGACTTATTTCACTCAGCATAATATCCTCTAGTTCCATCCATGTGGATGTAAACGGTAGGCATTCATCCTTTCTGATGGCTAATATTCCATTGTGTATATAGACCACATCTTCCTTATCCATTCGTCTGTTGAAGGACAGCGTGGCTCCTTCCACAGTTTGGCTATTGTTGGACATTGCTGCTATGAACATTGGGGTGCAGGTGTCCCATTGTTTCACTGCATCTGTATCTTTGGGGTAAATACCCAGTAGTGCAATGGCTGGGTCATAGGGCAGCTCTACTTTTAACTTCTTGAGGAACCTCCACACTGTTTCCAGAGTGGCTGCACCAGCTTATATTCCCGCCAGCAGTGCAAGAGGGTTCCCCTTTCTCCACATCCTCACTAACATCTGTTCTTTCCTGTCTTGTTAATTTTAGCCGTTCTCACCGGTGTAAAGTGGCATCTCATTGTGGCTTTGATTTGTATTTAAGGAAGCCTATCCTCGAGTATCATTGTTCCACAGATTTCTATTTCCCTTGGTGCTCATAGTAGTGACTCTGTTCACTCTCATAGTAGTGACTCTGTTCACAGTATTTTCAAGGCAACAAGTCCTTATTATATCCAAATGCTTTTCTCATCGGCGGCATGTCCAACTTCTATGTCTTCAGCACCCGCTAAAGAAGGGGCATTGAGGAAATGGTCAAAGGGAAATCCATTTGGCAATGGTTCAGATTACTGGCCCTGAGGTCTAAGGGCCGGGAGATGTTCCACAGGTGGCAGGGCCCAAAGACGTATCCTTTAGCCTGTCCTGTGTTGAAGAGGGGAAAGGGGCACAATTGAAAAACCAAGAGTTGCATAGAGAAATCCAGTTCAGAGGTTTTCCTGAGGAATTGGACAATCTGGCAAAATTTCCTGCCTGTGCCACTGTCTGGAGATGAGCTGAGCCTGGCCCACTTGGACAGGGCATGGCTTCTCTGTTCACTGTGGCCCCCACCAGGACTTCTTCACTCACTTAGATGGACCTGTGGCCACGAGTCTTCATGCCTCGATTGCACGTGTCCCAGACTTGCTTTGCCCCTAAGCTACAATCTCAAATCTCCATGTGAGGAATCATGCCCACGTTCAGTAGAGTGGATCACCTGCCTTCCACATGCAAGGCTACTCACTGACGGACCCCAGTGAGCCAAAATTTTCATCCTATTTTGACACTCTTGAAACCATTTGCTCTGTATCACTTCTAGAAATTACTACACCTGAATCCAACCCAAGACCAACTGAATAAATGCCCCCCAGGATCCAACGCCCACTCTCGGTCATTCTTTCACTTTCTCAGATGATTCTAAATGTGCATCCAGAGTTGAGGCTCACTCTGAGAGTGCTCTTTACTGATTCCTATTACAGGGGAGAGCATAATTCAGTTAGGGTGGCCTGGGGTGGAGGTGGCCTAAGGCAGCCAAAGATCACTCTGGGGACCGGGTGAGAGCATCTCCAACCTTCCCAGTATCTGGGTAAAGTAGTAGCTCTAGCTCATTGCCTCGTTGCTCATTTTTGTCTTTATTGGAACAAAAAAAGCTATGAAACACAGGAGTAAGGAAGGAAATTGGCTAACACGGCCAGTTTCTGACCAGAATACCCCCTCCTCTGTCTAATGGGGGTACTAAGAAAATGTAACTTTTGGGCATCATTACTTTTGCTTTTGATTCAGGACTGGATTTAAAAAGCCTTTATGTAGAGCGAGTTTGCTCTCCACCTTGCTATCACTCAACAGACTTTACCATAAATTGAACATTGTGATTCTCTTTTTCCCTCTGAGCTGAAATTTAGAGCGGCCTCCCAAAATGATCCTTGACCGTCAGATACGTGCCTGAAAATGTAGCTAGAGACAAGTCCCCAGGACTAGGAGAGAAACAGCCAATCCTCGGGGACCTGAGAGGTGGTGGGGGTGTCCGCAAGTCGTGCCCACCCGGCTTTCTGTCTTAAGCAGGTAGCTTGTTACAGGCGATTTTCAGAAAACTATCCTTTCCAAGATTGTTGTCATTGCTGTGAAGTGCTTTAGCCTGCTCTGGGGCCATGGAAGAGAAAACTTTCAAATACCTTTGAGTTAACAGATTTTTACAGTGGACCACAATTCACAGAAAAACCTGCTTACAGACCAAGCCTGGAGCTCGATCAATGGGACAAGGAGGAGAAAAGTTACCTCTATTTAATTAGCTGTGGGTTGGTGACAAATGGGAAGAGCCACCGCGAACGCCGCACGGCCGCTTAATTTCACACTGCTTTATGTTCAAGGATCACTCTTAGCTCCAAAACTTTGTCGAGATCGTTTCACCAACAGCAACTTGCTGGAAAGCCTTTCTGGAGAAAAAGGCAAAAAACCTATTCGTTGGGCAGCGAAGCAGCCACATAGAGACACAGCGCTTTGATTACACTATTTGAGAGAAAGAGGGAATTGGATTTTAACTACTATTCTAAATCCTTCACCTAAGGGGTAGAATTATAAAAGAGCTCTGCATCACCCTTGTTATTACTGTATATTTGGACAACGGCAAAATTAAAAATTGGGTTGTTCATCAAAAATGGCTCATTATTGTCATTAGGGCCTGCAATATGTGGTGTGTTAACACAGCGCGGAGTCTGGTGGGCACGTTCATCCCATTTGGCCTGAGGTGTTCTTCTAATGGTTTAGGCAACAGAGGATTGTCCCTGGATTCACTCCTTCTATTGGTTTCCTTGAATAAAGCAAGTGAGCTTCAGAAGAAAGGTTTCAAATGAAGTCCTTGCTGTCCCCAAGTCATTTTTTATTAAAGAGCCTTGCTGGTCAGTGGGGAAAGGTTCTGAATACTTTTCTGAACTTATTTGCATCCATGGTAGACTTGGGTAAGACTCCACAATGAGCGTACAAAATTACGTTTTAATACAAATAAATTTTACTCATTCCTCACTAAGTGTGCTGATTAGCAGAGGGGCTGAAAGGTTGAATAAGGTATCAGTTCAGCCTCACAAAGGTCCTAATCCAATAGGAGAGATAAATGTGATAAACACTTTTTTCTTCTCTCTCTCTCTCTCTCTCTCTCTCTCTTTGCTTACCCAGTGTCTTTTCTGGAAATGGTACCTCTACCCCCACGGGCACAGCTAGCCATCTGTGGACCAGCCCTAGTTACAACACAACCTTGCTACTTTGCCGTAGTTAATTGTTTAGTCATGAACAACTTACTCTGTGTGGGAAAATTTCCCAAGGATTTTGCATTTAGGAGAAAAACAAACTATTTAAAATGAGAAAACTCATGCAGCTGTTGATTCCATGTACATTCAATGTTGAATGCATCAGGTGTCACCAGTGCAAAGAGAAAGGGCAGCAACCTCTGGTGTGCTGGTGTTTGGGGAAATTTTTTTAAAGTCCTGATTTGTAGCATTTGTGAATTTTTACAGTGCAAATATTCCTGCCACGATCAGTTTCAAGCTACCAAGAGTTTAACAACTGGCTCACAAAATTCCTGATTATTTGATAGCTGTCATGAGCCTATGCGAGCTAGCCCTAACACCCCTCTGCATGGAGCCCGTGTTTTGGCATAATATGACAGAAATTACGTGGGTAAAGTAATAGATAAACATGATACTTTCAGCTTTGGATAAATGCTATAAAGGAAATATACAACAGAATAGGACATGAGCAATTAAATAAGAGGTGATTGTCAAATAATGAGGGATTCTGTGAGCCATGGTTGCAGATGGCTGAGTACCCAGTATGTGTTAGCTAGGAAAGTCCTTTCTTAGGGGTCAGTGTTTGAACTAAGTTATAATGATGGAGAAAGAAGCTTCCAGGTAAAATGAACTCCAAGCACTGAATTCTGTAGTTCTTTGTGGATGAGAGAAGTAGGGGAGTGCATCCTGGAGAGAGAAAGAGACCAAGAGACAGGGAGAGGAGGAGAGGGTAAGAGAAGAATGATCCAGATACCCATAGAAACATCTGGATAAATGATGGAGGGAGAGTTAACACAGCATGTGAGCTCCCTCATTCTGGATCTCTGAGAACATCCTGCCTTGGGTCTGTAGGTATCCGCTATCTTTTACAATAAATCCCTGCTCTGGTTGGAAATCTGTGAGTTGTTACCAAGAGAGCTGTAACACAACTTGCATGTGTTGGTATACACACACACACACACACACACACACACTTAATTTTTTCCCCAAGATTCTAGAAACTCAGAGTAATGCTCTTGGCAGATGATGCATCTACGATCTGAATCCAGGAAACATCTCTGTAGTGCCTGAAATATCTCTTACACCCCTTGTTTACCACTGCGCTTAACATGGTTCACTGCACACCAAGGCCTCGGAAAGTAGTTAATGGAAGAACGAATAAGGAACTAAATTATGTTTCAGGGAAGGGCTATCAAGGTTGCAAATGCATCAGAAATAGCCTTGTTAGAATGCAGATGGCAGGTCTCTACCCCCTGGGATTCGGCGCTTTTAATAAGCACCCGGCCATCTAAGATCCAGGGAAACTGAGGGCCATGTTTCAATAAGCTTGGACTTAGCACAAAAACTTGCTGGAAAAGCATAGACAGAGGACCTGGGAATTACTCAGCACGCTGTCCTCCAGGAGGGGGTGTGACCTAGCAGAAGCTAGGGCTACACTCTTGGAACCCAGTGTACAGATTTGGGGAGGCCATATTCTCTCCGGTGAGCATTGATTGGTTCTGACATGCAGAAGACGAATGCGGTTGGTGATGTCAGCTGCTCCTTCCAACTCTCACCTTCTGTGACTTGCTTGGTGGTTTTAGGAAACATGCTTACCTTCCCCATACTGTAAATTTTTACATCTGGCAATACAGCAACATCACTTAAATCCCTTGTTCCTTGTCGGCAATGGTTGTTAGGATACTGATGAGAAAACGTTTCCTCAAGAGTGATAATCTGGTCTTAGAATTTGGGCCATACTTTCATTCCCTCTCAGCCTTTGTTTCCTCATCTGTGGAATGAAGCTTTGGGGCTAGATCTCTGTTTATCAAAGGGTAGAACACGAATCTGAGGTAAGTTGAGACAGTTGGAGAACATGGTGATAAAGTAGAATTGTACCCAAGAGTGATGGCACTCTTTGAGATTCTTTTGCTTTTCCTTTGTTGTTTTTTAAAGATTTTATTTATTTATTCATGAGAGACACAGATGCAGAGACACAGGCAGAGGGAGAGGCAGGCTCCCTGCGGGGACCCCCATGCGGGACTCAATCTCAGGACCCTGGGATCACGACCTGAGCCCAAGGCAGACACTCAACCACTGAGCCACCAGGTACCTTAAGATTCGTTTTCAATATTCTCAGATAATCAAAGGCTCATCTTGGAGTTATTGTGGTTGTAACACCTTTACAACTGAGAATGATCTTTTTATTTTATTTTTTTTACAAAGAGGGCTAAACTCAAGTTTGGGGTTTTATATATACCTGTATCTTCAAATAGTTAAGAATTTCCAGTGGATACCTTTCATTTTTTCCCCATATAGGGGGGTAACTAATACATAAGAAAGTCATTTGAGTCTCCAAAAGAAAGTATGGGTGTGTGGTTGAGTTGGCTGGTATGCAGTGAGAGCCCTGCAGAGTGTCCTTGCTGAAGAAAGGATTCAAGAAGATGACAGGAGGAAGATCACAGTGAAGCTTTTGTTCAACTGATTCAGACGTAGTTTCATTGGCAAGAAAGGTGAGGTCATTGTGTTTCCTGACCCCAGTTGCTCATGTGAAAAATTCGACTGCCAGGGAGAGAACCACACATCTACACTAGAGATATGATTCTCATTAAGTGAGTTCCAAGTATAGTTTATGTAGAAGCAATTATTATCAAGTAAATGTAAGCTCCAAGGGGAAAAATCTTCCCCTCTTCCACGCAGAAAACTTTTATTTATTTTAAACTCTACCTTAAGCTGAAGTAATAATTATTTACGTTTGTCTTTACTTTTCTAGAGTAACTCACTCCACAGCCAGGATGACTAGAAGCACCAAATAAAAGTACAGGATGCCCAGTGGAATTTGAATATTAAATAGTTTATTTTAAAGTTTTTAAATACATTATTTTAAAAAATATAAGTATGTCCCATGTAGTACTTATTCCATGTATGGGACATGCTTATACTAAAAAGTTGCTTGTATTGATCTGAAATTCCAATTAATTGGGCATCTTATATTTTACCTGGTGAGCACAACTACACTTATACAGCAAAGCCAAAATCAGATATCACTCTAAGATTAGGTGACTCTAATTCTGATCTGGCGTTGGGTTGTCAAATGGAAGGGAATTATTATTGATTCTTGTTGATAAGAGAATTATATAGACTAAATCAGTGGTTCCTAAAATTAGTCCACATATGTAGCAAAATTTACACTGCTTCATAGCAGGATTTAAAAAAAAAACATGATTAAGTTTCTTATAACACTAAACATTTAATTTTAAAGAATGATCACTTATTATGAGACTTTTTTATCATTCCCAAAAAGTATTTTTCTTCATAAAATGATAATCAGCTATAGTAGAATATTGTTAGTGAATGTCGGCATGCCTTTTATTGGTTAAAACAGCACATTGGCAACCTGGTGTCAATCCCGATCCATTTTGTAAATTGGTCTCAAAATGGTAAAATTCAAACTGCTGGACTAAATTTTAAAAATGTTACAAAAATGAATGACATGGTTTTATCAAATAGATTCAAATCAAGAACATCGCATATGAGGTATTTGTGAGCTCCGTAGGGAAAGCCCTTGAGAAGGCCGGGTTCTATATTACCACATCTGGTAAGAGATGGAAGAAAGATACAAGTCATGTGAAAGGAGGAAAAGAGTGTTTGGCTATGTTCCTTTCTATTTATAATCCTGTTATTCCCTTCACCCCAAACGCCATTGCCTAGAGTATTTATGGATTCCATTTGTACTTGACTCCCATAAGAGCCTTCTCTCCTTTGCAGAGCAGCGAGATAGCAAAGTATTATTCCCATTCCACCAAGTGGTCTTTTTTTCCTCTGCTATTTTTATGGTTTGGTTTTTTGGTAAACAAGGATCTATTTTTTTAAAGGTTTCTTTCAAAGGTCACTCTGGCCTGGTTATCTATAACTGTTGAACAAATTACCTCCAGATTTAGCAGCTTGAAAGAGCATGTATTTATTAACTTGCAGTCTCTGTGGGTCAGGCAAGCTGGGCTGGGTTCCCTGCTTCAGGCTCTCTCAAAACAGTGCAGTCAAGGTGGGAGCCAGGACTGGGTGTCATCTGAAGTCATCAACCAGGGAAGGATCCACGTCCAAGGTAGCTCAGTGGTTGTTGCCAGCGTTCAGTTCCTCTTGAGTTGTTGGACTGAGCCTATCACGTTCTGAGTTTTGCCTGGAGGCCACCCTCCATTCTGTGCCCTGTGGGCTTCTCTGTCATGGTAGCTGGCTTCATTAGAGCCGGCAATAAAGATAGTCTCTTGGCAGATATGAAAGTTACTATTTTTTGTAACCTAATCATGGAAGTGATTTCCCACCACCTTGTTGTATCTGTTACACAGAGGCAAGTGATCATTCCCACGCTCCAATTATACAAGAGTGTGGCCATCTCAGAAGTCTGGCTACCACACTCAATCTCACCTCCCCAGTCCTATTTTTCTTAAAACATCCACCACTGCTCCCTACATCATAGACGGTGTATAGATCAATGTCATTTCAAAACTAATCTCATGTGTAATAGATTGACCACCTCTCTCAGGACAGAGGACAGTGTTGTTAATGCTTGTTAACAAGTTCACAGCATCAATTCAATAAGAAAATACTTGGAAGACTATGAAATTTTGAAAAAATATATAAGGTGAACTGAATTCATCTTATATAAGAATTGTTCTTAGTGGAAGAATTCTATAGACTATTGGTCTTACTTCCATTACTGCATTTTTTTTTTCTTTCATCCCAGATTTTTCAGGGACCTACTATCAGTAATAGATTCTTTGGGTCTTTTACCTACTAAATCCTTTTTTTTTTTTTTTTTTTTTTAATTAAATGTGCATTTCGGAATGCTGCCTTTATCTTCTTTCTTAGTGATAAGTAAAGTAAGAGGCCATTTAAGAAGTGGCAGTCAAGCAGGTTCCACACCAATTTGCCACAAATTATTAGGGCTGCATGTCAACCCTTGGGATCCCAGACCTTTTAATGTAGGTGCCTTAATTGTTTGTATGTTGCTTGTATTAGATGAAAGGAGTATAGAATTTTAATGTAAGAGGTTAAACACGATCTTCCAAAGAAAACACTGTCACTCAGGGAGAATTAATTAAGCTTTTATCCAAATGAAAGATTAGTAAAACAAGTTAAACACCACTACAAGATGTAAATTTGTGAATGCTGGACTCTGATAATTATACAATTAGAACGCAAGCCTCCTTGTCAGAAGAGCATTTTCTTCCATTTTTTGCTCTGTGGTTCAAACTTTCTTCTAGGGATTAATTCAGAAATAAGGACATTGCAAGTGTTGAAAATAGAGAAAACATTGCTCAATAGCCAGATATTTGATTTACCATTTCTTTTGTTGCAGAATATGTGTGGTTTATTTCATCTATGCATGGAAATCATTTAGTTTAACAGCACAATAAACATGTAGAAAAACATTAATATTTGATTACAAAGTTATATTATTATCATGTAATTTCTTTTCAAGATCTATTAGCTTTAACTTCTCACAGAATTACCATTTTGAGAACAAAAGGAGGAGTAAATTTTCAGCATATGTCCTAATCTAAAAAGCAGATACCACCATACTTAGAGTGTTAGAGGTAAAGCTAAAAAGAAAAAAAGAAAACCACTGCTCTGGGACAATAGATATACTTTATAAGGAATAAAAATGTTTGTGCATCAATTCTGCTATTTATTTTACCCTTCGAGATCAAGTCACTCAAACTAGTGACTTGATAGTTGAATGTGGTTTTTACTGAATTGATGAATAAAGTCTATCAACTTCTGTATGATAGCTTTAGTGAATTTACAAGAATAATTTTTTTACATTAGCTTTTTACCTCTTATTTACAATATTTTTGCTTTGTATATTGGATCATAAACTACTTATGTATGAAGGAAGTCAAACAATCAGAATTCTTGAGAATGTAGTTGTTGTTAATTGAAATACCTACTTAGCTGGAGACTCACCGGCAAAGACTTTATTTCAAATTCTGTTGTGAAAAATATTATCCCAATTCATTTATTCAAGAGGTAAAGCTAAAAACAATCACATTGATTGCTGTATTAAATAACATGGTTGAGGTTAAGCCTCAATGAGGAGCCACCATTTGAGCAAAGCACTTCCTTACAAATGTGAAGGAGCAAGGTATGCAGGTAGATATCTACAGGAAGAATATTCTAGCAAAGGGAGAGGCAGGGCAGAAAGCTTTCAGTAGAAGTGTGCATGGGCTTGTTTATATTATATGGTATGTAATGGCCAAGATGGAACTATAATTTAATGACTCGGGATTTTAGAGAACTTCAAGGCAATTTAAACAGGAATGTTCACCGTTCAGGCCTATCCATTGGAAAGGTCACAGAGCTGGGGTTGAACTTTTACTGATTCCATGTACTTAGCACATGCTAGGAATTTTAAGGAATCCAAAGGAGAATTTGACATAAGCCTTGCCCTCGAGGTGACTAGGCCAGCTTTTGTGAAATAAAAATTGAGTAAGATGACATTGCTAAAGCCCAGGGGCATGAACAAATGCTGTCAACATTCATAGGAAGGAGATGATTGAAAATACATCTTGTCAGGGGAGCTCCTTGGAAGAAGGAGAAGTTGAATTGGATATTCAATTAATGGTTAGACTGTGAATTCATGTGGAAGGTAGTATTGCTCTTTATCCTCATCTAGTTGTACTTAGTTATTTTACTATAAATTACTGGGCCAGGGACTATGGTCGCCAGCCTCCAAGGTGTGCCCCAACAATCCCCACCTGTGGCATTCAAACTCTTTGTGTAGAGACCTCCCACATTATACCAAGTTGGTATGTGTGACCAACAGAATTAAAGAAAATGATGACATGTCACATCTGAGATTAGGTTATAAACGGCTCTATGGCTTCTCTCTCTTCCTCTCTAATTGCTCGTTCAAGCCAATGGCCGAGTGAGGAAGCTATCTTGGAAGCTGGTTCTCCAGCCCCAGTCAAGCCTTCAGATGACTGCAGCCCTGGTTAACAAATTGGCTGCAATCTCCTAACAGACCTCATGCCAGAACCACCCAGCTATGCTGTTCCTGGATATCTAATTCCCAAAAATTGTGTGATTCAAATGTTTTTCTTTCTTTTTTGGGGATAAGTTTTTGTGTAGAAATAAATAACTCATACTAAACCAAGGGTAGCTTTTGGCCTTAACAGAGGTATCCAGCTATAATATAAAACTGGCCAGAAAAATTTCAACATCCTCTTCTGAAAACTCTTGAGGCCTAAGAAGAATTAAGTATTAACTAGAGAGACACTTTATTGGCCACTAAGATCTGTAGTGGAGCTAATGCAACTGCTGTCCACCTAAGCCAGGATACCAGTGAACATTTGTGGGAAATTGTTTTAAAACAATGCAGATAATTGAGGGGAATTGAAGACTGTTTGAGACTCTTCGGGTCCCCATATACTCTTCCAGACTAACAATAACAATAAAACAATAACAACTCAGTAATAACTCCCATTTATTTAGAACTTAGTATGTTCTAGGCACTTCATGAATGCTTTACAAATAATGTGCTGTCTTATTTCATTCTCAAATAATCCTATGAAATAAGTGCTATTGCTCTCATTATTCATATGAATGTGGCAAACAAGATTTCATGCAGTGCCTCTCAAACAGAAATTGATCTTCAAAATCTCCCTGCAAAGGTAGATGTCACTGCCTCCATTTTGTAAGTGAACAAACTGACAGTCCCACAGAATAAGTAATTTTAGACACATCTTAAATAATTTTCTTTAGGGTGTACAGTAATTTAATAAGTCACTGAGCTAAAATGCAAATCCAAGAGTCTACATAATCCAGAATTTATATAACTGCAAATTTTAGTTCTTCCCACTATGTCACATATGGCAAAAGCAATTGACTATCAATAAACTTGTCTGTTGGAAGAAACATACATAACATACAGAATAATATTAATAATAATGATAAGATGATGGTGATACCTGTCATAAGCCCAGTTGTGTTTCTGAGCAGGTTTGCAGTGATGGAGCCTCAGAGACTTATTTTGATAAAAATATTTTGGCAATCCTTTTCCCTGTTCTCATTTCTAGGTATTTTGGCATTTAGAATGGGATGGGGGATGGAGATCAAAAATTTTCTCAAAATGACAGAAAACGGATCATTTGCATGGGCATGCCAGCTGGGGAGAAGGGAACATACGCTTGCATTCAGGAAAAGTTTCACAGGATGTAAAAAGAAACCATCTGCTTTTTCTTTTTGTTCTTGTTTAAGAACAGCTTGTGTTTGCAACTCACAATTTAAGACATGGTAATAACCTACAGGACTTTGTGAAGCATGAATCGTACTGCTTTTTTTCTTCCTCATTTTTTTCCTACTTATTTTTTCACTCGCTGTTTGCAAAAAGCAGAATGCAAAAAGGGTATTTGCATGTTGCAACTTGGATAATAAAATTCTTCTGATAGCGGCCTGAGTCTGCCCTTTTTTTTGGTGTTTTCTGGGCCTTCCAGGATCCTGTGATGAAATCCAGCCAATATGAATCAAACGTAATGCTCGACTTAGCTATAAGAAACACCCTAGGCTAAGACTGTGGCTCAGCGCACCTCCTGTTCATCCTATGCAGAGAACTATTTCCGCGACCCCGCTTTATCTGCAACAGCACCTGGTAGGGACTTGCAAATCGTTTTTGAAAAAAAAAAAAAAAAAAAAGGAGTTTTATATGTTTACTCTTCTCATTAGCATTCATCTCTGTAGCTTTGATGTGTGCCTTCTTTCCCTGCTGAAGTTTTCTTAATGATTCAGACTTCACTACTGCTTATATGTGAACCAGCGCAGGAGCTTCCCATTTACAGACAGACAGATGGACCGCTAGTGGAGTTTCCAGTGGAAAAGACTCGAAAGATTTTTTCTGGGTCAGCAGTTAGATAATATTGTGAAGAGGTTAAGATCAATCAGACTATCTAGGGGGAAGGTCCTGGATCCCCCACTCATTGGCTCTGTGACTCAGGCAAGCTATTTAAACTCTCTGGGCCTTAGTTCTCTTATTTATAATGTAGGAATAATAATACCCACCTGGAAGTGTTATGGAGGTTCAATGAGTTAAGTAGAAAGCACTCAGGACCGTACCTTGAAGAACTAATGGGAAGAACGGGGACCTATGGCAGGAAATTCCCAAAATTTAATAACATCCTACCATGTTCTCCTATGAGATAAAACACTCCCACACATATAGTGAGGTGATGTACATAAACTTCAAAATATGTGTATATATATAATTATAAGATTGTATATGTGATGCTGAGTGAAATAAGTCAATTGGAGAAGGACAAAAATTATATGGTTGCATTCATTTGGGGAATATAAAAAATAGTGAAAGGGAATAAAGGGGAAAGGAGAAAAAATGAGTGGGAAATATCAGAAAGGGAGACAGAACATGAAAGACTCCTAACTCTGGGAAACGAACTAGGGGTGGTGGAAGGGGAGGTTGGCAGGCGGTGGGGGTAACTGGGTGACGGGCACTGAGGTGGACACTTGACGGGATGAGCTCTGTATGTTCACAAATTGAACACCAATAAAAAATAAATTTATTTAAAAAATGAAAAAAAAGATTATATATGTGATAAATATAAAATTATACATACAGTTAATTAAACACCTTTCCATTGGGGATTGTGAAGTCAGCCCCAGGGTTTCTCAACCTCTGCTCTATTGACATTTTGAGCCAGATAAAATTTTGTTGTGGGCTGTCTTAGGCACTGTAGGGAGTTTAGCAGTGTCCCTGGCCTCTACCTGCTGGATGCCAGTAGCATATTCATCTCCTATTATGAGAACCAGAAGTATTCCCAGATATTGTCAAATGTACCTTGGGAATCAAAATCACCTCAGTTACCACTGAGCTAACTGATCTTGCCCATCTTTAAAATCTCCGGTTTCTTCGATCCCAAACTCTGATGAGGAGAAAGCAAGGAATATGCAAGCATCTTTGGGTATCCCAATGCAAAAATGTCTGCTTGTTCTGTTTGTATTTAAGTTTCAAGGAATAAATTCAAACGTCACTCATTGTATGTATACCCCATATGCGCAAATGTGCTAAATTTATTTGAAAGGAATCACTGCAAACTCATTAAGCACTCAATTTCTTCTCTCTTTGTATGATCCTCCTTTACATTAAGATACTATCGTTTTAATAGGTGCTGGATAGGGGAGTTCAGGTATGTACACCAGACTAGCAGGTTTTCTTTAGAGCTGGAAGGTTCTGGGGGAAAAATATGCAAGGGTTAAAACTCTTTCAGGAGTGATTTTGAATTTTTTAATGTTTTGATATTGCATTTTGGAAGTGGCAGCAAAGCCCTTATCAGTTTGTGAATATTAGCGCTGCATTCATTAGCCTTTTCTAGAGGTTTTAAAAAGCTCACATTCATCAAATAGTTTAAATATAGTTTAAATTATTCCCATGTATTCACATCTTTCCAAGTATCTAATTGACTCTTCCATCAAATTCAACAGATATAGATGCAACATTTTATTTTCTTTTGCTTTTGAATGTTCAAATGAACATTTTATGCGATGTGAACAAGAGACACGATTGCAGTCAAGACGGTATGGTGTTTTCATAATTTGACTTGGTCTCTTGGGCTGTTAAAGCATAGCAACAATCGATGAAACAACAAGTAGGCAGCACAAAAACAGACATGGCCAGTCTTGGGAACTGGATGACCACCTCCTCAAGACGGCCTCCTGGTCTGGAAATGGGCACCCCTGGCTGGAGTGGCATTGGTGCAGGTAATGGAGTCAAACAGGCAAGGGAGGTAGGAAACCAGAGCCATGTTTTTTGCTTGGAGGCAAGTGCTATGCAAGTTTGGGAAAAGACCTCAAAAAGGAACTTCAGAGATTGATGCCAGGGGCTATGACCTTAGAAAGCTGAAGACCTCTCTCTGCGTATCTCTCATGAATAGATAAGTAAAATCTTAAAAAAAAGAAAAGAAAAGAAAAGAAAAGAAAAGAAAGAAAAGAAAAGAAAAGAAAAGAAAAGAAAAGAAAAGAAAAGAAAGCAAGCTGAAGACCTAGGGAAATATGAGGCCATCATCTCAGCCTTGAAGTCAGGAAGTGAACAAAGGTATCCCTCACTCAATGGCTGGATCTGGACTATCCCCTTTGTCTACACCAACATGGAATCTCAAGCTGCCATTAAAAGACTGGTGCTAGACTGAGACTCAGAGGATTAGTGAGGGCATATATAAAATGTATGTGTGCGCATGTGTGTGTGTGTGTACATATGTGTATATGATCACAGAGAGTGAAAAAAATAAAAATAAGATAATCCATTCCATTCAAAGATTGTGTATGCATCCCAAGTAAGTATAGATGTGCTAAGTCAGAATAGCTCCCAAACTAGGCACATGGAAGTATCTAGAGCCAAGGAAGCTGCAAGATAACTCATTAGAACAATTAAATCCATCTAGAAAAATCTAGTGTAAGGCAACAACTACTCCCTGAATGCGTAACATGCCCTGTTCATGATGCCTTGCATTTATGGAGCTTATGTTCTGATGGCATGTTTAAGAAACTTAAATAAGGGGCACCTGGGTGGCTCAGAAGTTGAGCATCTGCCTTTGGCTCAGGGCATGATCCTGGGGTCCTGGTATTGGAACCCACATTGGGCTCCCCATGGGGAGCCTGCTTCTCCCTCTGCCTGTGTCTCTGTCTCTCTCCCTGTGTCTCTTATGAATAAATAAATAAAATCTTAAAAAAAAAAAAAAAAAAAAAGAAACTCAAGTAAGAAACTGCATCCACAGGAAAGATAAGAAACTCCAAAACAAAAACAAGCAACAATGAAATAAGAAACATGGAAATTGAATAGATCTTAGGAATGAGAAACATCATCATTTAAATAAGCCATTCAGTAAATGGCTAAATTCTAGAATGAATGTTGTCAAAAGAATTTGTTTTGCTGATATCGTGCTGAAATTTGCCCTGATACAGAAAAGGATTTAGAACTATGAACAACCAATTAGATGTCACGAAGACTGAGAAGTTCCAAAAATGTGTCTTAAAGGATAATTTTTAAAGAGGTTAAAATCATTCTTTCTATACAAATATAAAATGAACATGTGTTCAAGATGTAACTCATTATTAATGAGGGGATCTGTAAAACTGTTAAGACTAGCTTGAAGGATAAATCAAAGGAAGATACATATTGAGTAAAGGAATGGTGAAACTAATTTACAAACAGATGATGCAAAATAGGCTTTTCCCACGCGGAGTTGAGGGGCAAGTAAATTCAACCTCCCTCATCAGAATTTTCCTATCTATGGACAACAGTTCTTTTTGCATTGCTCTTAGTTATTTACAGTCTGTAGAGTTGTAAAAGCAGCTCAGAGACAATGAAAGGCTAGACTCAGAGAACCCAGAAGACAAGGCTCAAAGCCGCAGGTGGGCAAACTATCTCTTGGGCCAAAGGCAACCTTCGGTTTTATTGGAACACAGCCATGCCCCCCTGTTCCCTGTCTCTGGCTGCTTGGACACTGCAGTGGCAGAAGTGAGTAGTTGCAAAAACCATACGACACACAGAGTCACTATCTAGACCTTTACAGAAGTGAGCCAATTCCTGTTCTGAGCAGTGCAGTTTTCCACTGAAGTCACAGTTTCTCAACATGAATAATAGAGTTCTAAAAGAAATGGATGATGAAGAAGCAATGTTTAAGAAGAAAAATTGACTGTTCTTTTTTTCTTTCTAGAATTGAAGTAAGACATGAGTCCTTAAAACAATACTTCCCTCTGGGAACAAACAGATACATAAAATCAAATTTACCCAGACACAGTAAAAAACATGAACAGAGGCAGAGAAAAAAAAGTAAATGAGAGAGAATACATTTTGATTAGAAATACAATGGAAAAATATTTTACATGTGTTATCCAATCTCATCTTTAGAATTATTCTAGGAGCAGGCATTGATATTGCCACCAGTTTTTAGCAACGAACACACTGAGATCAAAGTCACACAGTCAGTAACTAGTAGAGCTAAGAGTTGATCTTGGGTCTTTTGGCTCAGAAAGCACTGAGCTTTGGGTCACTGTGTTTGTCTACTCTGTTATTATAAAAAATAGATTTTTTTTTTTTAAAAAAGGATAACACATGGCCCTTCATTAGGAAACACAGAAAGAGAAGTCAAGTAGCTGAATGAGTTCTGTAGAGACTTTTGCAGCTAAAAAATAGCAAATGCAAAGGACATCTGGCTAGAGGGAGCTTGCCCCAGATCTATGAATTGGAAGAGTGATAGCTGGAGAAAGGAAGGAGCGGTGGTGAGGGGCGGGGCGGGGGGCAGTGGGAGGTGGGGCTAAAGACCAGGTAAGGTTTTGCAGGCTTTGCAGGCTGTGCTAAAAATTTCGCAGTATTCTAAGAGCCATGTGAAGATATTGATGTTTTAAAAACAATGAGAGAGGTAGGTGAGTTGATCTGATTTACAATTTGAAAAGAGCTTTTTGGGCTGTAGAGTGAGGAGCAGAGGGGAAATGGACCAGAATGGATGTGGGAGACCAATTAGAAAGATGCTGATCTATAACAGCCAAGATTATTATATGCCCCAAAGAAGCAGCTAGCCAAATGGTGGTAAGACCTTGTGGTATTCAAACTGGAACTGGAAGAGTACAGGGTATGGGCATGATTATTTCCATAGGGAATCTTTGTCCCTTTCTCTGGCTTGGTCTTTCTTTTATGTTCTTCAGTATTTGGACTTATTAGCAGGTGGAATAAACTTCCATTGTTCTGGGTGCCTGAATTCCCATTGGAGGATGATGCTGTGACTGATTCTGTTTGTGTTCTGCATGCGAGCGTGTTTTGTGCTTATCTCCAGTATAGCACTTTCCACGTTGAATTGTAATGGCCAAAGTTCCTACGCCTACCCAACTAAACAGAACCCCTTGAGAATGAAGACTTTGTCTTATTTACCTTTGCATCCCCACTGCCCAAAACTGCCCACCAAAAATAGTCATTCAATACAAGTTGTTGACTAAATGAATGGGATTCAATTATGTGGAACAGAGTGTTTTCTTCTGCCAATTTTAGCAGCTCTCTTCATTTACACGTCTCTGGACTGACGCTAATTCCCAGGCTCCTTAGGAACTAAAAACCGTCCGTAATAATGCTATTATTCATTTAAGCCTCTAGCGTTTCTTACATAAAATATACAGGCCAATATAAATGCCTTGAATAACACAAATGCGCTTGAATTTTGCTATATAGGTAGTAGTTTAATTAAAAAGTAATACCAATGCTAGTCCACATGATCTCATATGTTGGACTCTTGAAACACATATTATTTGTTTATATTTTCCTCCACAATATTCTTTTCATTTGACTTGGCCAAAACCTTTCTGGGCCTCAATTTCCTCATCTATAAACTGGAGATAATATTTATTTACTTTGACCGGTTTTATAAGGACAAATGAGAAAATGTGAAGTAGGTTCATTATGTAGTAGGTATTAATTATTTTTATACTTCCACCTTTAGTTTTGTTTTGTGTTTTGGGTCTCTATGTCCCCCTCATGCCATGGATTACTTAACTGGCCAGGTCTCCTTTTTAATTCTTTTAACTTGCATTACCGAATCTATTCCAGTATTTGCTCAGAGTTGACCTCTTATGCCTCTAGATAGAATAAAGTCAGAAGACCTACATCCATATATCATGAATACATTGATTTCAAAAGTACCCCCTCCTCCAATTTTCCTTTAAGAGAAGGCAATTCAAATTTCTCTAATTTTTCTAATCCATCCATGGTTAACTCTTTTTTGCACTGCATGCAAATCTGCAGATGGTTCAGAACTCCTTCATTCTCCTATCCTGTTATATCAGATGCATGGCCGCCCCAGGAAACTGGGCAGTACCAGCTTGGTGGCTAGCTGGAAACAATAAAGCCTTTTGTTCCAGGCACTGATTTGTAGGGTTGGTGTTTCTGAATTTAGGACGGGCAGATGCATTCATTACTTCCTCACCCTCCACCCTCCACACCAATGGCTCTGCATTTTCTTTAATCATCCATTTTGTATGAGTTTCCACTCTCCCGATGTAATTTTAATAGGCTATTATTTTGAGTCCTAGGTGAGAATTTCTTACGTTCAAATTTCCAAAAGCAATTTTGTGCACTTTTGTGGGATTCAATTGTCAGATGAAACCCCTTTAAAGGTAAACATTTTAATAAACAAACTCTTTTCGCCTGGGTGGTAATGCTAAGTTGAAATGAATGCATTAGCAATCCTTGCCTTTGTTCTCGGGGCTCAAACAGCTCATTTGGTGCATGATTTAGCTTTGTTCTCAGAGTGTCATATTAAGGAGTTGGAAGGGCTCACCCTCTAAGTTGGAACTTGGGTGTCTTTTTGTTCTGAATTCTCCTGGAATTTGTGTTTCTGCTAACATTATCTCATAGACTTAGGCAAGACAGGAGGGAAGGAGCACTTTATACATCCTGGTAAACACAAACACGGGATCAAGGAGAAACTGCCAAGGTTGCTAATTGAAATTGCCTATTGAAGGATTTCTCAAACTTTAATCTGTATATGAATCACTTAGAGCTATCTTGTTGAAAATTGGTTTCTGATTCAGTGGGTCTGGGGCGTCAGATTCTCCGTGTCTAACACATGTTGAGATGCTCCTTGGGGGTCAGTGCTGCTGGTCCATGGCTCTAGCTGCAGCTGTAAAGATCCCTCTAGCTTTCCTTTCAATCTTTCATGAGTCTCACCCTCATTATACCACCAAATGATGCTGATAAACAGCCAGGGTTGAGAACTGTATTAGTGTTCTAGGGCTGCCACAACAAATAACCACAGATTAGGTGACTTATAACAACAGAAGTTTGTTCTCTAACTGTTCTGGAGGCCAGAAGGTCACAATGAAGTTCTCAGCATGACTGTGCTATCTCCAGAGACGCTAAGGGAGATCCCATTCCTTGTCTCTTCCAGCTTCTGATGGTTGTCAGTGTTCCTTGGTTTGGCTGCTCACTCTACTCCCTACATCTGTCCTCACATGGCCTTATCTTCCTCTGCATATTTGTCCTCCGCATTTCTCTCTTAAGGAGACTTGTCATTGGATTTCGGGTAGTATTGGGGTTCTTCAGAGAAACAGAATCAATAGGAGATATATACATATGTATCGAATTTATCAGCAAAGAGCCTTTTTCCATTTAAGTTCATTTTAACAGATTCTGAGAGGTTAGGACATATCTTTTGGAAGGACCACCATTCAGCCACCATAAGAATCATGTGATTAGGTGATCTCCACAATGTCTCATTTAAGCCAGAAATCCTACAGTTCTAGATAGGAAAATTGCTTATTTTTAAAAATTGAAGTATCATTGACATACAATATCCTGTTAGTTTCAGGTGTACATCATAGTGATTAGATATTTTCATACATTTATGAAATGATCCCTTGATGTCTAGTTACCATCTGTCACTATACAGGGTTGTTACAATATTGATTATATTCCCTATGCTGCACATTACATCCTCATGTACACATTACATCCTCATCCACATTACACCCACATTTATTTTGCAACTTTATTTATTTTACTCCTCCTAATCCTCTTCACCTGTTTTGCCCAACCCCCAATCACTCTCCCCTCTGGAAACCAACAGTTTGTTTCTTGAATCTATGAGTCTGTTTTCTTTGGTTTGTTCATTTGCTTTTTAGGTTCTACATAGACAGGAAGTCATATGGTGTTTGTCTTTCTCTCTCTGATTTATTTCAGTTAGCATAATGCCTTCTAGGTGTATCCGTGTTTTGCAAATGGCAAGATCTCATTCTTGAAAATTGCACTCTTAATGTAGAAATGAGGATGTTTTTGCTCTCTTAGATATTGGCACTTTTTGAATGTCTGTAGAGGACAGGAGGAGACTGGAGAGGACTAAAAGATATGGATACAAGTGTTAAATTGGAGAAACAAAAGCAAGTAAAGGAGGAGGGTGGAATTGAGGCTAAAAGTTGAGGCAGAAGCCAAGATAACCCTAAAGAAACTGAGTATTTGCTTCCACCTGAGTCAATGTCTCTGCTTCTAGAAGGCACACGGATCACCTGGGATGGGACTGGAGCATCTGCATGTCTAACAAGCCCCTAGGTGCTGTCAATGCTGTTCTTCCATAGACCAAACCATCAGTAGCAAGGGCAAAGGCTGGTCAAAAAGGTAGAAAGGCTATGAACCTAACTGGATATACATTGCTAGAGAGTGGGAGCTTCAGGCTGGCAAAATTCTGGAGGGACCGCACATTTTCTTTTTGGCCTTCTTCCAAAATCCAAGCATAATGTTGCCAAACTTCTGACTTTTCAAAAGAATCTGTATTTTACACAAAAGCTCTATATTTATCAGTGTTGGCAACTGATTCACAAAATTAGATAACGACCAGCGAAACAAATAAAACTATATTTTTAAAATGACTGCCATTGCTCAACCTCTGGCAGGTGGGTCTTTTATGCCCCATTTGTGAATTGAGCCCATCTGTGACTCCTTTTGTATGAAGTAGTAATTATTGAAAACATTGACACCGAGAAACTAAAGGATAAAAGACGAACCACGTTTACTGTGAAGTGTTAAACAAGCTTGAGTTCTGTTTTACACGGCTCTCCAAATGGGTAGCTGCTCAGAACACACCATGTCAAGAAGGAAATGAGACATTCCAAGGGCTATTAACTACTCCACCAGAGATCTTGGAAGATCACTGCAGTGTTATTTAGTGTCGATGTTTATTTAATTCTGGTGCAGAAGGGCAAATTTACCATGCTCAATGGTCCTCAAACTCACACTGGCTTACATGAGTGTGGCTTAATGACCCATTGACAGTAGACTACAGCGTTACCCTATAAAATAAATAGTGACAGGAGAGAGGACAGCCTGGAGTAGTTGATTTTAATATATTATACTAAAGAATATTTTTGTTGTTGTTGATAGAACTCAGAGTTAGCGTGGTTTCTCAGCTGATTTGACAGTACCAAGTGAAGCTGGTCATGGTAACTGATAACCTCCCGTCTTTCTGTGGTCATAATCTGCTGCCAACGTAGATTAATGAATCCTACTTTGTTGAATCTTCTGAACAATAGTAGATCATCTATAAATAGCTAAATGGCATAGCTTAAGTGTCTCTGTAAGAAAATTGCTATCCCTTTCCATACTAGATCTAGAGCTCAAGATTTTAAAACTACAGACATTTAAAAAATTAAAAAATAATAAAAGCTACAGATATTGACATAAATGCAATGTCACAAGGGATGTAGACTACATAGTTGCCAAAGGTGCAAGACATATAGCAATCATGTCTGGAACTCTCCATAGGAAATTAGAGAGCCAATATACAGCATTTTACCACAATGGAGTATAGAGAATATGATTTAACTGGAAGAAGAGCCTGCATCATAATATAGTCAGATACAATAGCTTTATTATATAAAGCTTCGAGCCATTCCAAATGTTCCTGAAAAGCTTTGCAAAAGTATCCTACCCATAGCAAAGAGGTCACTTCTCCTCTGCAGAGCTCGGACATGACCCAGCTTCATGATCTGTCGTTGAACTGAGGCCTTTGTGAA
The DNA here is from genome assembly GCF_053574225.1 of Canis aureus. Lineage (NCBI taxonomy): Eukaryota > Metazoa > Chordata > Mammalia > Carnivora > Canidae > Canis > Canis aureus. The sequence goes on along the minus strand of NC_135636.1, from coordinate 46,544,496 downwards.
CTTTACTAGGATGTCTGAGTGAGAGACTGAAATATAGAAAGGGATTTTAACCTTATTTTTGAGATAAAGTCTTCCAAGAAGAGTTTTGTTTGTTTTTTAAATAAGTAAAAAGTAGAGGGAAAAATCTCATCAGAAAACCCAATAGGCAATCTGTAAAGTTCAACATAAACAAACAAAAACAAAACAAAACAACAACAAAAAACAAATGGAAAAAGACAGGCCAAAGCACATGGTCCGTTTACCTGAGCAGCTTACTGTGAGTTGCCAATATTATAAGTCTTCTACTTTCAGTAGATTGATAGTGGGTTCCTGGAAGCTTGATTTAGGAGCAAGACTGGGGCTGATTGTTAGTTCCCTGGGAAAGAGTGCCATGATTGATTAGCAATGTCTGCCTTGAGCGCAGGAAGGAAGTATAGGTAACATATATGCCATATATTTGCATAGATGTTTTGTACTAATGCTTGAAGGGATTCTTTTACCTGAAGCTTTATAAAGAAAAGTACAAAGATTGAGAATGTCTGAGCTCTATCAAAAGAGAACTAAATATAATTTATTAGACAAATGACAATAAATATGATATATACAGACCACATGAAAAAACAAAAGCTGATTCTTGACATTGGCAATGGATAAATCTCAGATCTTTGCAAATCCACTGTGAAAATCCCATAGGAACGGTTTATGAGAGTTAGTACATACCAAACAGCACTGGTGTGAGGATGCTGAGCTGTTGAGTGGGGCCATCTAGCTAGCCAGATAACTTGATCTTGCATATCAATAATCATGATGTAAATGCAGGCTTCTGAAAATACATAATGTACTTCAGGTTTTGAGGCTTCAATGCCACTCTCTGTGGTAGGCAGAATGATGCCTAAGATGCCCACACCCTAATCCCTGGGAACCTATGAATATGTATGCTACATAGCAAAAAGGGCTTGGCAGATTTTAAGAGTGGGAGATTATCTGGGATTACTCAGGTAGGCTTAATATAATCATATAACCCCTTAAAAACACAGATCTTTTTCTGGTTGAAGGCAGAGAGTTCCAGAAGGGACATTGGAGAGATTCAGGGCAAGAGCAACTCAGCCTACCACAGTTAGAAGGGGCCATGTGGAAAGCATGGGAAGGGATGTGAAAGCTTCTAGGAGCAAGAAGCAGTCCCTACCTGACAGCCAGTAGGAAGTGGGGACCTCAGCCCCACAACCACAAAGAACTACATTCAGCCAATAACTTGAATGAGCCTGAAAGCGAATCCTCCCCAGAACTTCCACAAATAAGAGTCTAGCCTGGCTGACACCTTCATTTAAGTCTTGTGAAACTAAGTAGAGGAGACACACTTGAGCCGTTTGGTGCCCAGGCTTCTGATCCCTGACACTATGCACAATAAATAAGTGTTGTTTTAAGCTGCTGAAATTGCAGTAATCTGTTATAACAACAACAGAAATTGAATATACTCTCAAATAATTTAAACTGGTATGTTAAGGTCTTAAATATCAACGATGTTATATTATGATATATCACATCTACAGTAGATAAGCCCTGAATATTAGTTGCTTTATGCTGTACATTTTCTCACTCATGTCATGACCAAGTGTAGGTCAGTAGATTCTTCTGGATGGCTCCTCTTGAAAGGAGAATCCCAAGGCTGAGGCCATGATCTCCAGCACTTGGAATTCCTAGATACTGCAGAAAAGAAACAACAGGATGCCCAGTCATACTGGGGCATTTAAGACCAGGCCTCTAATGGTGACATTGTTTTCTAGAGGAATATTTCTATACCTCGCTGGCTAGAAACCAGTCACTTGACTCCAATCCACAAAGGAGAATGGGTGACAGGCCTTAAGGAGGACATGTGATGTGATGAGCACTGGGTGTTATACTATAGGTTGGCAAATTGAATTTAAATTTAAAAAAAAAAGAAAAAAATAAACATCCATGTAGAAGTTTTGTGTGGACATGTTTTCAGTTCCTTTGGATAAATAAAAAGGAACATGATTGTTGGATAAAGAAATCAGTTCTTTCCCAACCTGATCTATAGCTCCTATGAAATCCCATGGGATGCCAGGGTGGCTCAGTGGTTGACCATTTGCCTTTGGCTCAGGGTGTGATCTTGGAGTTCTGGGATTGAGTCCCATATTGGTCTTCCTGCATGGAGCCTGTTTCTCCCTCTGCCTCTCTCTCTCTCTGTGTCTCTCATGAATAAAAAAATAAAATATATTTTTTAAAAAAGATCTTATGAAATCCCAATCAAAGTCCAAGGAACTTATTTTCTGAATTCTAGAGTTTATAGGGAAAGGCAAAAGATCCAGAATAGTTAACACATTATTGAAAGAGAAGAACAAAGTTGAAGGACTGACATCACCCAACTTTGAGACTTACTATAAAGCTATAGTGATCAAGACAGAGTTTGGTAAAAGAGTAGACAGTGGATCAATGGAACAGACTAGAGAGCCTAGAGATAGGCCCACATAAACTTGGGCCTAAGTATCAAACTGATCTTTGACAAAGGAACAAAGGCAATACTGGGACAGAGATAGTGTTTTGATCAATGGTGCTGGGCCAACTCTATATTCAAATGCAAATCATCATCATCATCATCATCGTCATCATCATCAGACCTTATACCCTTCACAAAAATTAACTCAAAGTGGATCACAGCCCTAAATGTAAAATGCAAAACTATAAACCCCTTGAAGGTAACATAGGCCAAGACCTAGATTATTATGGGTGTAGTGATACCTTTCTAGAGATAAAACAGAGGCCATGATCCATGAAAGAAACACAGGATAGATTGAAATTCACCGAGATTTAAAACTTCTCTGTGGAAGACACTGTCAAGGGAAAGAGAAAACAAGCCACAGCTGGGAGAAAATATTTGCAAAGGCACATCTGACAAAGGATTGTTATCCAAAATGCACAAAGAACTCGTACACTCAGGAAGAAAAAAATACAGACCAAAGATCTTAGTGGACCCCTCACCAAAGAACATATATAGATGGCAAATAAGCATAGGAAATGAAGTTCCACATCATATGACATCAGGGAAATGCAAATTAAATCAGCAACGAGACACCACCGCACACTTATTAGAATGGCCAAAATCCAGAGCGCTGACAACACTAAATGCTGGCAAGGATGTGGAGCAACAGGAGATCTCATTCACTGCTGGTGGGAATGCAAATGGTACAGCCACTGGGGAATACATTTTGGCGGCTTCTTACAAAACTAGACATATGTTTACCCTTCTTTATTTTTAAATGTTAGCCTTCACCAGCTGCTTTTTCCACATGGTGCTGTCCGTGGCCGAAGCTTTCTGTCTCTCTGACTTTGTGCTGTGACAGTAGAGGAAGGGATTATGAGCAGAACACTCCCTTTAACCCTGCACCTCCTTCTCGCCCTGCTTTTGAGGGGAAGATAACAGTTTCCTGGCTGGTAGGACATAAAATAGCATCCAACGCTGTAGAGAAGTCATCACTTCTGACAATTCCTGTCACTATTTTCTTCTCCTTCTCTCTCCTCTCCAGCAGTTGTCTGGGCTTTTAGTATCTAATCCGCTGTGCTTTCGAAGGACAGTCTACAGTAACACCAGAGAACCAGTGTGTCTGAGCTTACCCTTCCTTGAGTTTTTAATAATTTAATAGATTTAGCACATTCATTGCCTATTGCAGGATTTCTCATCCTCAGCACTTATGATATGTTGGGCTGAGTAACTGGTGTGTGTGTGTGTGTGTGTGTGTGTGATATGTCCTGTGCATGGTAGGATGTTTTGCAGCATCCCTGGAGTCTGTTAGATACCAAAAATAGTCCTGGGTTGTGACAACAGAAAATATCCCCCGATATTGCCAGATATTACCTGGGGGACAAAATCAGCCCAAGTGGAGGACCACTGGTTTGCTGTAAAGCTACCAGCCAGTTGAGCTTATTTCACTTACCTTTGGATCATATTTTTAAGTAGACCACCACTCCCTCTTCAAGTGAGCCCATTCAAAGCAAAGCACATTCTAGCCTCAGTCACTTTCATGACGAAGGCAAAAAAAAAATTGTGCTTTCTATGTGGAAGTCCTACTCATAGTCAGCAGATTGGGACTCAGTGAAGCCTTTCTCCAACTTTGAAAAGCCTAATTAAACCAGCAGATTCAGCTGGAGGATTTGTAGTTGTTAGTGATCACTTCCAGCCCTGTTGCACTCACACCCAAAAAGAACTTGAGCAAACAAAGCCAGATCCTGCCCATAGGACTGAATTCTGAAAGACCTGCTGTGGCCTCTCTCCTTCTGTGCTGCTGTGTCCCAAAGTGTGATCCTCACAGGCTTTGGTACGCAAGATGGTCTTAGGTGGTACAATGGATACTGTTCAATTTCATGAGATATATGTTCGTCTCAATAATATATTGTACTGGTGGGGTGCGACCAGCACACCAAACTTAGGGTACAGGTTTTCTTGAAAATAAATGTATGCAGGTATGTGTGCATGTGCAAAAAGTGAGCTGATTTAAGGACATTATAGGACAGGGTGTATACATATGTACACTTTCACATCGGGCCCCCGTGGGGAGCTGCTCCTTCCTCTGCTGTTGTCTTTGCCTCTGTCTCTGTGTCACTCATGAATAAATAAGTGAGATCTTAAAAAAATATATATGTATACTTTTCTATTGCTACTCTCACAAATTATCACAACTTATGACCAAAACAACACACATTTACTGTCTTGCAAATCTGGAAGTCAAAAGCCCAAAATGGATCTTGTGGGATAAAATCAAGGTACTGGCACAGCTCTGTTCCTTCTGGAGGTTCTGGAAGAATCCATTTCCTCTCTCCTTGACCTCCCTGGCTTCTGGAGGTGCCCGCATTCCTCTCTTTGTGATCTTTTCCTCGTCTCTAAGTGCATTGCCCCAACCTCTGCTTCTCATGTTGCTTTTCCTTTTCCTCACTTCCCTCCTCTTGCCTCTGTCTTATTACTGAGGTTCACCTGGATAATGTAGGATAATCCTCCAAACTGAAATCCTTGATTTAATTGCATCTTAAAGACCATCTTGCCCCATAAGGTAACATATCCACAAATCCTTGGGATCAAGATTCAGACACCTTTGCAGGGAAGGGCATTATTCAGCACATCACGGCATATAAAGACCAAGTTGTCAAGGTGATATAGGTGTGAATGAATGACATTTGGGAAACCTTGTTTTAGTTCACTATTCCTTTATGGCAAACTACTCCAAATCCAGTGGCTAAAGTACACTTGCTATCAAACAGTTTCTGTGGGAAGGAATCTGGGGGTAGGTTAGTTGGGTTTTCCATCTCAGAGTATCTCCCAAGGCTCCACCTCAGGTGTCAGCTGGAACCACAGTCATCTCAAGATTCAAATGGGATAGGATCTGCTTCCAAGTTCACTCATGGATGTGGGTGGGATTCAATTCTTTGTGGTCGAAATGAGGTCTTCTTGTTCCTCATTAGCTGCTGGCTGGTGGTTCTCCTCGTGGCCTTATGGGCCTCTCGATGGGCAACTGGCTACTTTGTCTTTGTCTAAGTAATCAAGCAAAAGACTGAGAGAATGTGAGCGGGATGGTAATAATTTTCTATACCCTGATTTCAGAAGTGACATTCACTCCCTTGTGCCATGTTCTTTTCCTCAGCAGTGAGGCTCTAGGTCCAGCCTGAGCTTTGCAGGATGGGGTTACAAAGAGCATGAATCCAGGTGGTAGGAACATTGGCATTTTAGAATCTGCCTACACACTTGTCTTAGGTCCTAATTTTTCTGCCTAATTTCACCTACCTGATGTGAAAGTCTGCACTTGAGCAGAAAAGTGACAACTCTAGATTTGTTCTCCTCCAGGAATCTGGGCGTCTCCATCTCTCTGTTTCCAGTGTTTCAACTACAAAGATCTGTGTTGGCACTGGCCCTCTTAATTTCCCTTGGGGTCATGGGCCCTCTCCCTGTGTGCCCATCCTCTTTGGTGTTCCCACTAAATTTAGATTCCTAAATCAGTGATTGTCTTTAAAAAAATTAATGTTATACATTATTTAAGAAACCTGATGTACAAAAAACAAAAACAAAAACAAAAAAACTTATAAATACATTTTCTTAAATTAAATGAAACCCAAATCTGAGCTCTGGCTCTTTCGGGTGTTGGGAAATTCAATCCCAGAAATGTTTTGAGCAGGAATAGATTTCTCTACCTCTATTTAACGTATCAGATTCTTAAATATCTGTGTCTTTCTCCATTACTTCGTCTCTTTCTCCTTCAACATCCCAATCCCCTTTCTCACAACCTCTTGGCTTTTATTATTCTGACAATCAAGGGTTTTTGAAAAATGCACATTCTACAACTGGTTAATTTGTGTTTTGATTTGCATGAAGTCTAAAATAGTCAAAGGATAAAAAAAATAAAACAGTCAAAGGAGTCTGGCTCTTTTATGAAACCAGATGGTAAAAAGGATTGGAGAATGTTCCTTACAAAGTGTGAGGGTCAGTTAATTTCTGTCTCTGTCTATTATGATGCACTGGAGATAACCCTCATGAATTTAATTTGGTGACCTTTTGCAGCTGTCAGGCCTCAATAATTTTACCTGTTTTGATATTCCCCCAAATTGCTGAGGACATTATAATATAAAGAGCTAGTGAATATGCATAAATCCGTGGGATCTTGCACAGTGGTTTATGAGGATGGAGGAGTACGGAAGGCAGGTTGTGTCCTCTGCCCCTTGAAGGGATCGCATTCTTTGGAGATAAAGTGAGTTCATACATAAACAGTGCTTTTTTCCCTATTTGATTCATATTTACTAATAATTACCAATTATCCTGAAAATTCAAAGAAGTTTTTAAAAGAAGAACATACAATATTTTTTGTCAAAGGGGAACATGGTAAAAAATAATTGTGGGGCAGCCCAGGTGGCTCAGCGGTTTAGCACCACCTGCAGCCCAGGGCCTGGTCCTGGAGACCCAGGATGGAGGCCCGCGTCGGGCTCCCTGTGTGAAGCCTGCTTCTTCCTCTGCCTGTGTCTCTGCCTCTCTCTCTCTCTCTCTGTGTCTCTCATAAATAAAATCTTTAAAAAAAATTAATAAAAAATAAATAAATAAAAAAAATAATTGTGAATTCTCTGTTCTTGCTAGTGGTCTTTGAGTCCAATACTATGCATATATAGAGCTCCTTCTACATTTCAGGGGCCAGCTCCCAAAATGGTAGAACCATTCTACAAACTTCTTCATGGCTTGCTATCTTCAGCACCGCACTCCCCTCCCCATGAAGAATTTCATGTTTTAAAACCATTGAATTTTCCTCAATATAAAAATAAATGTAGAAATTAGTATGAGGAAGGCAAAGAAAACATTGCATTTTTATTGCACTCTAAATATTTTACATTTTTTTTTATAATCTTGTAGAATGGCTCCATAGATCATTTTGTAAAAATGACTTTCCTGGCAAATTTCAAGATGGGAGTGTCTTATTTCCAGAGTCATCATTTGTAGCTAGACTACTCTACTGTGTTAAACAGCCCTAGTAAAAAATAATATTACTGTTTTATACTAACAAATGTTGTTTTTACTTGAGTAAGACATTAAACAAAAATGAAAAAGTCCTGCCCTGGAGTCGAAATACCACTTTCTTTAAATAGTGAGTTCTTGGTTTTTTGCTTAACTGAGTATATATTTTACCCAAATTGGTGGCCAGGTTTACTGATTAAATCATCATGAACTTCCTCAGCATTCTGGTCAAAAGACAAAGCAATAACAAAATCCATAACAACAAACAACAACAAAAGTAAACACAAAACATGATCATTTTACAAAACAGTCAAGATCTGGTACGTTAAGGAAAACTGTTCCATATGGAAATTGAGAAAATCAGTTCTTCAAAATTTACATTGTCTTGGAGGAATTTTGTACCTATGAATAACCCATTGGTAGATGGTATTTTATTGTCTAAGGACAGTGGATGAAGATGCTGCTCATTCAGAGACATCTGCTGAAGCCAGTGGAGAGGGGCTATGGAAACAGACCTACTGGGAGATCCCAAAATTCCTGCTGACTTCTTCCTATGCTTACCCTCCCTTTCTTTTACTTTTCATTTTTTATTTTATTTTCTGTTCCTTATCTAATTTAATCTAACTCCATTCTATTCCAATTTCTTCTCTCCTCCCACCTCCCACCCCCTCCCCCTGACACACATTTTCAGCTAGGGAACCTTGGTTAACATATTATAAGGTTTGCAAACACAGGTTTTTGAGATTACACCAATGGTACCCATCATGGAGGCACAAAAATAGGCACTATCTCGTGAATGCAAGTTCCCACTCATGACACCAGTTGCTGCCTGTGCTTATGCATCAAGAGCATATCCCCAACTGTCCTTGCCCCATGAGCCCCTGGTCCTGCTTTAATGGAAAGTCACTGGTCTTCATTTCTTGCTGGGATGCAGAAGCTGAATAAAGATTTTGTTTATTTAATTTTTTTGAATAAAGATTTTAACCTCAGTATGAATCACTTCAATCAGTTTTTTTTTGATACCAGTATTTCTCCTTTCCATTCTCTGATCTTAGTTATAGATCTGCAACCTATTATCCTTTCATATGTACCTGAGTTTAGAAGTAAATATGACTGTAAAACAAGGAAATATGACTATGACATCGTTTCTCAAAAACAATTTAGTTCAACCTATTGATTTTCTTAGTCATCTAAAAATTAATATGTCAATATCACATTTCATTCTTAACTTTGACATTTCCTTTCTAGCTCCAGATCAGATGCACCTCTCCTGAGCCGTCTACTCTTTCTGCTTCCAAATCACCTCAATAATCTGTTTTATCATCCATAGTCTAATTATTGGACTCTTAACTAAATTTATCTATGTGAAAATAATAAAATGGAATCACTATGAACTAATCCATTGTAAATAGGTCAAGTTGTGTTTTTAAAATTAATTAAAACCCATTAGACTTCAAATGTTGCCATAATTATTGCCATTTACATTTATGATTATTTATGTGTTATACTCCTTTCTTCCTGAGGAAAGAGACCATACTATTTATCTTTGTACCTTTGGTATTTTGCATTCCATAGGCATTTTAGTAAATGAATAGCTGAAAGTAGTATCTGAAATGACTATGAGAACTTTCTTACAGAGGTATCGGCGTTAATAGCTCTAAATCTAAAAAGATGATATTTATTCTGTGCTTACTATATGTTAAATATATTTTCAACTTACTTTGTATGAACTCATTGTTTTACCTACCAACAGACTCATGCGGTAAATCCATAATTATCTCCATCTACTGAGAGGTAAGTCATAAGTAGTAAGTGGCAGAGCCATGGTTAATTTGGATCTTAACTGCTATGCTCTATTGTTTCTAAATAGGAAAAGCCTTTTTTAAAATTAAATTTAATTTTTTTGTGTGTGCTAAAGCAACTAGGAGAATGGGTTGTTATTTACCTATGTGAGAAGACAATTGAGGCACAAATCTGGGGAGAAAGCTCAGGAGTTTCATTTTTACATGTTAAATTTGAAATCTCTACTAAGTAAGTAGAGATCTTCTTGAGTAGATAACTGGATATAAGTATCTGTTTTAGGGGAAAAAGTCCAGGCCAGAAATATAATTTAGGGAATGTGTAGTTTATATTTAAAGTTCTGAGATTTGGGGCAGCCCCGGTGGCTCAGCAGTTTAGTGCCTCCTGCAGCCTTGGGCCTGATCCTGGAGACAGGGGATCGAGTCCCACGTCGGGCTCCCTACATGGAGCCTGCTTCTCCCTCTGCCTGTGTCTCTGCCTCTCTCTCTCTCTCTCTCTATCTCTCTGTCTCTCATGAATAAATAAATAAAAATCTTAAAAAAATAAAGTTCTGATTTTTGATGATATCCCATTGGGAATGACTATGGAGAATGAGTCTGCATACTGAGTGCTAGGGTCCCCTAATGTTAGAGGTTCGGGAGATAATGCATCATCCCTAAGGACTAGTAATGAGGACTAGCAGTCAGTGAAGAAGCAGGGAAAACAGCAGAAAGTGCTCTAGAACTTAGATGAAGAACACATTTCCAGGCAGATGAAGTGATCTACAGAATGAAAATCTACCTTCCTAGCTTCTTTCTGGATGCCAATGTATTGAAAACACATGCTGGAAAAGAAAGTTCGCAGTCATGTTACTTTCCTATAGAAGGGAAATGACCTTGGGTGGCAATTCAGTAGAGTCTGACATAAGGTAAGAGCTAACTGTCTTTCTAGGTCTTAAAAGACAGACATGTACAACTATAAATAGGTCTCTGACCATGACTGACCAGGGCTATAAGTATTACTTTATCCGTGTCTGTGTCTCTATGGAGGAATGCAAATTCTTAGCTACTGAGAACTATATAGAAAACTTTTTTTCAGAGTTTGAATATAGTAAGTAAGAAATAACATACAGGCCTCTACCGATGAGCCACAACATCTTCCCTAGGATATTTTCTAGGACACATAATTCAAAAGTGGAATATCATGCATTAATTCATTTTAGCAATCAAGCAACAGACCTATCTCAGAGTACATGAGTGAAGGAGCTCTCACAGGATGGATAAAGATTAATTTAAATTTTGCTTAATCTGTTTAGGTGGATAGTGTTTAATGAAAGGAAGATTGGTAAGTATTTGTTGAATTGTATTGCCTGAAAAGCATAAAAGAAAAGGTGAAGATTATACCAGTAACATAAGTGTGTTGGTCTTCTGTACCTCAATGTGGATAAAAAACAAACTGGAGGACCCTTATTCAAAACCTCATCACCATTCATGATGCTTTCCAGACGTTTCAAAATGTTTTTCTTATACATTTTTTTCCTGAAGTGATGAATGCATTTTTTTTCCTTATAAAAAATAACATTAAAAATCACTAAATGTTTTAAACAGCAGCATGGAATAGAAAAAATAGCCCAGGTCCTTAGGCACCAACTATTTTCAATTTTATACAGAAAAGTTTTTCACATCCTGATACTGAGAAAATGAATGATTCCAAAGAGCACATAGAATTGTGCTGTAGGGCTGCATGAAGCTCCTTGGAACTTGTAACCAACCCACGCATTTTTATCAGCTCCATAACAATACAGAAGTCAATAATAGAGGGGTGATTCAGTAGCCAATCCAAATCCAAATGACAGTGGCCTTCAGAACAAACAGCCCAATCAAAGTGACATTGATACTACTTTGAAACAATAAATACTAGCTCTGTCACTGCATAACTGCATCAAAGTGCCATAGTCTCTCTAGCTGTCACCTCAGAAGACTTCTGGAAGAAGGAGAGAAAAACACAACAGATGCATTTTATTATTTATTTATTTATTTATTTATTTATTTATTTATTTATTGGAGGAAGAGGGGCAGAGAGAGGGAGAGAATCTTTGTTTCTTTTGAAGATTTTACTTATTTACTAGAGAGAGAGAGAGAGAGAGAATGAGCACAAGCAGAAGGAGAAGCAGGCTCCCCGTGGAGTAAGGAGTCCGATGCGGGGCTCCATCCCAGGACCCTGGGATCATGACCTGAGCCAAAGGCAGACGCTTAACCAACTCAGCCACCCAGGTGCCTGAGAGAGAGAGAACCTCAAGCAGACTCCACACCCAGGGCAGAGCCCAATGCCAGGTTCGATCTCACGATCCTGGGATCATGACCTAATCTGAAATCAAGAGTTGGATACTTAACAGGCTGAGCTTCCCAGACGCTCCTCAACCAATTCCGTATTACTTGCAGCTGCAGGTTCACATTGCCTTGAACTTCCTTGAACTTCAGGTGGGTCTTTGCTTGTGCTTTTGTAGATGCTCGTCATGGGTGGAATGCTGGCTATTCAAAACTGCAAGGAGGTTTTGCATCTCTCTCCCAGATCATTCTGATTCTCCACATCTGTCCATAGAAAGGGTGATGTGTACCCTGAAAAGCCAAAGGAATACCTTGTTTACTTCTATTCCACAATTAGAGTTTTCCTAATCCTGACTTCCAAATTTGAGGACAAAATTAAACAAAATTTTCCTCCTTTTTTGTAACTTATAAAGATCAATCGCAAATGCATGAGTAATGTTAAGCCCTGGTCAGTCACTGACATGATTGGTTTACCACTAAGAAAATTAGATAAAAGTAAACAGAGAAGATTAAAAATGAAAAGAAATATATTGTGATATACATGCATATTTGGGAGGAAATAAGCCACTATCTTTAATCAGTTAAGACTGATGGTCTTAGATCATAGCTCTCCTGAGTTTATTTTTAACATTTTTTAAAAGAAATAACTCATCCCTCCATTCCTAAATCATCACAGTGAAATGTCTGATATAACTTAGAAACGCTAGTTTTACAGACTATCTTCCTTCCTTTCTGTTACCCCCAAATTCTTTCATTCATTATTTAGACCTCCATTTATTTCTCTCATCACCTATTTTGGATAATATTTTAATCCCTAGGGACATGAAATGTCTCAAATATGTTATCTGCCTTGTAGTTAGAATTTAAGAGGAAGTTAGACTTACAAATAACTGGTTATAGATTCAGGCAAAATGAAATAAGTTCTTAAAAGAATATAAGCAGTAAAGAAGAAGAAGAGAGAAGAAAAAGAAAAAGAAAAAGAAGAAAAAGAAAAAAGAAAAAGAAAGGAAAAGAAAAAGAAAAAGAAAAAAAAAGAAAAAGAAAAAGAAATGACTTATGATTACTTTCTTAGTGGTGGAAAAACCACAATAACCAAGACCGTTTTTCACAGTTTTCTCCGCCAGCGTAGAAACTGCCCTGATCGTCCTGGCAACTGACTCCGTTATCAAGAGTTACCCACAGGGAAAATATTCAATTTTCCTAACCCTGGTTCCTTTTTAAAAAACAAAACAAAAAGCCCCCAAATAACCTAACCTGAGTCAAGTACCTGCTTGACTTTTGAAGCTTGAATCTTTTCAGTCCTTTTAAACCTGCAATTACAAAGGAAACACACAGCAACAAGCATTTCACAAATAAACAAAACCTGGTCATCAGAAGGTCCCGTGTGGTGACAGTGTGGCTTCAAGGAGAAATGTGAACGCTGCACTGGCTGTGGGTGGTCCCCTGGCTCCCAGACCAGGAAGACATCCTGGGGGTGCCTGACATCTTTCTCTTTCATTGATGTCGACTCAATGTATTTGTTATGGAATGGATTTTGTTGTCAGAGAAACTTATTATAAATCTATTCTGTGAACTTATTTAATTTATACAATAAAGAGAAGAAATGCTAAGCATATGATTAATATTCAATTCTCATACAGTTTAAGACTGAAGGATATTAAGATACAAGAATTACAGATGTTGTACACATCTGTACAACATTACACCTGCCCCTTTCCTAAGTTTTGACTGTCTTTTGCTTTTATCACTGCACTTTTATCAGACAACAGAGTCAGCCCTTAACTAACTGCTTGGACAAGGTTTGACTTTAGACTGTTCTTTAAAAAAAAATCCTTGGGGTGCCTGGGTGGCTCAGTTGGTTGGGCCTCTGACTCTTGGTTTTGGCTCTGGTTGTAATCTTGGGGTTGTGGGATCAAGCCCTGCATTGTGCTCTGCACTCAGGGCAGAGTCTGCTGGTCCTTCTCCCTCTGGTCTTCCCCCTGCTGTGCTCAATCTCCTTCAAATAAATGAGTAAGTAAATAAAATCTTTAAAAAAAAAATCTTTACTATGTCTAGAGTCAGTCCTGCATTTATAAGGCAATTGCCACCCCCTAATGGAGCAAAGAGCCTCAGGGAATGCCACATGCATGGTGACATTTAATATTAATGTAAATCACAGAGCAAAGACGATGCTGTGGGTAATTCCTCTCTAATTATGTTCCCCTGGACTCCAAGCCATCCTTTAGATGAGACACCATTGAAATGGGAGAGGTACCCATGTTTCAAACCAACAATATAATTACATAGAAAGCTTTCCCAATGCTAAGACTTACTGCCAATTCTAAAGAGCTTTATAATCTTTAAATGGTGTGTTTATTTTGGAAAACAAATAAACTGAGCAGTGACTTTTGGAACAGGAGATTGGGGCAAAGTAAAGATGGTGGAAATGCAAAATGGAGATTTTTAGAAAGCCTAAATTCCTTAATCAAATGGACACGTGCCATTCAGAGATTATAAATAGTATACACATTCATCGGCAGTACGAAGGCTGTTTGAGGTGGTTGTTTCCCGAGCTTATTCTGCTTGAGGCCCCACTCTCCCTCAAGCCACCTCATGTAAAACTAAAATCTAAACATAATACAGCTTGCAAAACGTTGTATGGCAATATAGGCAAATGTTAATTCAGAGTTAACTTATGGGGAAAGAAACAACTGTAAATTAAGGAAGGGGAGCTCATTTGGAGGGAGAGTCAGAGTTTATAGATTGTCTAGTTCTAAACTCAGTGGTCAATTTTCTTTGGTGTAAATGCTAAACTGGTGAAAAGGATTGGCTTTAGAGCATTGCTGTTAGTGATGAGCAATGGATGATGTATCATTAATTAAGCACTTCCTTCTTGCAGACATTAACATTATCTGTTCAGACATCAACCAGTGTTGTAGCATTATTTTCAGGCTTAAAAGGTAAGAAAAGGGGGCTTTAGCAGTATTAATAAGTAGCCCAGACCATATAATTAATGATGAATCAAGACAAAAGTCAAAGCCAGCCCTGTCATTCCAATTCTGTACTCTTTTGCCTGGCTGCTAAGACCACTGAGTGTCTGCCACGATACTGGAAGGGCTTTGGATAGGGGCAGAAATAAACCTCTTTGGGAGAGATTGGGATGTCTGCCTCATTTCTAATTTTTTAAAATTCTACTTACCAACCTTCTTAAACAAGATTTAGGGGAGGGTGGGAAATAATTTGACATGACTCTATCCTTAGAAAAGAAGCTTCCCTGCCTGTTGAGCCAGTAATACATTAAAATGCAAATTTCTTTCTCAAAATGGAATATACTGAGTGGGACTATCATGAGATCCTGGTTGTAGATATTAATAAGATGATAAGAAATTGCAATGAGTCTTTAGCAAGTAAAACAGTAGAATGCTTTTCTTGTGCCCTAAGAACATTTTGAGGCATGTGTGGTTTCCTGATTGCTCAGGATCCACTTCCACGCACCACCCCCGTGTCTCCTATTTGGTGGAATCACTTATAGCACAACTTCCTTTTGGAGAATTGTTGGTGAAATTGGCAAGAAAGATAACCTGATCTTCCTTAGCCTTCCATGACCCCAGTGTGGGCTCTTAGACTCTTTCCCGTCTTCTAAGATGTTGAGTCTTAAATGAAACCTAACAAGGATGGAGAAAACAAGTAATGGAACTAATTCTTCCCAGTAGTCCTTGCACGGAGGTGATGACTGATTATTATCTGTTGTCTGGACACTAGCTGTTACACTATTTCCCACCCCTTTCAAGTCAGGGCCTTCAGTTCTTCAATGAATTTGATCATGTCCTACCTTGAATTTGCAGTCCTATGATGGAGACAGCCGGGGCACTTTGGCTTAGCTGGCACCAGCTCCAAGAAGTCATCCTTGGGGGTGCCCCTCTGAAGTTGCTGCCTCACCCCAGTCAGATGGCTATTGTAATCAATATCTGGCTTTCCAGACTTTTCCCAACAGGTCTTACTATCTGACTTTGTCTTGTTTACTGTGTATCTTCATAATATGTTTGAGAAGTTTGGCCCCTCAGAGTTTCCTGCCAGCCACAGTAGGGCAGAGAAGATGTTTCACCCATGTCTGAGAGCACAAAAAAATTGATGTAAGGACGCCCATAGGGTGTGAAGAGGTCTACCAGTCAGGAGGAGGAGGAGAGTGAAGGAGAGTTCCATGGACCAGCATAGAAAAGCCAGATGGGAACAAGCATGTCTCTGAACACCAAAGTGAAAGAAGGAAGTACAGACTAGACCGTTGTCTTGCTCTCCAGCTGCTGCTTCCACATGAGGCGTGTCCTTTTGTAGAGATAAGACACACTCTGAGAAAAGAGTGTCTTTTCGTATCCTTGAGTTTGTAGATGGAGATTTGTATATGATAACGTGACTGTGAATTCCTCAAACAATAAAGATATAAAACATAAAACAAGTCTCTTGTGGTCCTGTCCCTCCCCACCCCCAGACATAGGCAGTAGCAGCCATTCCTATAATTGTGTCCATAGAGAGATATATAGATATAAGTATGTACTTAGACACGGACAAAGTCATATCCCTATGACAGAGCTACAGCCACCTCTGAATAGAAGAATAGGATAACACCATATGTACTGTTCAGAATCAATTTTTAGACATTAGGAAATAGTGCTCTTGAATTGGCGAAAATGGAATATGTCAATCATTGGTAGGTTGACAGCTGACAATGTCAATTAGGAATAACACGTGTATTTTCTTTTTCTATATAAAAACGAGTTTTGAAACTTCAGAGCCAAATTGCTTGCTGTGATCAAGAGGCCACCAGGATAAGATGAATTGTTACTGTGCAAGTGGGTTCTTTGATGAGAAGAATGAACTTCAATTGGCAAACTCATAAAAAATCAAAGATGCTTAGTGCATGACTCTGGAAATTAAATTATGTTCTAGAAGTTTATTCTGTGATTAATTACAATTAGAGAGCTCTACACCAAAACAGAGTCATTAAAATAATTTATTTTTCTAAGATCTTTTGGTATGAAGAGCCAGAAAAAATGCCTTATTATTATTATTTTTCCCCCAAAAAACCTATCACCTGAAATAATATAAACCTCAGTGTACTTTAGGAAATACACAGAGTGCATTTCTTTCAGTGGTGAAGTACCAGGATTTTAAAAGTTTACCAATCCTTTCAGAGAGGTTGTGTCTGCCAAAGAAATGTCTGAGAGTATCAGAGTTAATAATGTCATTATCCTAATGTTTATTTGGCCAGAATTTTTAGATGATCGCTCATGTTACTTTTTTTTTTTTTTTAATGACTAAATGAAACTGACTGAAGCTTTCAAGGTTGAGAAAAAAGTCAGTGAGTGTATTTTCTGGAATAAGGGCTGTATTTAAGAGTTAGGGTCATGTCTCTATCCAAGGTGTAATTAATTGCTTTAAGTGTATTTACACAAAAAGAATGTGTACTGGGGCACCTGGGTGGCCAGTCAGTTAAGTGTCCAACTCTTGATTTCTACTCAGGTCATGATCTCAGAGTAGTGACATAGAGCCCCACATCAGGCTGTGGGTATGGAGCCTGCTTAAGATTCTCTGTCCCTCTGGCTCTGTCCCTCCCTCTGCTCACATTCCCTCCCCCCCCCCAAATAAACAAATAAATCTTAATTAAAAAAAAAAAAAACATCAACATGTAGCAAATAAGTATACTTGCCTTAGTTGGTTCCAGCTGCTATAACAAAGCACCACAGATTGAATAGTTTTGTAAACAATAGAAATTTACTTCTCATGGCTCTGGAGGCTAGGAAGTCCAAGATCAAGTAGCTGGCAGATTCAGTGTCTGGTATAAGCCTGCTTCCTCCTAGACAACCATGTCTTTGCTGTAATCTCACATGGTGGAAGAGGCTGGGGAGCTTTCCCGGGCTGCTTTTATAAGGGTTCTAATCCTAAAGGCCCCACCTCCTAATACTATCACCTTAGGGGTTAGGCTTCAACATGTGAATTTTGAGTAGACACAGATATTCAAATCACAGCAGTATATGCACATACATATGTAAAAATAAATGTCCTATTTTTTTAAAAAAGGTTTTATTTATTCATGAAAGACACACAGAGAGAGGCAGAGACATAGGCAGAGGGAGAAGCAGGCTCCCCAAGGTGAGCTGATGCAGGACTTGATCCCAGGACCCCGGAATCATGACCTGAGCCAACGGCAGACGCGCAATCACTGAGCTACTCAAGTGCCCCCAAATGTCCTACTTCTGTTGAGCTAGATATTTATATGAATGCATAATGGTGATAAATACTTAGTTGACGTTCTAAAATCCATTTCTACCCTATATGCTGGTAAAATTCACGTTAATCTACATTATTACAATTAGCCAAATTTCTGAGGATCTAGTAGACAGCTCATATGGCCTGTACTATGTGACTATCAAGGCAAGCTTGAAGAAGTTTAAAATATACATTTTCCAGTTTTGTATTGGGGGAGGCAATAGACTTGATACATTTCCTCTTTCTCCTTCATAACCTAAAGGATAATAAGCAACGCAGCGCAGATCCACCAAGGGATGCTGATGGGGAAGTAGTGGGAAAGAGTGATTGCTGAACTCACAATTCATCTGAGGTCCCAGGGGACAAGATCACAGAGTACAATGGAAAACACTGCTGACCTAATCTTCGATACTGCCAAAAGAAGTAAGAGTTACAAGGCAATGAACAGACAGCGCTCAACCTCCCCTTGGAGCGGAGATGCAAGACTAATTATAGAAGGAGGTGTATTTCAGACAACCAAGGGAGAGGACGGCAGCTCTCACAGAGCTAGAAGGATGCAACGAGTGTCAGCTTGGTTTTCCAAAAGCACTGCATTTTGGATGGAATGATTGAGCTTAACGATCTCACAAAGAACTTAGACTTTTAGAGTTTCCTTGGTTCATTAGAAAAAAAAAAATAAGATTCCTAATCCAGATTGTCAACCTGGAAGCATTCACTCATTTAGCCTGGTGGTAAGCAGAATGGTAGCGACAAAGAATTACGAGAAATGGTCTGTCCTGACCATTTTGTCTTTACCATTTTGTTGAAGTCTGACTGCTGATAGACGTTAAGCCTCACCTCCCTCTTCTCCCCTTGCACTACACCTGTACAAGCTGGTGAGAAAGCCTGGTGCTCTCTCCTTTGGCATCTGTGGGGCATTCAAACAATTCAAGAGAGTTTTGCAGACATGGGACTGTCATTAGGAAAGGCAAAGGACTAGATGTGCCAAAAGGGAAAGGACTGCAATGATCCTAGCCTAAGGAAAATGTGTGGATTAGGAAGCAGACAGAAATACCGGTAAAGGACAGAAGGGGTCAAGAAACCAAGGAGAGGAATTTGGATTCGGTGTGCCTGCCCAAGAGAAACCCAAGAGATTATTATCTGTATTTGTATATACGTATAGAATATAGACCATCCTTCTAGGTATTTGGATCCCAGTTAGTGGGATGAGCAGACTGAGAATAACACTATGGAACATGTGGGTCATTAGGTTATTTGTCAAGTAAACCTTGATAAGATATCTGCATCATTACATAGAGTCTAGTTGGAATTTATAAAAAAAGGAGATCTGCTTAGATTCCAAACAGTTTCATGTGGGGCAAATTACAGAAAGTACTGGGGATCTGCCAGGAGTATGTTGTGTTTTTTTGTTTTTTTTTTGTTTGTTTGTTTTTCAAGTAAAATGCACGGGTGTGGTATCTGAAATTCCACCAACTTCTGGCTAGAAATCTAAAGCCAGATCAGCTAATATAACCCAAGACCATTCCTAGTGGTCAATGCAAGTCAAAGCACACTCTTCTATATGGACTCTTCCCAAACCAGGACACTAGGGAATCCTAGAGGAAAAAATAATATTCGCCTGTACCGAAAAGGAAGTTGATAACAAAAAATTGCATGAGGACTTCATCCAGCATGAGGGGAGAATTTGTACCCCCATAATACATAAGGTACTAAAACAATTTAGAAGGATCTAAAGAATAAACATGTCAAAATGATATTATTCCATTTATTTGAAGTTCAAACAGAGGCAAACTAACGTATAAGGTAAGAAGTGAGGATAAAGGTTATCTTTGGGGCAGGGAGAGAAGTACACAGTACAGGCTTCTGGGATGCTGGTAAGTTTCCATGACTTGGTGTGGGTGCTGCATTTTGTTGTTCTTTTTAATACAATTATTTGTAAAAATGTACCGAGCTGCATAACTATGATTTGGTGCTATTTCTCTATATTTGTATCCATCAATAAAATAGTTTTTTTTTTAAAGGTACACAAGCAAAAAGGAATTTTCAGACATGTTCAAATCAAGACAGTTTACCTTTCCGAAATTTACTCTGTTTACTCTAAGTAAACAGTGTACTTTGGTGGGAAGGAATCTCAATCTGTGAAGTTTGTACCATTTACACATTTTCACCCAATTCCCCCCTGCCCCATGCCTCAAATCTGGGACCACATATCTGATCCCTTTTTCTGTGAGTTTGGCTTTTTTAGATTCCACATGTAAGTGAGATCATACAGTATTTGTCTTTCTCTGGCTTGTCTCACTTAGTTTAATACTCTTGAAGTCCATTTATGTTCTTGCAGATGGTGGGATTTCCTTCTTTTTTAGAGCGGAAAAGTAGTCAATTGTCTATATAGACGAAATTTTCTTTATCCACCCATTTTTGGATGGACACCTAGGCTGTTCTATTTTTAGTGTTTTGAGGAACCTTGTTCCTAATGATTTTCTCACTTCTCCTCATCCCCTTTTCCGTGAGGCAGAGAACAAACAGGCAGACCTGGCTCAACTCTGATTCTGTTTTATACATTTGACATTTATTGAACACATACTATGTTCCAGGCACAAAATGTGGATACTTCATCCATCTTTGTTTCAAATAAAGATAAATTCGATGAAGGCAGCATCTGATCTTTCTTCAGATACTAAACAGCATTTGACATACAGTAGGTCCTCAAAATATAAACTAAATGCAAAGATCATACCTCATGCGTTATTGCCAAGAATATGTAAGATGAGGCAAATACAACTTTTGATGTAGCAAATAGATAAAGCTCAAAAATGTCAATGACTTTTCTTACTTTTGAGGAAAATATAACCCAAGAAATCTGCCGGCCATTCTTTTTATTTCTCCCATTTCCTCTAACAGATTAAATAAACACATTGCCTTTTAAGGTATAGTCCATACAGATACAGTTAATCAGATTGGAGAAAAATAGTGTCAGCTAAAACAGACTTTTTTTTTTTTTTTTTTAAGTCATCATCTCCAGGGTCACCTTTTCAAGCCCCAAACTGAAAATCTGTAATCTGTCTACAAACGAGCACTGTGATGCGCAAGAGTGTAAAGCAGTAGGTTTTCCTGCTGCCTCTGGGGGAAGATATATCTACTGTAGGTATCAATTCAGCCATGGAGAATAATTTAATCATACTTGTAAATGACATTCCCACAAAAGGTCATCAGATCTATCAGGCCCTCATCAACTTAGGAAAATTAGACTTGCTTTATCGATGTTGGAAAGTGATACAGTGCCTGACTCTGCTTCATATGGAAACTGGGAAGTCAAGAAAATGTGTCTGAGCTGAGCAATGGAACCCCTGAAACCCAGGCAAGCGAAAGAGCCCACCGTGAGACTCTCCAATTGCAAATTCCCATTCCAGCTGGGGTTGAAATTTGTTTCTTTCTGTCCCTTTTTTTTTTTTTTAAACTGCACTAAGTAAATATGTTACAAAATGATAACATAAAGAGAATCATTTCAAGAAACCAGAGATCTGGGGGATCCCTGGGTGGCTGAGCAGTTTAGCGCCTGCCTTTGGCCCAGGGTGCGATCCTGGAGTCCCAGGATCGAGTCCCACATCGGGCTCCCAGCATGGAGCCTGCTTCTCCCTACTCCTGTGTCTCTGCCTTTCTCTCTCTTTCTATGTCTATCATAAATAAATAAATCTTTAAAAAAAACCAAAAACATATTCTTATTTAAAAAAAAAAAAAAAAAAGGAACCAGAGATCTGGATCCTACCAAAGAGGACATGGAGGGGAAAAAAAAAAAAGAATTGTCCACATCTGTTTAGTCAGGCAAGAGGCCTTTGCTGTGATGATGAATTTACTCTCCAGGGAAAAAAGTGTTTGGCTCTAGGAGAATAAAAGGCACAGGCTGTCTCTTATAGATGGAGCTGGAGTAGGAGGGCCGGGGAGGATTTATCTTGGGGCTTGACCACGTCCTCGCTGTGTGTGTGCCCCTGGCACGTTAACCTTTTTCAAACTTACAGTTTTGTCACCCGTAAATTAGGATCATAGAGCATTTCCCAGGATACATGGTTGTTGGGGTGGTTAAATGAGAAAAGGCAGTGAGGAGCTAAGCATAACCAGTGGCAAAGAGCAAGACATCAGTTTGGTGACTCATCTTTTTATTACTCAGATAACCAAGTTCTCGAATCTAACTTCTGTAACATTCCTCATCTGTAGTTATGAGATTCGACCCAAAGAAATGATCTCAGTTTGAAGAGCAGTCTTAAATTGTTAGACCAGACACGTCACTGGGAATGATATTTGCATTTGTTTGTCATCAAATCAGCCTCTCTGGACACATCATGATGACAGCCGGGGCAATGAAAGAAGAAATAATCCACCTAATTGAATTAAGAAATGAAGCATGGGTGCGGTACTGCTTCTCTTGCTGTGCAACAAATTGTCCTTACTTAGCAGCTGAGAACAACACATATTTATGATCTATCATTTTCCTTAGGTCATCCTAGGGATATGGTCTCTCCCTGTACTATCACTGTGTGGGCAGGAATAGTGCCACAAATTGCTCCTGGGAGGTCATAAGGAAGCCAATCACTGTGGCCATGAGATTTGTCCTTCCGATTGCAACAGCCCTTCTTGGCAATCCTATTCCTAACACATGCAGAAGGAGCGCCCTTCACTCTCACCTAGAGGGAAAAAATAAAATTGCCTTTATTTAGCAGGCAAGTCTCCGGTTGTGTGGTCTGATTCATATGTCAGAGTTCAAATCCTATTTCTCTTCTCCCTTTTCCCATGTTTCAACAAGAAATCTATGCATGGCTGTATTCTCCCAATTGTTCCAGCATTGGTTTCAGCCGATCCAAGGCCTGAATTATCACCAAGCCTCCCTCCTGACATGTTGATCTATCCAGACTCCTGGCTGAGGCTGCCTAATGGGAGACCGATGATAACAGGGAATAAGTCATGTCACCTTTCCATCCCCAGAAACTATACTCTTAGCCAGTGTTTATACAGAGCTTGTCAGATCTATCTTTCAGATTCTGGGGGGGAAATGCATGAATGATATGGGCACAGTGAAAAACCGTAAATCCATGTGGGTGCACCAATCAGAGCTTCGGCCAATTATTTACGATTCATTATGCAATCATTTGATTTTTTTTCAATATTTCTTTTGAAGAGTTTTCAGCCTTTCAAGGCATTTTAAAATATTTTTTCCTATAATTTCATTCTCCTAGTTTTGAGGTAGTGATTCAAGACATTGATATTGGTGGCAGCATACAACACACACACAACACAGAAACACACACAGAGAGACTCACAAACAAGCAATCTATATTTGGATAAGATAATAATGAAACATTTTAATATAACTATTGGATTCCTGCCACGGACACTCATAGCACTGTCTCTTTCCTTTGACTCACTTATCATGGATTGTAAAGCATACATGTATTTGTATGATTTTTTGATTATTTTCCCTTTTCCCCGCTAAATTCCATAAAATGAGGGTCTAAGTTTCTTTTACTCACCATTGTATTTTCATTGCCCTCCGTAGTGATTATCATAAAGTAAAAGAATAGTATGTATTTGTTGGCAGAATGAATGGTTGAGTGATTAAATACTTGAATGGACGGTAATCCTCAAACATACGATAAATTCAAGATTCTCGATCTCCTGGTATTACTTAATTCCTCAATATTATAACAGACCACATCTTGAGTCTGCTTGTAACAGGGAGAAACTTAGCATGTTTGACTCCATGATGCTTCTATTTCCCTTGCCACTGTGACGGATAGCATTGGAATTTCTGCTTAGCCTTGCACGTAGCCTTGTTAATCTTCAAAGGAATTTTGCTTACAACTGAGATTTGCAAAAGATCTATTTTTTTACCCAAACTTACCTCACCCAAGGAGTAGGGAAGGATGTACAGAAATGACTCTTAGTTTAAGGCAGACAGGAACATGACCAGATTCCTGTGCACAAAGACCAACTGACCAAGGACAGAGACCTTCCTTGGATGTCTAGGGATGGTAGTCCTCTCTTGATTCCAGCCTATTATTGCTTCCCCCTCTCACTAACATAAAAGCAGCTCAAATTATGTACCTGGGGACATGGTTCTTTGGGACAATGGTCCGCCAGCTCCTTGGTTTCTGGCTATCCGAATAAAATTGTTTTCCTTATCCCAACATCCTGCCTCCTCCTGACTTACTGGCCTGTTGTAGGGGAGCAGAAGGAGTTTGGGTTCGATCACATGTCTAACTTCGAAACCAATGCATGCTTATTGCAGAAATTATACATTTCTAAAATCTCCAATAAAACTTTACCCATTGTGCTATCACCCAGAAATAGAATGACTGTTCAAATTTTATGTGTGTACTTCTGTGCTTTTTAGTCACTTGTTCTTTTACTTGATATATTGTGAACAGTTTCCAGGAAGTATTGTCCTCAACGTTTAACGATGATCTGGTATTCCATCCATCACAGGGATGAATAACAATCTATTTAACTGATCCTCTGCTTTTTTTGCCCATGGAATGTGCATACAGGATGCAATGCCAGAAAGAAGGGCTTTAGTTTCTGGTTGCCAGTGATTGTGTCTTTTGCCCTACCTTCATAGTAACACTGAGGTTTCATATTTTAAGACAATTTGGGCTTTATTTGGTGAGAACAATATATTTTTAAATTAATGTTTCTCTCCTGGATCATTGGTGTGATTGAATATTGCAATGTCTCTTTGATGTGTCAATGTCTAGGCTACAGTCCTCAGTTATTTCATCAAGCACTCATCTAAGTGCTGTGGTGAAGGTACTTTGTAGCTCTGATAAGAATCAGTTGATTTGGTGAAAGAGATATATTACCCTAAAGAACCTGGGTGGGCCTGATCCAATCAGGTCAAGGGCCTTAGGAGCAGGGTGGGGGCTCTCTGGTGAAGAAGAAATTTTGCCTGTGATCGCAGCTTCTGCCCAAGCTGTAGCCCTTCCTAAAAACCTGCTCAGGGGTTTTGGGCCTGCCTAGCCAGCCCCACAATTGCCTATAGCAGCTCCTTGTAATAAATCCATTGTTATGTGTCTCCTACTGGTTCTGTTTCTCTGGTTGGACCCTGGCTGATACAGTTTTTATATATTAATTTTGTGAATTGGCCATTTTATTTCACTTGTTCATATTTCCATTGGTAGATGCTTCTGTTTATCATCAGTGGGATGAGGTCCTTCGTAGGGAGGGAAATCTTTCTCTGTTTTTGTATTTGATAGTGCCAGTCCTCTGTTATTCTTTTTCAGAACTAATTCATACATAGTATTTTATTAACTGCAGAAATATCTCAATGGGATATTGATTGGAATGAAGTTAAACTTATGAACAAACTTGGGAGATGGATACATTTACAATATTGTTTCCCCATGCAACAAGAATAATATTCCCCCCAAACACGTCCATGTTTCAATCATGGAAATCTATGGCTATTGGGAATTTACATGGCAAAAAATAAGTTTGTAAACGTGTTTAATGATCTTTTATTTTTATTTCTTTAATTTTTAAAATATTTTTTTTTAAATTTATGTGAGAGAGTGAGAGAGGGGAGAGGCAGAGGCAGACTCTGTTGAGGAGGGAGCCCAAAGTGAGGCTCTATCCCAGGACCCTGGGATCATGACCTGAGCCAAAGGCAGATGCTTAACTAACTGAGCCACCCAGCTGCCGTAAGTTAAGGATCTTGAGATGGGGAAATTGTTCTGGATTATCAAGGTGGGCCTAATGTAATCACAAGGATCCTTGTAAGGAAAAAAATATTTTTAATTGGAATTTCCATGACTTGAAATTAAATATCCCTTGTAACACAGTTCTCAGTGTGGATAGCATTTCCATTTTAGCTGAATGATCTATGGAGTAATATTTTTTAAAAACTGGCTCATCAAATATTCCAAGTTGGCAGTTAACTACCTTTATCATTTATTCCTTCCTAATCTGAAAACTACACAATTCAATGTGCTTTATTCTGAAAACAAAATATTGGGTCTTTAATTCAAGGGTTGTGACATCCTAGGAAGACAGAAATCCAACAGCCAAAATACACGGAGGAGAGTAAATATTTAAAAAGATGGTGAGAACAAAGAACAACTCTAAGAAAGTCAAAGATTTTGTCACTTGGCCTGAAGACTTCTTTCCTGTAAAGAATCTATAGGTGGTAATATGTATGCCATAAATCACTGCTCAGCCATCAGTAGAGATGAGAGAAATTTGAAAATAATACCTTCTTTTCTGGCCCAGCAAGGCAGAAATGTTGAAATAAAATATGAGGAACTGACATAAGGAAAAGTGAGAAGGTTTCTATCTCAAAGAACAATTAGAGGCTACGGAGAACACAGAATGAAGGGGAAGAGCCAGCCTGCCATTCATCAGTTGAGGCTCAGACTTCTTCATGGACATTGCTATTTGAGGGGGAACAGGCAGTCTTATAAGGACAGGGATCAGTGGGAAGGGTGCGAAGTTGCATTTATGATAACTGCTTATATTTAAGAGACATTACAAAAATTTCTCCCTTTTATTTTTATTTTTTTTAATATTTTTAATTTTTTTAAAATTTTTATTTATTTATGATAGTTACAGAGAGAGAGAGAGAGGCAGAGACACAGGCAGAGGGAGAAGCAGGCTCCACGCACCAGGAGCCCGACGTGGGATTCGATCCCGGGTCTCCAGGATCGCGCCCTGGGCCAAAGGCAGGCGCCAAACCGCTGCGCCACCCAGGGATCCCAATTTCTCCCTTTTAAATAGCACAAACTCTATGGGGTTGGACATTATAAATAAAAAAAATTTTTTTTAATTTACAGAAAGGCCACTTTGTCACTTACAATCTTATCCTAACAAATCAACTGCTTTCATCCTATTTGATTAGTGTGTGTGGTCCTGCTACATACACTATCATAGAATAATATAACTACTAATTATAATGATATCGATAATAATAGTCATAATAGCTAATATTTATTGAAAGTTGACAATGTGCCAAGTGTTATGGGTCGAATTGAATCTACCCCCTTACCACCAAACTCATATGTTGGAGTCTCAACCCCACACACTCAGGATGTGGCTTTATTTGGAGAGAGGGGTCTTTAGAGAGGTAATCAAATTAGTATGAGCTCATTAGGTGGGCCTAACCCAAAGTGACAGGTAGGTGTCCTCCAAGCAAAAAAAGCAGATGTTTAGAGGCAAAGACACATACAGGAAGAACATCCTGTAGGATGAAGGCAGAGATCGGGGTGATGCTTCCAGCAAGCAAGGAATGTCAAGGATTTGCCAGCCAACCACAAGAAGCTGGAGTTGAAAGGTATGGATCACATCCCTCCCAGTCCTCAGAAGCAGCCAACTCTGCCAACACCTTAACTGTGACTTCCGGCTTCCAGAACTGTGAAACAATACATCTCTGTACTGTGCCACGGTTGTCCTAGCCAATGAATACACCAGGTACAGTATTAAACAAATGACACGCACTCATGTATTAAACACTCAAACAGCACTGCGTGAGGTATTCATCTCCTCCTCATTTTGCAGGTGAGAAGCAAACACCGTGAAAGAGGGTGAGTATCTTGGGAAGGTGCACACAGTTCCCAAGTGGGGAGTTGGGGACGCTTTCCCAGGTGGCAGGAATGGTGTGTGGTGTGGTTTTTCCTGCACTTCGGGCTGCTGCTCTCAGCACAAGGCCTGATGCTTTCTCCCTAAGTACACAATTGCATAAACCGTGACAGAGCTATGATTCTCATATACGCGGAGTGTTAACACAGGCAACACTTCGCATTTTCTTATAGGAAGGTTCTGTGTTCCTGCATAGCCTTCCATAATTGTTATTTCTAATGGCTGTACAAAATTCCAACAGTTTTGTGTTATTGTAATTTATTAGGTCATTATCCTATTACTTGGTTTCAACATTTGTACTCTTTATAAATAACACTGTGGTGGATGTCTTGTGCCCAGATATTTTTCCAGGTTTGTGTGTGTGTGTGTGTGTGTGTGTGTGGAATGTACCTTATTTTTTATAGTAAAACATCAAATTTATGAACATTTCTACAATTTTTAGAAAGCGTATTCTCAAATGACCTTACAAAAGACTCTTGCAAATGAGCGTTATGGACAGCATAAGTAAGTGATAAATATTTTACAACATTCACATCAGTATTGGGTTAAAGTTCACAGTCACTTTTAAGCCCAGTTAGTCAGGTAATACAGGCATACCTTGTTTTATTGTGCTCTGTAGATACTGTGGTTTTTAAAGATTTCTTTTATTCATTTATTTGAGAGATAAAGAAAAAAAAAAAAACCATGAGGGTGGATAAAGGCAGAGGGAGAGGATCTCAAGCAGATTCCATGCTGAGAGTGGAGCCCGTGGGGCTAGACTCATATAGCTACGACCCATGGGGCTAGACCCATATAGCTATGACCCATATATCACGACCTGAGCCGAAATCAAGAGTCAGATGCTCAACTGACTGGGCCACCCAGGCGCCTCCAGATACTGTAGTTTTTGTTTATATTTTGCAAGTTGAAGATTTGTGGCAATCCTGTGTTGAGCAAGTCTATCAGCACCATTGTTCCAACAACATTTGCTCATTTGGTGTCTCTGTGTCACAGTTTGGTAGTTTTTGCAACATTTCAAACTTTTTCCTTATTATGATATTTGTCATGGTGATCTGTGATCTTTAATGTTACTATTGTAACTGTTTGGGGGTGTCATGAGCCACACCCACATAACATGGTAACTACCATCCTGAAGGGTCAGCAGCTGTCAATATTGAGGCAAGACCCTCCACCAACAAAAAGATTGGGACTTGCTAAAAGCTCAGATGATGGTTAGCATTTTTCAGCAATAAGGTATTTAGTAATTAAGGCCTGTACAGTTTTTTAGGCATAATGGTATTGCACAATTAATAGACTACAGTGTAGGAGATCCCCGGGTGGCTCAGCGGTTTAGCGCCGCCTTCGGCCCAGGGCGTGATCCTGGAGTCCCGGGATCGAGTCCCGCATCAGGTTCCCTGCATGGAGCCTGCTTCTCCCTCTGCCTGTGTCTCTGCCCGCCACCACCCCCCTCTCTGAATAAATTATCATGAATAAATAAAAAAAAGATAGACTACAGTATAGTGTAAACATAACTCTTATATGCACAGGGAAACCAAAAAAATTAATTCAGCTCAATTTATTGTGATATTTGCTTTATTGTGGTGACCTGGAATCGAACCCGCAGTGTTGCCAAGGTGACTATAATTATTTTGAATTTGATTCTTTTGACATAAAATCTATTTTACCATCTTATTTGTGCTATTTTTCATTCTCTTACTAGAAATGTAAATTAATTTTGGATTCCCAATGACAAACTGATTTTAAATCCTGAGGTTACACCGAAAAATGAAAACATCAGTTAAATGAGGTAATCTGGGACGCCTGGGTGGTTCAGGAGTTGAGCGTCTCTGCCTTTGGCTCAGGTCATGATCCCGGGGTTCTGGGATCGAATCCTGCATCAGGCTCCCCACAGGGAGCCTGGTTCTCTCTATGCCTGTGTCTCTGCCCCTTTCTCTGTGTCTCTCATGAATAAATAAAATCTAAACAAAAAAATAGATGAGGTAATCTGCTGATAAAATTGATGGAACTGAAGTCATATTGAACTAGTTTATTAATTTAGTTAAACTACTTGTTTTGATTAATGTGAATGGGCACAAATCAAAATATTACCAATAGCTCAAATGACAGTATCTAGTGTTTGGTTGGAATTTCATAAAACTAAGTAAGATAAATTGTAATGTGTTTCAGAGTTCTGGTATCAAATGCACATACACACATCCCTAATGTTAGTTAGCTCGAAATTGTTATATTGAATATTTAAGATGTGCAAGATTAAAAAGGGAAAAAGTAGCCCATGATATAATTTTTCTCTAACCTCTCAGATGTAGGGGAGGAATTCAGTTTGCACTTAGAAAGTGAAAATGTTGGATTCTTGGCCACGAACACCAGATTTTCTGGTTGTGATCTATTACAGTCAGCTCAAGAAAAAGAATAAGCTGGATAAGCTGTGCCCATGCTGCCTGTTACCCCAGTGAGGGCTCTGGGGAAAGTAGCATCCTTTCTCATCTCTGCTCTCACCACGTGGTTGCTGAAAGACAGGGCAGCAGCTGAAGAGGAGGAAAGAGAAAACCAGAGAGACAAGGAAGGAAGGGGACAGAACATGGGAGAGGAGAAGGAAGGAGATTCATGGAAAAAGGGCTAACAGGAGAGAGGAAGGGAGAGGGAGGAAGCAAGGAAGAAAACCATTCCTGACCTACTCATTTCAGTATCAAATATTCAATTATGTTTAAAAGCCCAATATTTTAATCAAATTAATGGATAGGATGTTATGCATGGGCAATTAATTAAAACAATAATTGCACCCAAAGCCAATATTAATTTTATTTATTTATTTTTAAATACCAGGGATCTTTAGGCAATAACTTCATTTGCAGAAGTTCTAAGCCAGGGAGTCTCTACATCAATCAACAGCGTCTCCAATTTGCAGAGTGTTTGGTGCCTTTACAGCTGCTGAGAGAAAAATGGAACCTGGCAACAAACGGGCTTCATGATCTGAAGGCAGAGACCAGTACAGCCCAGCATCCATTTAAAAACATTTCAAAAATAAATAAATAAAAACATTTCAGATGTTCCTCATATTATTTAGACTTAGCTAGTTACTCACTTTAAGCAAGATTATCCTTAGAAATTTAAATCCCATGTTTTCCTCTCCTGCTGTGATAATGGGAAAACGAAACTGATTTTGGTCAAAGTTTCCCAGATTTATTTTCTCCCCTTCGGCATTACAATAAATGATTAGGCAGAAACAAAACAGGGAATCTTCATTCTGTATGAGTGAGCCGTGGCTCAAAGGAAGAGGAAAACAACGATTGTCTCTGAGCTGCAATCTGCTTCAGCTAACACCAATAAAGCTTGTCTGGGCTGTTGTATTTATAGACTCTGTAGAGAGAGAGAGAGAGTAGATATAAATATTTGAATACCTTTTATTTAGTAGCAATGTCTATTCTAATGTTGGTTTTTGTCTTTTCCAGTAATTGGTGTGGATGCCCAGAAGAACTGAATTAATTGCATGAGCAAACTTATTATATTGTTTAGGCTAGTGCTAGACCAAGTTGGGAAAATGTAATTGGGCTAGAGTAGAAAGCAGGTGGGTTTTTTTTTCCCACATTCATTTCTTCATTCTTTCAAACATCTACCAACTTTTCTGATTTATCAAAATATTTTCCTATGTACCAACCAAGTACCACTCTAGGTTCTTGGAAGAGAGTGGGAAATCTATTATTTATCGCCACAATAATGCTGTGAATCATCATCCTCAACAACAAAAAAGCTGTCTAAAATACTAAGCATTTATGATTCCCCGTGAGCCTACAGAGCATCCGGGTTGCTTGCTGCTTTTGCCTGTGCTCCTTCACACACCTTCAGCCAGCCATAAATAGGATAGGTGGCTCAGCTAACCCTGGCTGGGTTCTCTCATGTGTTTGGGGGTTGGCTGGCTGTTGGCTGGTCTACTGTGGCCTCGCTTCAGATGATGGGGGCTCTCTTTGGCCTTTCATCCTCCACTTAGTCAGTGCTTATTCTCCTGGTAAAGCCAGAGTTCCAAAAGAGAGAATAGAAAGTCCTTGAGCCTACATACGGAACTAGCCCACCATCATTCCTCTGCATTCTATTGCCTAAAGTAATTCAAAGGCCAGGGAATGGACTGTAGCCTTTTTGGGAGGAGGTTCAAAGCCATATTGCAAGGGACATGGGCAGAGGAAAGGGAATAACTGGGGAGATTTTTGCAAGCAATCTCCCATAAGTGACAACTGAAACCTAATAATTGGAGGTAGAGAAAATAAATAAATAACCAAGGTAATTTTAGATCATGATTAAGTGCCCTGAAGGAAACAGGATATGGTAAGAGAGGTGCCTAGGGTATAACATTTAAGGAGGCGGGATCCCTGGGTGGCACAGTGGTTTAGTGCCTGCCTTTGGCCCAGGGCACAATCCTGGAGACCCGGGATCGAATCCCACGTCGGGCTCCCGGTGCATGGAGCCTGCTTCTCCCTCTGCCTGTGTCTCTGCCTCTCTCTCTCTCTCTCTCTCTTTCTCTCTCTCTCTCTCTCTCTCTCTGTGTGACTATCATAAATAAAATAAATAAATAAATAAATAAATAAATAAATAAATAAATAAAATAAAATAAATTTAAGGAGGCCCTTACTCTTGGAGATAGATATATGGAGAGATATGGATAGATAGGTAGACAGATGACAGATGGTTGATAGATGGGTGAAGGTATAAAGGAGTGCGTAAACACACACACACAAAGGCACACACACACATCCTCACTGTATTAGGGCTCTTCTGGTAAAATAATGGCGCAAGTCAATTTGCCTTTAGTTAGTATCCTCCATTTTTCCCTTTATTCATCTTCTTTGCTGTCTTTGCAAAAGGCTGTGACATCTCACTGGGAGCTGCTATTCTATGCAGCCTCTGATATTCTAGTTTAGTGGCAAACATTTTAGCCTCAGTTTCCTTTTACATCATTAAAAATTCTTAGAGACACTGGAGTGGCTGTGTTTAGGTTGATTTCACCCGTCAACGTTTATTGTTCTAGAAATTAAAACTAAGACGTTTTAAAATGTTTACCTTTCATTTAAAACAATATGACACCCACTATATAAGACCATAAATATTTTTATGAAATAACTATATTGTCAAAAACAAAAAAAATTGGTAAGAAAAAGGACAATTTATACTTATAAATCTCTTTAATGGCTGACTTAATGGGATCCACTTGGATTCTCATCTATTTCCAAATTTAATCAGAGATAAAATAATGTTTGGTTGAAGTATGGAAACAAAAAGTGGCCTCGCACAGATAGGTGATTGGAAGAGAATTTTTTTTTTTTTTGAAAAGAAAATTTTAAGAGCCTTTTTAGATCATCAGTTTTCTTTGATACTACACCAAAACTTGCCAAGAGGTGTTTTTTTTAAGGTTAGTTGCAATGTAGAATCCGAAATTATATCAATGTGATTTTTGTTTTGTTTTGTTTTGTACTTTATGATCATAAAAATCCATTACTCTTTCACTCTGAATGGCTCTTTTTTTTTCTATATGCAGCATCTTGCATTGGTAATTTGGAAACAAGTGGTTCATTGGGTTCTGCAGATCTTCCAAATATTTACCCAATTCATTCTACAATATCAAAGACCCACTTTCATTGACATTATCACAAATCTCATTAGTAATATCTTTCCTGGGGGTGCTGGGTGGCTCAGCAGGTTAAGTGGCTGACTTTTGATTTCAGCCCAAGTCATGATCTCAGGGTCCTGGAACCAAGCCCTGTGTCTGGCTCTGCTCTCAGTGGGAGTCTGCGTGAGGATTCTCTCTCTCTCTCTCTCCTTGCCCTTCCTCCCTCATCCCCACCCTATCACTGCTAGTGCATGCATGCATGTGTGCTCTTTCTCTCAAATAAATAAGTCTTAAAAAACAAAAAGAAATATCTTTTCTGTATTGGGAAGCTGGCAAGTTCATAGCAGCATACACAAATTTTCAAAATTCTAATTCTCACTTTGAAAGCTCAGATTTTATCAATGGCAACTACTAGTGTTGTTTTTCTTAAAGTGACAATGCCATTGATTTTCAAAAATGTATCTGCAAACATACAAGTATGAATAACCAGGGTTCATCTATCATATAATTAAAAATGATATTCCAGGTAAAAGGGACTAGTTCCACTTGCAAGGGGACAGCAGGTTGCTCAAGGCATGATAACTACCATATACTTTGGGTGTATGACGGTGGTGCTTTATGGAAACATCCCATTCCATCATGCAGCATATTCAACAATAATATACTTAAGGGTTCAGATTTAATAAAATGAATAATATTTACTAGTTACTGCATCAGGGACTTTTGAGTGAAACTGGATATATATATACACATACCTTTGTACTTTATGTGTGTGTATACTTTATATGTGTGTGTAAACATATTTTTATGCATATATATATACACATACTTTATTTTCTTTCTTTTTTTTTAACTGTGAGTTTATGGAGGGGAAGAGCACAGTGACCACTAGTCCAGTTTGATCCCAGAGCCTTGCTATTCTGCCACTGCACTGATTCATTGCTTCTGCATCATCTCTGCAGATGCCAATGAAATGAAAAAAGCAAATAGCGTGTTAATGTTACTGTGAACATAATATCAATGTCAAGGACTTCCTAAAAGGAAGACCTCCGAGAGTCTATAGGGCCACACTTAAAGGAACACTTGCTTTAGTTCTTTTCTGGCTTGGCTTTCTCTTGAGAAGTCTACCTGTATCTTGCCTTGTTCTTGCAGAATTTCATTCTCTGCCAAGTTAGATGTTCATCAGAGATCCTGCCCCTTGGATAAGGTGGGCCCATTTGTAAAGAATGCTTTAATTTAGGGATGGCAAATGTGTGGTCTGCTTGTTCAAAACTGCTCTTCCGGGACCGGTAGCCTTGGGATCAGTCACTGTACTTTCTCCTGCTTGGCTTCACTCCAGCCTCACAAGTATAATTATTATGTTCACATCAGCACCCAGCGGCCCCTCAGGACTCTCTGGAATTGATACAAACTTGTCATTTCATTCTTCACTAGAATAAAGACTTCTAATTTCATGCCAGTAGACGGAATGTTTCTGAAAACATGAGATCTCGTGACCCTCTGAAAAGAAACCTCTTTTCCCTCGTTGTCTTTATTTATGGTAGGATTCCTTCTTCTTGGGCTCAAGTCAATGCAATGGTTCTTGGTCCTGAAAACACCTGGGAACATTTGATAGCTATTGGTGCTGGGCCTCATTCCAGACAAGTTACATTTGAGTCCCTGGCAATGGCCTGGGTATTAGCAATTTCAGGCCCTTTGAATCTTCTCAGTTGGTTCTAATCTAATAAAGTTGAGCCACTGGTTTTGGATACTGACCGGAGGCTATCACTAAGGGCACAGAGTTGGCTCTTTCTAAAGGTGGCTGGAAAGCTTTTGCTGAGTCATCTGGTATTTTTTTTTTTATCTCCCTCAGAGAGATCATTACATTTTTGTTTAATTGCCCAGACAAGGAGCATCTTGTTATTTTACAACCCTGTATAATTTTCAAAGGTAGAACCTTAACACTAATGGATAATAACTAGTAATCCCAAAGATAAAACTGATCTTATTTCTTTTTTATTAAAAGAACAGTGAACTGGATGGTTCAAAATGATGCTTAATGTAAAATAGGGTGTTCTTTTTGCTATCATTTCAAGAAACTGTTAATTGGATATTGCTCTTGGGGCATATGATAAATGCCCTTTTGCTTACACATGCCAAGCATGTGAACCCCTGTCCAGTATTTAGAAAATCCTCCAACAATGGATGTTGAAAGCTCAGATATGTGTTCTTGCTCATCAATTCCTGGCAGCTTTGTCTTGAGCATATGGCCAGCTCAGCCTACTGAATGCTTCTGAAAGAGGCAGGGTACATCTGGGATTTGTTTCTAAGGCAGAGACAGTCTTCAGTATCCATTGTGCCAGGGTGATGGTAGGAGTGGAGCCCAGCAGCATGTCAATGAGTGTCCAATGGTGGCAAAACAAGGGCTTTCCCATCCTGTAAGCGGGCTTGTGGTGCTAATCCTTGGCTCTTGTCCATTTTTCCAGTAGGGGACTCTCCATTGATTCCACGAGTGAACTCATAACCTTTCCACCAATCACTTTTCTGTTTTAATACCCCAAAAGTTTCTTCTCCGTTATGCTTTTAATAAAAACAAAAATAAACAAAAAAGAACAGCTTTAATTTAATGCAGATTATTATTTCTGTATTATCCGCCAATGTTAAGTTTACATCTTTGAAGGCAATGTGGGCTTAGGATAGAGTTCTGGTTTTCCTTGAAAGATCTGGCCATGTTGGTTTCACTTTTTCACCTGTGGTGCTAAATGGCTGGACCTAAAAGTACCTGCTCTTTTAGAAGAGGCCCCTATGTCCTTTTGTAGCTTCCTTCCCTTGCTTGGCTCCTGTTTTTTTTTTCTGTTTGCTAACGGTAGGGCCTGGTATTCTCTCAGAGGTAAAAATAAGGCAACATTAGGGAAACGTAATTAGTTACACAAGTCACAGTTTCCAGAAGATATAATTGAGCATACTTCTCAGAAGAATCATAACTATTCTTGAGGCTAAGAACAGATAGAAGTTCTCATATGGATCTAAAAATCAAAGGGAAGTGTGGGAAATGCTGAAAAAAAAAAAAAAGAAAAAAAAGAATGCCCTAACAATAGCTTCACAAAACACATGAGGGCTATTTCTACAAGGCTGTTTCATTTAATCCCTTATAATATGGACCAATTCCACTAAAGTTCCTTGGAGAGAGAAATAATACAGCTCAGGAACTGAAATCTCCATTAATATTTTTAATTGAGGGAACAATCTAGAAGAATCTGTGGTAGTGGAAGTCTGTTGTTCATGCCATCTCATATCCACTCACTCTTCTTATATTAAGAATGTGCAATTTTTCTTGAGGACATCAGCCCATGACTCTCTGCCCAGGTACATCTGGTGGAGTTGACTCCACCCTTAGCTGCAGGAGGGCCTGGACAACCACACTATCACATTCCTCTCAGATTATTTTATGGGGCTCTATCCCAGAAACATACAAAAAAATTTTTTTTTAATGTACATAAAAATCATGACTTATATTTGGCCACAATTACAGATCTGGTTGGTTTTCTGAGTTCAAGATAATCCATGTCTAGAGTTCTTCCTTTCATTCTGTTTATGGAGAAATTTTCATTTATTTTTTTCCCAACAATTCTATACATTTCTCAGTGCTCACCAAGATTAAGTGTACTCTTAATCTTCTTTATCTATTTTGCCCATTGACCCACCTACTTCTCCTCTGGCAACTACCAGTTTGTTCCCTGTATTTAAGAGTCTAGTTTTTTTGTTTGTCTCTTTCTTCTTTGTTTTGTTTCTTAAATTCCACATATGAGTGAAATCATATAGTATTTGTCTTTCTCTGATTTACCTCACTTAGCATTATAGCCTCTAGATCCATCCATGTTGTTGCAAATGGCAAGCTCTCATTCTTCTTTATGGCTGAGTAATATTTCATTGCATACACCCAGCACATCTTCTTTATCCATTCATCTATAGATAAGCAACTTGGGTTGTTTCCATACCTTGATTATTGTAAACAATGTGCAACAAGCATAGGGGTGCTCATCTTTTCAAATTAGTATTTTCATCTTCTTTGGGTGAATACCAAATAGTGGAATTACTGGATCATATGATAATTCTATTTTTTATTTTTCTGAGGAAACTTCATAGTGTTTTCCAGTGGCTGCACCAGTTTGCATTACCACCAACAGTGCACAAGGTTTTCTTTTTCTCCAATACTCACCAACACTTTCTTTCTTTTTTTTTTAACTTTAGCCATTCTGACAGGTAAAAAGTGACATCTTATTGTGGTTTTAATTTGCATTTCCCTGATGATTAGTGGCATTAAGCATTTTTTCATGTGTCTCTTGGCTATCTATCGTCTTTGCAAATATGTCTATTCACATCTGCCCACTTTTGAATTGGATTATTTATATTTTTGGTGTTGAGTTGTATGCATTCTTTATATATTTTGGATATGAACTCATCATCAGATATATTCATTTATTTTTAAAACTGAAATATCAAGTCAAAAGTATATTTAAATAATGTCTTTATGAAATGACTTCTTTTTGTGATCATGGTGGGATTAGCTATCAACTAATATTTTTCATATACTTGTTGATGACTCTATAAACAAAATGGATTTTACATTTTTTCTTGTGAATATGGCACACATCATAGAAATAAAAGTCTTCTTTTTTTTGTCTTAAAGAAGAAAAGTGAGTCCATGTCTTTTCCCTTGGATGACTGGTTTGCATGAACATGTCATCATGCATTCTACCCAACAAGGGTATCTTTCAACATTAGATTGTGTCTTTGTTGGAAACAATGGGGTTAGTTCAGTAGGGACAATATTTTGCAAAATGGTTTGAATGTGGATTTAAAAATCAATCCACTAGTAGTAACTTTCTTTGTATAGGAGTCCATGGCACACATAGGATGTCTCTGTCACACTCATTTAATATTTCTTTTTCTGTGCTTTGACAATGTAATTGACTTACAATTAAAATAAAGTTTATGGACCCTTTTCACGCTTTTCTAGTTGAAGGGGAATGTAATTACATTTAATTGAGGTTGATTCTCCAAATGACACTCCTACATACAGCGGACAGCATATATGCATCTTATTATTCTTTTGTAGGGAGCATATGCATAAAGTCACTTAATAAAAGAAGTTACACACCAAAAGCTTTCAAAACAAGGTTGATGAAAATAGGATGTGACAGATTCTTCCCTTGATTTCTTAGAGCTCTTGCAATTATCTCTGATTCTCCAGGACATAGACTGATAAATGATGTTTTATAGGAGTTGGGGTGGTAAGGTGGGGGGCAGGGAAAAAATCTTTTAACGCTAATCTTTCTCAACATTTTCCTATAAGATAACGTGATTGGGCTCAGGAAGAAGTTTTATAACTTGAATATACAAGGCTTGTCTAACGATTGATCTGTAGGTGGCCTCAGCCCCTACCAATTATGTTGTTTATTAGAGAAATAATGAAAGACCAACATTAGAATGATGCTTTTAAAATTACCTGCTCTTTGTAAAACGTGTTTCCCAAATTAGCTTGGAAAAAGTGGCTTGCAGCAGCTCTAAGAACATAATAATGGAAGGAAATTAGGCAGCTACACAAGGACAATAATGGGCTTTTTAGGCAATAATCTTGTGTTTAATTGCAACGTGAAAAGTTTGAACAGGCAAAAGCATCCAGGTATTATTGGTGTACTGGGGTTTTCCACAGCCCAGTGGAAATTGGCATGCTGGCAATTACGTGGTTAATCTCATCAGTGTGGACAGTTCCACTAGACAACTGGAGGTTCAAGGAAACACAGTGATTCATTTGTGTTCTTTGCCGCCCAGGAACTCAAATGCACAGCTGAGTTGTCTCCATTGATGAAATTAACTGGAAAATTGTCCAACTTTCGCTTCAATTTCTGTTAGATCGATAAATAAGGAAGCTTCTCCCCCCCCCCCCCCTGCCCCATGGCACCTGACAGGATTCTGTTCTGGCCCTTACATCCGTGGTCCTTCCCACTTGAAGTGTTTGTGACTGAGCTACCGGTAAGAGGTGCCCACTTACAACTGATCCGTTTGCGGACATGGTGGGGAGAGATTTCACTGATACAGCCAAAATGTCCCAAACTATTTCCACAACTGACCAATCATCTGGGTTTATAAATATTGACAGATTGTAGTATACAGTGTTTGACATTTTAAAAAATTGTATTTATTCATTTATCTGACACAGAGAGCCAGCGAGAGAGCACAAGCACGGGGAGAGGGAGAGGGAGAAGCGGGGATCATGACCCCACCCAGGTGCCCCAAATAGTGTTGGACTTTTGATCAAAGACACAGCCAATTTTGATGTTGGGAAATGGGTGGGTAACTGTATAACTGCGTGTGAGATGGCGTTTTCAAATTAAGTACTTTTCCTTTGAAGACTGTAAAGTTCTGCTTTAAACATTTATGTAAAGGGTACAATTCCAAGTGTGATCCCAAGCATTGAAGTCGATGCGTCAAAATGTCATGATGCCCATGAAGGAGAATGATGAGAAATTGTGTATTTTCATCTTTCTCCACTCTTTCCAAACAAGCAAGAATTATTTTATAATGGGGAAATATTATAATCTGCTACATTTTCTCCCTAAGAGGAGGTGGAGGAGGTGGAGGTCTGTGAGGAAAATATTCCCTGTGTAAACTCAGATGCAAATATAGATTGTGCAAATTATTAGTACCATAGGTAGCAAAAAGCACACTGAAAGGAGCAGTTACTGGACACCTACTGTGTACTAAGTGTTCTGTGTATGTTATTTATAATCCTAAAAGTCATCTTGCAAGATATGATTTCTTGCCCTCATGTGACTTTTAAAAAAACACCAGACTTGGGCAGATTACATAATCGGTCATGATCACCTTGTTAATTTCTAGTCTCACTTGTGTTTGTCAAATTCTGAAGTCCACACTTTCCTACTTGGGGTTCTAATATTCCTTCCAGGAATGGCTCTTGTCTAACAAATCAAAGGTTATTGCTATTAAAACAAATCATCATGATTCATTCATTTATTAATTAATCAAGAATTGTATTTATTTGTATTATGTTCAAGCTTTAGCAGCTATATTTACTTTATAAAATATTTTTATATGGGGACACCTGGGTGGCTCAGTGATTGAGCACCTGCCTTCTACTCAGGGCGTGATCCCAGGGTCCTGGGATCAAGTCCCACATCGGGCTCCCTGCTGGGAGCCTACTTCTCCCTCTGCCTGTGTCTCTGACCCTCTCTCTGTTTCTCGTGAATGAATAAATAAAATCTTTAAAAAAATAAAATATTTTTATATTCATAAATATGGGATTGGCTGCTGAATTCTATCAGATAAGCTTTTAGCAATTATTGATAGAATCATATTATTTTATTACCTTCTTTTTTGTCTGTTTATATGTGGAATTAAAATGATATTTTTTCTAATATTGGATTATTCTTGAATATCTGAACTAAAACCCACTTAGTTCAGTGCATTATTTTCGAAATGTAGTGTGGATTCTATTTCCTGATACTTTGTGATTTTTGAATCAATATTCATGAGTTTGGTTTATAGGGTTCTGTTTTCAGTGCTATCCCTGTCAAGCTTAGGTATTTTATGCCATGGTGGTTTTGCAAAAAGAATTAGGAAGCATTAATTCTAACTTTATGCTTTAGGACAATTTAAAAAGCTCATGAATTATCTGTTTCTTGAAGGTTTGAATGAATTCATGCATGAAATTGGCTGGAACTTTATTGAGAAGTAGATCTCTGACAACTTTCTCAATTTCTTCCTTGGTTTTGGGTCTATTCAAGTATTCTATCTTTTCTTGAGTCAATTTGAAGTACAGCACTTTTATATTTATAGAAAATGGTCTATTCACATCCTCAAATTTGTTAGCATATTTTTGAGCAAATATTCTTTTAGAATCCTTTGAATCAGTTCCACTTTTCACATCCTTAAATTTCTATTTTAATGTAGTCTTTTTTATTTATAAGGTGCTTTATTTATTTTTATTCAGAAGAACTAATTATTTTATGTATTTATCAATTCTACTTTTTCTATTTTCCAGGACTTGAATGTATGCTTTTGTATATATTAGCTCCATTTTTCTCTTTTCAATTATTTCAGGCGCTTATCATTTCTAATTTTTTCTACTTTCCTCCAAATAGATTTGTTTTATATTTCATAATTTATTGTTCTGCTTTCCTTAGCCTTTTCTTTGAGTTCTGTTTCTTATATTTTTATGTTGAACACACTGCTCTCACATTTTTTCTTTCCGTTTTTTGGGTAAGGAAAATGTTCATAGTTCTCCTTTTCTTCTTAGCAAATTTTTGGCATCATACCACACTTCATAGACAGAGCTTTTAGTATTGTTGTGATCTAATGATTTGGTGATTGTACCTCTGATTATCCAGGTGGCCTAAGTGTTATTCAATATTTAAAAGAAGATATTTTCAGCATGCCTGAGTGGCTCAGTCAGTTAAGCATCTAACTCTTGATTTTGGCTTAGGTCATGATCTCAGGGTCCTGGGATCAAACCCCGGGTCGGGCTCCACTCACAAGCAGCTTGCAGTCTGCTCAAGATTCTTTCTCTCTCTCTCTACCCCTTCCCCACCACTCATGCATGTGCTCTCTCATAAATAAATAAATAAATAAATAAATAAATAAATAAATAAATCTTTTTAAAAATAAACAAGAAAACATTTTCTTTTATATTATCACTGGTTGAGAGATTTGGTTTCTTCATCTGTTATGTGTTTCTGAATGTATT
Organism: Canis aureus; assembly: GCF_053574225.1. Lineage (NCBI taxonomy): Eukaryota > Metazoa > Chordata > Mammalia > Carnivora > Canidae > Canis > Canis aureus. Next base: position 46,502,707 of record NC_135636.1, on the reverse strand, counting down.
GCATTTCTGATGAGAACTATGAGTGACTATACATGTATTCTGTTCTTCGGGATTTTGAATTTACTTCAAATCTAACTTATAGCAAGTCTTTGTAGATAACCTATGCATCCTTATGAAGAAGCTACATTCTTATCTTTCTGCAGGAATATTTATATTCTATATTTATGGACTATGCCACTCAGATTACTCTATATTTAAACTTTTGCTTTATAACTTTGTGAGTGGTCAAGGATGGGATATTATGATGATGCCAATGACTAGTATATTTATATAATTTTGGGATTCTTTCTATATCTGGAAGGTTTTGTTACATATTCCAGAGCGTGGGGTCCTTATAAAGGTGATGATAAGATGATTTAAGTGGTACATGGGCCTAGAATCAATAACGTTGGATAACATGGCAAGGACATTCTTTCTTTTCCATTTATCTTCAAACTTGAATTATGATAGAAGAACATCTCAATTCAGTGGTTTTAGCATATTTATATCACTTCACTAACTCTGCGAATTCCATGTGGTATTAGTGAAGAGCAACTCAAGTAATTGGGTAATAGACATTAAGGAGGGCACATGATGTCATGAGCACAGGGTGTTATAGAAGACTGATTATAATCACTGGCCTCTACCTTGGAAACCAGTAATACATTATATATTAATTAACTGAATTGAAATAAAATTTTAAGAAAAGACTTAGGCAGAATATGGAGTTGTTCTGAGTCTTCCGTTTGCCTTCATCCCTTTCTTCTCCATCCTTCCTCCCTCTGATCTCTGCCCCAGGAAGTGATCCTGTTCTAAATAGTGAGACTTCGTGGTCCTCTAGTTTTCTGTTGGATCCCACCAACAGGGCAAAGGCAAGATATTGGGGCACTGTGGAGTAAGGATTTTTACTTCCCTGGATTTTGCTCCATTGGATTGCTTTGGGTTGGCTCCATTCCTTCTTCAATGCAACTCCCATCTCTGGCCCTTTCCTTATAATTGCCCAATCTGTAATGTGGTCATCACTCCATTCCTTTGCTCCTTCCAGACAAGGGCTGGTAAGTGCTCCCGGCTGGTGCTATTCCTTGCTGACTTCTTTAAACTTGTCCCCAGTGGCCTACAGCTTTTTAATCGTGTCTTTCCAAAACCCTGTTAAGATGCAGTTTGAGCAAGCTGTTTCCTATTATATCTTCAGTGACAATTAACACCTGAGGAAATTTACTAATATGGTTTCTTGTTTAGTAGTAACCTTTTATTTATAGCAGGAAGAATTGGTTCTGTATTTTTGATAGTGATACAGAATGTCTGTCTAAACCATATTTTTTTAATTTTAAAGAATTTAATTAAAAATTATATGAAGCAAATTATACATTTTATGAAGACATAGCAAAACCTTATGAAACTAGAATATGAATTATTGAAATTCAGAGAACACGGTTTTTTATATTTCAGGGCTCCCTAATTTAGCATATATGGTTAGTTTCTGTTTTAAATCACCACTGTAAATGGATTTTCCCCCTTACTTAGTGCTTTCTTCTTTAAACTACAGTCAGTAACATGAGGCTTGATGATGTGACTGTTCTTTTGTTTCTGTTTATAAATTTTCAGGCATATTTTTGCCCATACTTTCATTTTAAAACAACTTAAGTCTGTTTTAGGATATATCTTGCAGTATGGTGCATTTTTATTTTTTGACTAACTCTACAAGTCTTCTTAATTAATATGTAATTCAACTTATTATGGTTGAGACGTTCATTGTATTTATTTCTGTCATTAGTTTAGGCTTGGTGGGTCTCCTTGCTGCTCCCTTTTCTTTCTATAGTAGACTCTAATATCAATATTTCCCCATATGTATCCCCTCCAGCATTTTGGGACTATCTTAATGCTGCTTTTATTTCTTTAATTAGCATATTTTAATCCTACATGTCTCAACAACTCAGAATAAAATAATATTCGTGGGTTCTTTTTGTAAGAAAATGAGGCAATTAGTGCATTTAGTTTCCCTCTCTCTTCCATCTTCCTGGGTTTTTTAGTATGTTCTGAGATTTTAGTGTCATGGTGGCCGCGAACATATCCCAAACTTTCCCTTGCCTGATGTTCGTTCTTCAACTGGTGGTAATGCTGCAGTCCTCGTGACATACTTGTAAAGAGTAAATGAACTCAGACCCATGAAGTGTTTAGAACAGAACAGCACCATATCAGTGTTAGCTTTAGTTATTATTACTGCTACCCTTATTATATTACTATTTTTTAGCAGATGAAGCCTTTCTTTCAGGAATCATAACCCAGTTATTTATGTCTGTGTTGTCTGAGATGCTAGGTACTAGCCTTGTGTGTCTAGTGAGCATTTAACATGTGGTTAGTCTGAATTAGAAGGTGTGCTCTGAGGATAAAATGCCTATCAACTGTTGAACATTTAGTTTGAATAATAGAATGAAAAATATGTCATGAGTGAAGTTTTATATTGATTGGCTTAGTCTGTGCCATCTTTCTTTGGTAGAGATGCAATTCTGTAGTGTGGGGGGCATATGCTGCTTCCTGGGATGTGACCTCTGCCTGTAGATCTGCTGTAGGATGAGTGGTTGTGTCGGATGGCAACTCTGTGTGTTGCCTTGTGATTGGACCAGAGATCAAGAAGCACCATGCCCAGTCTCTACATTTGCAGGTGTTTAAGGAGAGGGTTATCTTTTGGGTTGACAAAGGATGTGATGGAGACAGGGTGGTCTTGGATGCAGAAATTATGGCAATGGGTTCCTTAGCCCCAAATTATAGAAGAGGGAGGTCAGTGTCTTCCTGATATCCCACTCCTGACCATAAGAGCCAGTTTCTGTGCTGTCCTAAGACTCAGAAGCTTCCTTCAGCCTAGTTTTACATACCTTGGAAAATTTTTTAGGTACATAATTTCACAAATTAAACTCTTTTGTGCGTGAACCTATGGATCTCAACTGAGGGAAACTGTGTTGCCTCCCAGGGGACATTTGGCAACATCTGGAGATATTTTTGGTTTTCATGACTGGCAGGATGCTACTGGAATCTATTGGGTAGAGGCCAAGGATGCTACTAACCATCTTATAACGCACAAGATAGTCCCCACAACAAAGAATTATCTATACCAATGTGCTGACCATGAGGGGTTGGGAAACTAAGAGCCATTTGGGGGAGGCTCAACCCCAATGACATTCAGTGCTTTCCAGAGTAACACTAATCATGGTCAAAATGTGGCTTCAACATAGTCATTCACAAAACTGGTTGCTTATTTGGAAGTGTTTTTTTTTCAGTTGTCGTGATCTGTAGATTTCTGTGATGATAGCAACCTTGTACTTTGAAAGCAACCTTGTAGGATGTTTTCATAAGCGGGGGCTGAACATCAGGCACTCTGAGCATTTTACTGTGGGACAGCAGGGTCAGAACATGGAAAACTGCATGTGGAGCCACCTGCTGAGGATAAGGAGAACGATGGGTTATTATCCAGGGAGATTTGTTGGAATGCAGGTATGTTTCTCAGACAGTTCATGAGACATGGCACAATGGTCAGGGAGGTTAATGAGTATTGAGGTCACAGTGAATCCCCACAGAAGCCTGAAAATCAGAAAGGTTCATTGTTTCCTTGCTGAAATAAGCAAAATCTTCATTTTCTTTTCTTCCTTCTGTAATTCTAATATGATATTTTAAGCACATAGAAAAACATAGTGGATAACATAATAAATATGGAAACACATTGCTTTCAAAGGTTCTCTTGGCTCTTTTGAAAAATAACTTTTCCATAATCTCTAAGCCTTTAGCGAGAGTGAGAAATTGTGTTAGGAGCTCAGACTTGCATCTTGAAACTTAAACAATGTCATGACATATATCCTTCCCAGTTCATTTATATATATATTTTTTGTATTTAAAATATTTTTAAACAGGTGGCTGTGAGCCAGAGTTGTAATTCTCATTTCCACGCACACACATCAATTCATATATCTGAGGTTATTTTTATACAACCAGCCTTATTCTTTTATGAAGCACCTGTGTGCAAAGCCCTCTTTTGATGCTGTGTTCTTTTAGTAATGCTTTCTGGAAAATATTGCTTACATGAAATGTATTAAAATGCCTTAGTTGACTCTGATTCTTCATTTGAACAATTCCAATATAACCCCAGTAAATGACCTGTCGGTCGCAGCCGGGGAATATATATAGATGACATCTTGTCAACATGTTAATCAGAACTAACTATTCTCCATTTGCACACTGGCATATCGAGTTCTTGTCTACAAGATCATGCATCATTTCAGGATTTCATATCCAGTTTTCCTCAACCTCTTCTCTTCGTACTTTTCCTTTCCATCAACATCACCAGAGATTTCATGTGTATAATGTAACTGTTGAAATCATAATGCCAGATTTTCGAATCTAAGTGTATTTCACTTTGTTAAAAAAATCATATTTACATAGGACAAGGCAACATCGTTATTTTTATTTCAGATTGAATCACAAGAGCTACTAAAAAGCACATTTTTCATATATCTTTGGTTAAAACTGCTTTGAAGTAAAAATAGTTTGCCGAATGGAAAAGAAAAAGATAATGCAAACACATATGCCTTTATCAGACGACCTATGGGTGCATATTTATTAAATGAAACTCATGGAAAAGCATGGAATACATCAGAAATCATTTAAAACCTGTTTATAAAAAATCTGTAAGTGAATTTCTAAGATCAGATGCAGTGCTCCTGGAATCAGTGGATGTTGCCTACAGTATTTATCAGCTAATTCCCAAGAACCATGACAAAAGGATTGATATTATAGCCTTCCACCCCGGCTTGGCTCCTACTGGCTTCCAAGCACTTAAGTGCTACATGACTGAGCTGGGAATAATTATGAAAGAACATGTGCCCCATTCCCAGCAAGCTAAGAAGAGGTTGTAAGAGCCTGGATGTCCTGGCATCTTTGCCTGGGCTTTGTGTTCTGATGTCAAGATATGTGTTCAGTATTGCCAATTTAACCAATTTTGCTTCTCTTTTTCTTTCTTCTTTTTCAGGTCTAATGACTAGTCTGAACCAAATCTTCAAACTATGAGGTTCCTTGTGCACGCAGAATGGCTGAGCAGGGTCTTCTTTCTATGTCAGTGATGCCTGTACTCAAAATCATCTTATCCAAACATAAAGAAACAAATACACAGTATCTTTAACTGGCTCTCTTGATGAAGGATGTACCAAGATATAATTGTTTTTTGTTGCCACTGTTGCTAATAGACCAAAAAGAAAATCATGCTGAATCCTTAAGCACGAATCACTACAATAAATACAGCTCTAGGCTTTTTTTTTCTCCATTTTTTTTTCAATGCTTGTGTGAAAGACCTGATGGCCAAGGTTCTTTGTATGGTGATGACGATGATGACAATTTGCTTCATAGAAAATGTTAAAGGCACCTGTTCAAAGATAAGAACAAATAGGTACTAGGACTTGTAACATTAAACAGGTGAAGCATCTCGTAAGATGTTTGAAGAAAGACTTGCATAAAAACAAATACTATTTGGATAAATTGTGAAATAAACTGAAGCTTACTGATGAGATTATGCTTCCTCTTTGATGGGTCAAGCGTTGCTATTGTTTTCCTGGATGCATTCCTGATGTTGATGGAAATGCACTAGCAATGAAGGCCGTGAGGGCAGTGAGGGCTCATCATGGGGTGGAGTCATGATATCAGGCTCCCATCTGCAAATCCTCCGACCTTGTGCTGGTGTTCCCGTCTCTCTCTTTGGCTCACACTTGGTTGCAGCTGCAATTGTGGTCGCCATTTCCAGCTCCCCTCCTGCTGAGAGCATCCCACCTACAGTGTGCCCTGCTAGCGTTTTTAGATTATGCCATAGAGCTGACCTGAGATTCCCATAGCCCGTGGCCAAGCACAGCTAGCAAGTATGGGGAGGGAGAATGTGATCTAATACCCAGGAGCAACCCTCAACCAAAAGGAGGTAAGAGTCAGAGGATACACATTGCTCCAGCCTCCTGTCCCCTGGCTGGCCACCCTTAGGAAGCATGATTTCTGCTTCTTAGAGGTCCTGAAGAAATGAATCTGCTTTTCTCACAACAAAATCATAGAGAATCTATTCTTATGTTGGCTCCTCCTCCTTTCCCTTTTCAATATGCTTTACTCCTACTCCCAAGCTTCGCCTTCCAAATTAACCACTCACTTCCAAGTCCTTGCTCAGATTCTGATTTTTCGGTGAACTCAAAATTAGATTCCATCTCAAGATCCAAATATTATCATCGGCTGACAGGAAGGGATGCCTGGATGCTGAAGAAGTGATGGGTTCCTGATTAGGCAACAGGCTGGGAGGCAAAGCAGTCAAAAGCCAAGAAGGATTCAAGAAAGTACCATAAGTACTTGATTTAATAATGGTGATGACTATGATGACAATTTCCTTCATAGAGAATATTTCTCCATATAACAGGAACAGTTGTGTTATGTTTATTGTTGCTATTTATTTATTTATTTATTTATTTATTTATTTATTTATTTTTGAGGAGAGAAGGGGCAGAGGGAGAGAGGGAGACAGAGAGAGAGAGAGAGAGAGAGAGAGAGAATCTTAAGCAGGTTCCATGCTTAGTGCAGAGTTTGATGTGGGGCTGGATCTCATGACCCTGAGATCATGACCTGAGCCAAAATCCAGAGCCAGACCCTTAACCACCTGAGCCACCCAAGCACCTCTATTGTTGCTAATCTTAATTTAAAAAATTGTTTTTATGTGCCACATTGTGCTAACCACTTATGATGCTAGGGTAGATTGCTTGCAAAATGGCCACAATAATTATCCAACCTCTATCCACATCTTGGATAACTCCCGCTCCACCTACATTAATTCCAGGACAATTCACATGACTCATTTTGGCAAGTGAGACAACAGTTAATGTGATGTAAAAGTAGGTTTGAAAAATGCTCGCGTGTCTGGGCTTGTGCTATCCTACTTCATGTGGACGCCAAGGCCACCAAGAGAATGAACAGGAGATAGGCTGCTGAAAAAGCCACGTGGAGGAGCAGCCAGGCACCTGGGCTGATAGCCTGCCAACTGCCAGACACGTGAGTGAGGTCACCATTGACCAACTGACTCAGACTCATGAGAGACAATAAATGTTTACTGTTTGGAAGTGCCAATTTCGGGGTGGTTCATTATGCATCAAATGCTAACCAATACGGATGCATTATTTCATGTAATCCTTGCAATGTTACTATAAAGTAGGGTGCTATTACTACCCCCGTTTTAAAGGTAGAAAATTGGGGCTGAGAGAGGCTCCTTTTCCCCAAAACCACATAAATAATAAATGTCAGAGCAGTTTCAAAAATAGTTTTGCTTGATCCCAAGGCAAACTACATCCCTAAAATTGTTTGTCATATAGATCAAATAATCTTCCTAAAGTTATGGGTTAGTTAATTCATTCACTTCAAAACCTTTTCTGCGTCAGGTTTGCTGCAAGATGCAGGTGGTATACAAATGAATAAGCCTTCAAAATAATCTCAGAATTGATTAGAGGAGGCCTCCATGTGACCAAATAAAGGCCGCACAATGCAACAACATAGGTATTTACCAAGGAGGGCAGGGACTGGGATGTTGAATGTGGGAAAAAAAACAGAATCTAACAATATATTGGAATTTTGCTGGAAAAGTATTTCTCTGCCAACCTCTATTGCTGCTAAGCATTTCAGATTTATCTCTGGGGTCCAAACATGAAAATGATCTAAACTCTTTTTGCTAAATCTTATTTCAGCTGTATCAGGTAATAATGCTCTTCCCTGCATCCACCCATATATTCACATTTTATGTATTAATTGCTTTTTTACACTCTAAATTCATTCAAATGCATGCAGTCCCTAACTTAAAACCACTGAGATTGTAAACAGGGTCTCTGTTAGAACCATTTCCCCTGCTCTAATTCCCTCAGTTCCCACAGCCATGGGGATCGCTATAACAGAAGCCTGAAGTATTTAGGGGACACTGGGGTGGCCATCAATTTACCCTGGGATATTATATAGCAGTTAACAAGAAGGAGGAAGGTACATAAGATTGCAAAATAACATATTGCCCAGTGGAAACACTGGGGCAGAATGATGTTCAGCATGTAATATTTATGCTAAAATACTAACCAAATGTATATTTCTTTCTTTCTCTCTCTCTCTCTCTCTCACACACACACACACTCACGCTCACACACTCGGATTTGAATCTAATCCTGTGCTTTAAACCACTTTGCAGCACAATTTTTAGCCACTGCTTCACCTTTTTTGACTGCCTCCTACAATGATATGCCTGCTTACTTTAATGTTAGGCTGTAAAATTTTTGAGTTTTATCTGTTAGATGAAATCATGCATCAATGGGATCCTGGAAGGGACTGGTTAAGAAGCAGGATGAGGTCCACAAAGCCCAGTGGAAGATACTGACCAAGACAAATTTGTGACCCATGTTTAAAAATGCCTGAGTGTCTGCTTTTCACTGAAGAGAGGAGACATCAGAAACTTCTCCTTTGCCCCCAATATCTGCCTTTCCCTGTTACTACTGAGGCTGTTAGTTTCTTTTTAATTAAACAGACTCTGAGAGCTGGTTTGGAATTTAACCACTAGGCATGACATTGAAACTATGGAAGAACACAATCTGGGGTCCCAATAAGCCAACGCTTAAAAATAAAAACCTAAGAGGGTGGGGGTTGGGGGTGAATGGGTGATGAGCACTGAGGGGGGCACTTGACGGGATGAGCACTGGGTGTTATTCTGTATGTTGGCAAATTGAACACCAATAAAAAATAAATTTATTATTTAAAAAAAATAAAAATAAAAACCTGATCCTGGGTGGTACATATAAGAATTGGACAAGCTTAATTCCTTCGAACAACAGGTCATTAACGTCTGTTCCTACATCTATAAATGTATTTTTAACTCTACCTAGATGTACTACTGGTGGTCCTGAGGAAGAGTATTTCTCATTTTCAACAAGTAAGTGCTTTTCTGGAGGAATACGTCAGAGAAAAGATCTCTGCCACAGTTTATCTTCTGCCGAACGTCCTCTAGGATATTCACCCATCATATGAGCACCTGCTCAATGACAGATGGTCTTCTAGGCCCTGGGTGTGCCAGGATGAATGGATAGATTTGATTCCTACCAACATGGAGCTCCATTCTAGGGCTGGCAACAAAACAGCACATAAGCATACACAACAATGAGATCAAGGAATGAAGTTAAGACCACCTAACCGAGGTGATCAATAGAGTCTGCTTGGGGAACTGACATTTGAACTAAGGCTTGAAAGATGGACAGGAGTTCCTCAAAGGAAGAGATTGGGAAGGTGACTGAAGACCAGGGGAACACCATGTGCAGGAGGAGTAGGGCAAAAATAAAGAACTGACCTTATCTTGGGGCAGAGAGAAGGCCAGTAGGACTAGAGAAAGGACTGGAAAACGTTGTAAAGAGCCAGATAATAAATGAGCTAATCTTTATGGGCTCTGTGGTAGCACTGACTGTGTCTCACCTACTCAGCTCTGTAGTTGTAGAGCAAAAGCAGCCACAGACAATAAGCAGATGAATGGGATGGCTGTGTGCCAATAAAACCTAATTTCTAATAACAGATGGTAGGCTGAGTTTGGCCTGAGTTGGCCAATTCTTGGATGGCAGGGATTAGGTGGCAATGTGAGAAGTAAAAGTTAGTGTAGCTCAACATGAGGACACTGAGGAAGGAGATGGCCATTGCACACAATCTGCATCCTGGATTTGGAGCACTGGTAGAATGGGCACACTAAGTCCTGGTCAGACTAACCTGGGAGGATATGTCCCTTGCCACTAACCAGCTTTATGACCCTGGGGAAGGAAGCTTAACTTATCACGGAGATAATAATATCTGCCTGGTAGAGCAGCCATTAGGATTAAATGAAACAATACATGTATCTGTTATGTAGGAGACACATGCAACAAATCTGATTAATCCTTAGCTCCTTCTATCCCAGGTGAGACATCTGTTATGTTTTGGAATGCAAGCCGAGGGTACTATGATTTTTAAAAAGCTTCAGGCAGTGCAATTCCCTATGGGACTTCAGAGGGTCTCCATGACCCAGCCTTTGAAAGGTGGCTCCAGAACTCTTGGAGTTTCTTTAGATGGGAGGATGGCCCTGGCTGCACATGTAGCCTTTCATTTACTTTGGAGAAATGATATGAAGGGTTTTTTTTAAGGGGGAGAAGGGGGAGAGAATATTAAGCAGACTCCATGCTCAGTGCACAGCCTGATGTGGGGCTCAATCTCACTACCCTGAGATCATGGCCTCAGTTGAAATCAAGAATCAGATGCTTAACTGACTGAGACACCCAGGGCCCTCTGAAGATTTTTAAAAATTGTACAACTTAGGTATAATTTAATTTCTCATGCTAATTTGGTGATTTGAAAAAAAAATCAAAAAGGTTTTAAAGATTTTATTTATTTATTCGTGAGAAACACACAGAGAGAGGCAGAAACACAGGCAGAGGGGGGAGCAGGCTCACGGCAGGGAGCCCAATGTGGGACTCGATCCCAGAACCCCAGGATCATGACCTGAGCCAAAGGCATATGCTCAACCACTGAGCCACCCAGGTGTCCCCAAATTTTGTTTTTAAGTGAGAGCAATTTTACATTCTTTGTCAGGATGGGGCAAAGATTATTGCTTCTAACAAGTAAGAATGAAGAAAAACATTCTACCCATTGATACTATTAAAAGGATTATTTTGGGGCAGCCCCTGTGGCACAGCGGTTTAGTGCCACCTGCAGCCTGGGGTGTGATCCTGGAGACCCGGATCGAGTCCCACGTTGGGATCCCTGCGTGGAGCCTGCTTCTCCCTCTGCCTGTGTCTCTACCTCTCATTCTCTCTCTCTCTCTCTCTCTCTGTGTGTCTCTATGAATAAATAAATAAAAATCTTTAAAAAAAAGGATTATTTTGATTCAACCATTGGAGTATCCTATAGAATAGCTGGATAGAATATGAAGGAATTTAAAAATATAAGCTAAAAAGAAAGGGCACTTGAGTGGCTCAGTCATTAAGCATCTGCTTTTGGCTCAGGTCATCCTGGAATTGAGCCCCATGTTGAGCTTTTTGTTGGATGAGGAGCCTGCTTCTCCCTCTCCCTCTGTCCCCTCCTGTTCTTGTGCTTGCTCTCTCTCTGTCAAATAAATAGATAAAATCTTTAAAAAATTGTATTATATATATACAATATTTAATTATAATATATACATATAATCATCTAATGCTATATAAGTTAACAACTACATAAGCAATTTATTGTATAAATTATAATATACAATATATACAGATGGTCCCCAACTTACCATGGTTCGACTATGAAGGTACCAAAGTCATATGCATTGAGTAGAAACCATACTTTTAATTTTGTATTTGGGTCTTTTCCCAGGCTAGCCATATGCAGGATGGCCCTCTCTCATGATGCTGCAGTGTGGCAGCTCCCAGTCAGCCAAGCAATTATGAGGGTCAACAATCAATATATTTACAACTATCTTTAAAAAAAAAAGATTTTATTTATTTATTTATTCAGGAGAGACACAGGCAGAGGGAGAAGCAGGCTCCCTGTGGGGAGTCCAATGTGGGACTCGATCCTGAGACTCCAGGATCATGCCCTGGACTGAAGGCAGGTGCTAAACCGCTGAGCCACCCAGGGATCCCTATTGACAACCATCTTGTACACATACAACCAATCCATCTCTCATTTTCAGGACAGTATTCAATACATTACATGAGATATTCAATACTTTATTATCAAATAAGCTTTGTGTCAGGTGGCTTTTCCCCATTGTAGGCTAATGGAAGTGTTCTGAGCATGTGTAGGGCAGGCTAGGTGAAGCCATGAAATTTGGTAGGTTAAGCGCATTCTCAACTTATAATGGGTTTATTGGGAGGTATCTGCATCATAAATCAAGGAAAATCTGTAATTATATAATTAATAGTATGTATACATTAACATATAATATATATTTTAAAATTCTACACTTGGACAACTCAAAGGTGTGTGTGCAGATGTGTGCATGTGTACAGTCTCATGAATGCACGTATTTTCAATGCCCCTGAGAGTCACAACATCACTAACATGAGAAATGTAAACATATTTTTTACCATGCTCACCTAGTGACTTCCTGTCACGGTCCCTAGATTTTCTGTGAGAGCTCGTGTTAGCATGGAACCTGGGCCTATGCACATAAGAAGAGAAATATTTAGAAAAGGATCTGAGTAATTCTGAAATGATAACCAACCAAACACTGAGACTTATTTTAATTGAATAATCAGAAAGGGTCTGCATCTGTGCCTGCAAGTTTACTCAACCCATTCAGCTGCTGATGGCTGGTCTACTTTGTGCTTCAAAGCCAGTGAGTGTAAGTCCATGTACACAGGTATCACTCCGGGCTCCTTTTAGGAATGGAGATATCAAGGCCCTGTGCTCCAAGATTCCAATTTCACACCTCGGAGGCAAGACCCTGAAATCTGAATGTGTATGTAATACTTTGGGTGATTTCCATAAAGGTGAGCTATGTGCCATGCTTTGGGAGGCCCTGTAGTAGGCTGACTACTGAAAAATGTCCAGATTTATTCCAGCCAACTTATTTATAGTATCTCTCTGTCTCTGTCTCTGTCTCTGTCTCTCTCTCTCTGGCTAGCAATGGGAACATTTCAATATGCACCCATGAATGCCCACCTGTGAATTTTCCAGACTTAGGCCCAAGTCATTTTTCTCACCAACTCAAAGGATCTTTTTTAGAGTTAATTGGCCAACAAGGAGGGAGAATCCAAATGGCTGCTTGGTGTAATTGCCACCCACTGTTGCTTCTGTCTACCTCAGAACAGGTGTAGAAGTCATGAATCATCCCTCCTGATTACTTTTGGCATTTTGCAACTGATTGTTTTAGAGGCCAAACTGTTTTGTGAAAAATCTAACTTGTCCTGCTGTCAGAAAGCTTTCAGGAGGATATTCGACATTTAAATTTTTTTTTCAAGTCACTAATCTAGGAGACTCCACATACATTGTGTGTGTGTGTGTGTGTGTGTGTGCTATTTTGAGCGTGCCCATCTGAAAAAGAAATGGTTTTCAATGGGGATTAAACAAATATCCACAGATACAATTCCAGAAAACCTGGACTCAAGTGCAATGGTTATGTGAGTGCTGCAAATGTTTTCTATCGTTTTGTCTAATGTCATGAACTAATTCAAGATACCATATTTTTGCTGGGGAAATAGAAAAGATTGTTTCGATTTTTCTATAGAAAATGCTCACGTCAGGGACTTCATGCATATGTGTTGAGGACAGAGAAAGAAAAAATGCATTGCATAAGAAATTCCAGAGTGAAAATGAAACTGATAAATGATAACTAAAGGGACCATTTATTGCAACTGTTTTTGCAGTTACTGTTACTGTGACCTAAGCGCTGTGAACAATGCCTACACAGAACAATTCATTTAATCCTTGGCAGGCCATATTATATCAGTTTCGGAGGACTCGGAAACTGAGGCTTAGAATGTTAAGGGACATTCTCCATCCCACAGGGGTGGAGCTCAGCTCCCAAACTTACTCTGTTAATGATCAGACTAAACTGACTCCATATTTGCTTTTGCCTGGCACGTCAAGTTACACAAATATACATAAGTCAGCCTCACTGAGCTGCTATTTCCATCTCTGGGCAGATGAACGCAATAAACACCTTTCAAGGGTTATTTTAGAGTGGATGACATGCTAGAATGTAAGTGTTAATAATGTAAGGGTTTCACGGCGTTCTGTGTACCTATAGAATGTTAAAAGAGAAGAATCCCAAAATAATTGTGATATTGTCACCTTAATATGGGAGTATCCAGTATCAGTTCCTGCTCTGAGTGTGTTTATCCACTTGACATTCAACCACAGCTACACAAAACCTGGCTTAATTGGAGGTGCCTGGTGGTGCAGGCAATGGGGATTTTCAAAGGTCAATGACATGATCCCAAGCTGGTCATCGATATGACTTACTTAGACAGCTGGAGTCAACTTCCCTTGCCTCTTTTTCTCCCCAGGGTATTTGTTTAACATTTGTATGCAAGTATTTATGACCAAAATTACAGTTGCTGGGAAGAGCTGGGACAAGGGTCACATTCACACGGGTATCAGGAAACTTAATTCCGAGTGTAACGTAAATTTTTCTTAGGAACAAAGCAGATGAAGCTGATCTTTAGAGTCAAAGAGAGATTAAATTAAAAGAAGGCTATGTTTCTAATTTCCCAGAGGTGCTGAATTTGTGTGCTCCACATCTAGGCTTCTGCATTTTCTGTTGCTGTTGTTTATAGCTCTGTTTCCATTCAGAGCATTGTTCTGTATATAGGGGAGAGCTCAGCCATTCAGAACACAAGATTGATTTCTCTCTCTCTCTCTCTTTTTGTTTTTTTTTTTTGCCAAATGCAAAGTTTGTTTGCAAGAAGGTAATTATTTCCTAAAAGCATTATGGTGAGCTATTAGAACTGTGGTCGGACAGCCGGGTGTGTGGGCTTCACCTTGCGTTTACTGACCTGAAATCAGTGTAAAACAGGATGTTTGAATCTATCCTTTGTTGGGTCTCAGGAAGATGCTAGGTAAGGAGAGCCCTGAGTGGAGAGGAGGAAACAAAGGAAAGGGTCTATTGACCCCTTATTAAATATCAGAAACTGTGCCAATCAACTACAGATATTGATAGCAATAATTATACAACATCAGCAATAACCACATCAAGCATTTATTAAGTACTTATGTATGCGATTTCTATGCATTCTCTACTCCTCTTAACAACCCCATGAGGTGAGTACCGTTTTTTTATACCTACTTTACAAATGAAGAAAACAGATGGTGGCAGAGATAAGTTGATTAATTTGTCCAAGTTTAAGAAAGTGACAGTCACGATTTGAACCCAAGTCAGTCGGCTTCCTATTCCAGAGGCTGCTAGAGAGGATATGGTAAAACAGTATCACTGAAAGTCATTTAACCATTGATAGTAACAGATTTATTAATTGATTGGTCAATTACACATTTTCATATTGCAATTTACTTTTTTTAAAGATTTTATTTATTTATTCATGAGAGAGAGAGAGAGAGAGAGGCAGAGACACAGGAGGAGGGAGAAGCAGGCTCCATGCAGGAAGCCCGACGTGGGACTTGATCCCGGGTTTCCAGGATCACACCCTGGGCTGAAGGCAGCGCAAAAACGCTGAGCCACCCGGGTTGCCCTCATATTGCAATTTAATCACCCCTTAATACTATCTTAATTTAAAAAAAAACACATGAGCATAAAAATCCATTTCTCTGGTGTTGCTGGTGATGTAGGCACCAAATGATTACAAGAAAGGATGTGAGAACAGTAAAGAACTGTTCATGTGTGGAAGGATTCTCTTCTACAATCTAGACCAATTAGGATTGTAAGATATTCAAATGTTTCTCAATCGAGCCATCTTCTTTCATTAAAGTTCCAGACTACTACCGGTCACTTTAGGTGCTATAATTTGGCCCTACACTCTCTAGAGAAATAGAAAAATAATGAGGAAGTTTAATCTTATTCTGACATAAACCAATCTTTCCTGTTTCCATTATTCAATTATAGGAAACGTCACATTTATTTGCAAATGCATTTAGGAAGCTTAAAGACCAAGCCTCAAAACTGTGCTCTCTACTAAGTGAATGTCAGCTTCTGTGCAGAGGAAGGAAGAGTAAGAAAACTTTTCTTAGTCACTGATGAGTAATTGATGATGTTCCAACTCATTTTGAGACATGGTACGGACGAGGTTTTGAAACAATATAAAAATAACACGATTTGGGTTGAAATTAAGGTGTGGCAAGCCTCGCATGCAAGAAGAGCAAAAATTCCATTGCCATTTGTTAAATGGTTCTCCTTTAAAGGAAGAATGGAGTGCATTTCTTTGAGGGTCAACTATTCAGCTTACTAACGAGAGAAACCCTGGAGCTGATGCTTGTCAGAGTTTATCTAAAATTTCAGCACTCACTCAAACATACACATAGGTTATGGAATGCAAGTCCTAAACAATGGCTACTCAGATATGTATAGGTAGTTGCTAACTGGTATATTTAAAAGTAGATTTATATATTCAATCCAGGTCCACTTATTTCACAAAGCAGATTTGCCCTCTAAGGTGCATTTGGGGGTGTACCAATTGCACAGACATAGATATACAACCTCACTTGACCTCATCAGAGTTCTACCTAGAGCTTAACTCCAACCCCCACACCCCATGCTACACACTGAATGTTTACAGCAGCCTCTGGGAATCATGTGTTGAAACCCTAATCCCCAGAGCGATGATGTTTGGAGGTGGTACCACTGGGAGTTGTCCTTATGAGAAGGTTCTAGTGTCCTTAGTGGTCTTGTTTGCACACTCTGCTCTCTGCCAGGTGAGGATATGATGAAAAGACTGCTGTCTACAAGCCAGGAGATAGGTTCTCACCCGATAGCAATCTGCGGGAGCTTTGATCTTAGATGTCCCATCCTCTGTGCATTAGTCAGGATTCTCCAGAGAAACAGAACCGATAGGATATACATGTATACGTAGGAGAGGACATTTATCATAGGAACTGGCTCACTCAGATATGTAGGCTGAGGATTTCCATAACCTGCCCTCTGCAACTAGACAAGCAGGAAAGCTGGTGGTATAATTCAGGCCCTGTCCAAGGGCCTGAGAAACAGACAAATGGTATAAATCCTAGTCTGGGTCTGAAAGCCCAAGAACCAGGAGAGCTGATGTCTGAGGGCAGGAGAAGATAGATGTCTCAGTTCAAGCAGAGAGTGAATTTGCCCTTCCTCTGCCCCTTTGTTCTATTTAGGCTCCTGATGGGTTGGATGATGCCCACCTGCACTGGTGAGGCACTGGTGAGCCACCTCTTTACTCAGGCTAATTCAAATGCTAATCTCTTCTGAAACACCTTCACAGACAGAGCCAGAGCAATGTTTTACCAGCCTCTGGGCCTCCCTCAGCCCGGTCAAGTGTATATACCATTAACCTTTCTCTCAGCCTTCCCCAAAGGGACCTAGGCCTTTCACCAGGTAACTGCATATGGGGGGAAAGAAGATAATCAGACATTCTGGGGACTACTGGGTACTGACTCTGAACTGCCAGTGATTCCAGAAGACCCCACGTGTTACTGTGGCCCTCCAGTCAAAGCTAGAGCATGGAGGGGTCAGGGTTTAGCTCAGGTTTAGCTCTGGTTCATCTCACAGTGGGGTCCTGTGGGTCCCCAACCCATTCTGTGGTTAATTCCTCAGTTCTAGAATACATAACTGGAATAGACACACTTAGCAGCCGGCAGATTCCCACGTTGGTTTCCTGCCTATGCAGTGAGGGCCATTATGGTGGAAAAAGGCCATGTGGAACTGCTTATACCCAGGAAAATCATAAATCAAAAGTACTACTTCCGTGGAAGTATTGCAGAGATTAGTGCTATAATCGAGGTCTTGAAAGATCCAGGACCTGTGATTCCTACTACCTCCCCATTCAAGTCTCCTACTTGGCCTATGCAGAAGACAAGTCATTTTTGGAGAATTACTTACAGTGGATCATTGTAAGCTTAACCAGGTGGTGCATTGCAGCTGCTGAATCAGATGTGATTTCATTGCTTGAGCAAATTAATAATACCCCCTAGTACCTGATAGGCAGCTATTGATCTGGCAATGCATTTTTTCTCCAGACCTGTCCATAGGGACCACCAGAAGCAGTTTGCTTGCTGGCAAGGACAGCAACATACCTTCAGTGTCCTACCTCAGAGGTATATTAACTGTCCATAATTTAGTTTGCAGGAAACTTGATCCCCTGTCCCTTCCACACAACATCACATTGGTCTATTACATTGATGACATCATACTGATCGGATCCAGTGAGCAAGAAGTTGCAACCACTCTAGAGTGTTTGGTGAGAAATTAGTATGCCAGGGAATAGGGAATAAATCTGACTAATATTCAGGGGCCTTCTACCTCTGTGAAATTTCTAGGGGCACCATGGTGATGGGCATGTTAAGATAGCCCTTCCAAGGGTCACCTAGCTGGCTCAGTTGGTAGAAGCGTTTGGCTCTTGATCTCATTTCAGATCTTGATCTTAGGGTTGTGAGTTCAACTCCTACTTAAAAAAAAAAAGAAAAAAAAAATGATAACCCTTCCAAGGTGAAGGGTAGTTAGTTGCATCTGGTTGTTCCTAGTGTGTCCAAGTGTGTCCAAGTAAGGAGCATAATGCTAGTGTGTCTATTTGGATTTTGGAGGCAACATATTCCTCATCTGGGTGTGCTACTCTGGCAGCAGGTTGAAAAATAGAATGTATACTCCGATCATGTTTTTTCTAATTCTAGAAAGTTAGAAAACTATTTAAAAATAGAATAGAAAAAAATTTTCTATACTATGTAAAAAGTATAGAAAAAAATTAGTTGTAATTTCATATCTAGAGATTTCTATCACATAATATTTTGCTTTTAGCAATATTTAAATTTATTTATTACAATTATTAAATTTATTTATTATTATTATATTTTTTATTATATATTTTTTTAATTAAGTAGACTCCATGCCCAGCATGGAGTCCAATGCAGGGCTTGAACTCATGACCCTGAGATCAAGATCTGACCTGAGATCAAGAGTCGGATGCCCAAACTGACTGAACCACCTAGGTACCCCTATATTTATTGTTAATAATAAAACTGAGTTCAAAGTGAAGAGCATGCTTAGAATATATCCAGCATATTACAAATATTTTCCAGTTTAATGAAATACTTATTCAAGTATGCCTCTTAATAGCTACATGCATTTCCAACATAGCAATCTACAAAATTAAGTGATTTAAAGAAAAAAGTATAAGTGGGTTTCCAGTGTAATATGTTCAACTTTTATAAAAATAAGCACAACTCTTCAAAAGATAATAAATACCCCAATTTTTCAGTCAGAGATAATCATCATTCATTTTTCTATAAACACCTTCAATTTTTTTCTGAGTATATGCACATTTGCATTTTTTAAGAAAAATGTGATCAAAGTAAACATTCTATGTTGCAATCTGTTTCTTCTTCAAAGATTATAGCTTGTCTCTTTTTTAATACAAATAATCATACTTCTGTAACACTACTTTTTATAACTGTACAATGTTCCTTTGTATGGATATACTATAATTTACTTTAAAATTTTTTCTATAATTGAAGATTTAGGCAATGGAGCCCAGTGATTTAAAAACAGAGGCTTTGGAATCAGAGAAACCAGTCTTCAAATCCCAGATCCTTTACTTGCATTCTGTTACCTTGTACAGATTCCTATCTCTGCTGTAAAAGAATCAGAACTTCCTCTGCCATAGAAACATCGGACTCCAGACTAATGATTTCTACCTCATAGATTTGTCCTGAAACTGTATAAAAAGCCCTTAGCACAGAGAATGGCATGTTAAATGCAGTTTATATGGGTTGTGAATATTTATTATTATCACAATCTTATTTTGGGTTTCAAATGTGTGTGTATGAGGGAGAACAAAAGAGCACAACACCTTCTATACATATGAACTCAATCTTCACAAAAGTCCTCTTATTACTCACCTCACTTGCAGATGAGAAACCTGAATCACAGTGAAGTAACTTTTCCCACCGAATGTGCTTCGAGATATGATTTAAGCCCATCTAATCCATCTTTGGAGCCCATGTTCTGAACAGCTAAGTTCTATGTCTTCATAAACAAAACTTAAGTAGTGACTATTTCCCAAACCTGATCGTGGCCCAACCTTGTAGGTTGAAAGTACCACCTTGGCTTCTGAATTTTTGCCAGTATTGTTGCAAAGTCATATTATACCAAAAAAAGAAAAGTAATTGGATTTCTAAGAATATATATTTTTGCCATGTAGGTTCACAGAATTAACTTTATTAGTATGGGTTTGCTTTGTCTATCCTATTCAATACAAAACAACAAAAAAGAAGAAATTGGGCATTGAAATATCACCAGAGTTGCCCCATCCCATGAGTCATCCATGAGACATCAAAAGTCTGTCTCTATCCATAGCCAATTTTGCTCTGAACAGAAGCGTGGCTCTGTTGCTATGATTATCTTTCTGCCTTAGGTCACATATCAGGTACCTGTTGACCAATCTGACTGTCAGTAAAGGGAAGAATACCAAGGCAGAAATTGTCCTTACATAGTGAAAAGGAAGGTTTTATGATAGAAAAATTGTATGATGTCTTTTTCCTAAAATGAGTTGCAGTTTGATACTGAGGTTAAGAAGAGGGACCAAGGATCCATCACTTCTTTTGTACTCAATTAGAAAATCAGTGGGCACACATACCCAAAAGTGGCCTTATATGTCCTCTTAGGGATTTGGGACCTTTCAGGTAATGATCATTCCTCTGCCAAGCATATATAGCACTAAACCCAGCCAGTCTTGCTCCTCAAGATTGAGTACTAGCTCCATGGGGGCTATTCCTCAAGGCCTCTTCTAGATTCTTCTAACTCCAACCACTTCCTTTGTTCCCCCACACTTTCTTGAGGGTATGGTTTCTATATCTATCTGACAACACTGCCCTCTTTTAGATTTTCAAGTTGCCAACACTATCATCTATCTATCTATCTATCTATCTATCTATCTATCTATCATCTATCATCTATCAATGTATTTATTTAGAGAGGGAGAGGGTGTGAGGAAGAACAGAGGGAGAAGGAGAGAGAGAATCTTAATCAGGCTCTACGCCCAGCATGGAGACTTACTCAGGGCTCAATTTCACAATCTTGAGATTATGACCTGAAATCAAGGGTTGGACACTTAACTGACTGAGCCACCCAGGTGCCCCCAATTTTCTAGTACCCTTTAAAGTAATTCCATACATTCAATTGTCTCTGTTGAAATGCCTTTGTAGAGTCTGTTTTCCTCACTGGACTTGGAAAGATATATCATCCCCATGGAGGAGCCATTCTCTACCCACTCATAAAATAGTAATCTCAAAAAAAAAAAAAAAAGTCACAGCAATAAAGCCAATGAGGTTCAAAATTATACTTGTGTAAGGCAATATTGCCTGGAATCCATCTTTAAATTTTATTTTGTCATATGCACATCCACATATTATTTTCTTAACATTTTAGTTGAATATATTTATTCAATAAAGAAATTTTATATCACTCCTAAAAATAAATTTACCAGAAATGGAAGGTACTTTTATCACACATTAAAATAAAAATATGTCTATAAAAATAAACAATTAAAATTGATCTATGTGCTTCATCTTCCTAAGTATTCTCTACTTTTCTCCAATGCTTTGTTGACTGACAGGAAGGGATAGGTGGAGATCTGCTCCGTGTAGTTATTTAGAGACTGAGGTCCCTTCTATCCACAATTGTCTTCAATATGAGGCCCCAATGGCCCTTCAGAGTGAGAAGAGAAGAGGAGATTGTGCATAGGAGGCGTGTATGGTACAGTCCTGACAGTGACGCCCACTATTTTGCCTGCATTCTCTTGGCCATAACTCAGCCATGTTACAAGAGCTTCACTATAAAAAGGCTGGGAGATTCAGTTTTGCTCTATGCTTAGATTTTGGTAAGTTCTCAAGAAGAAGATAAACACAGAGATTGGTAAGCTTCAGAATTTTCTGACCAGGTATAGTCAGTCCTCAAAGGGCCAAATGGCTTCCTGTTCACTCACTTTGTCATGTAGTATTTGAGGAACAGACATGGTGCTGGATTCTAGAGATAAATAATAATGAGCTGAACAGACCCTGGCCTTGATCCAAAAGGATGCTAGAACAAAATAGTCAATGATTCTGCTTTTAATCATAGCCCACTAATTATATGAATCAAATAATTTAGGAATCTGCTTATAGAAATCCTATTTTGGGCCAAGACCGTTATCTTTCCTATCTCTCTCTCTTTAAAGAGCAGTTATTCAGTGGGTCAATGCTTCTAATGGATGTAAGGAAGAAAATAAAACCATTCGCACATGAAACAAAACATAGAAAAAGAAAAATGTCAGTGATAGTTTGAGATATTTCAAGTTACTAAGAGATTAATTGCCAGTGTAGCCTCTCCCTGCTGGAACCCTTCTGCCTCTGTTTTAACTGTCTGAGTTCTGTTCATCTTTACAACTTCAACTCAAATATTACTCCAACAAGAATTCCCTATTTTTCTCTCCAAACCTCCCCTCAGCCCATCCCACTGGGTCTTAGATCAGATGTCCTCTACCTCTCTGTCATGTGTCTCCCAGCACTGTATTCAAATCACATCTTGAGCTAAAAAGATGTAGGAAGGGTGCTTCTGAGTAGAAACATCTGCTGGAAGAGAGTCTCCCTACAGAGTTACTGAGGACATTAACAACGATGACAAGCTTTTGAAGCACTTATATGAATTATTATGAAAGGCGCTTTAGGGTTGTAACAAGGTACAATAATGGGTCATCCTGCTTTATTTTACCTGAGTTGCCCACACAGTGGGTATCAGACCTCACAATGGGTGTGACCTGCTTATGGAGCTTTTGAAAGGAAAGGGTCCAGAAGCTGTTCCATAGCTCTTGAACCCCATCTCCCACTTAGAAATTAAGGTGACTAGAGGGGATGCCTAGGTAGTGCAGTCGGTTGAGCATCTGACCCTTGGTTTCAGTTCAGGTTATGATCTCAGGATCGTGATCTCAGGATCGTGGCATTGAGCCCCACATTGGGCTCTGCACTCAGTGTAGAGTCTGCTTAAGTTTCTTTCTCCCTCTGCCAGCTCCCTCACCCCCACCCCGCACAATCTCTCTCTAAAATAAATAAAGAAATCTTTTTTTTTTTAAATAAGAAATTAAGGTGACCAGAGAGACAATTCTGTGAAAAGAATGTTGATGAGGTCCCGCCTCCAAGCTAGAATGGATTCTAGAATGGATTCCCTGCAGTTGGGAGACAGATTGTTGGGTCTGTCTTGTATTTCCATCACCAGCCTTTTATCTCTTTCCCTGAACCAACCTTGATTGTCTTGAAGACAGGAACTGACTTTTCCACTTTTATAAAGAGCAGGGGGAGATTACTCCCGAGTATGTTTTAAAAGGACAACCAGAAAAAAATACAACAGAATTTTGATTATGACCACGTTCACATCTGTTCAACGTACTGTTTGCACATATGTTAACATATTTGAACCTCGCATGGACCAGATGAAGTTTTTGTTGTTATTTTCTCTAACAGATGCAGAAACTGAGAATGGGAGATGCTGAGGAACTTTCTCAAACCAGCACAGCCGGTGTAAATGAAGCTGTGATTTGAACCAGGTCCTACTAGGACACTGGCCCTAATCCTTAATTGCTACACTGTACTGTTTCCGTAGAGTAGCACCCAGAGAGCATATGGCAGCTATAAAAATGGTCAGCTGGAATGTGGAAAGCCTTGAACGGCCAGCTAGAGTTAAAACATGTTCTCTGTAGTCAGCGATTCATCATATGGCTAAGGAGCTCTCTCGACAGGCTGAGATACTTTCAGAATGGAAGTGATGATGTATAGCCACCATTCATTTATTTATTCAATGAATATTTTTTTGACTACCTACAATGTGCAGGATACTGGATATAACAATGAAGAAAATGGACAAGGTCTTGGAGGGCAGGCAGCCTGCATTCCAGGAGGGAAGCTTCACTAGATCTTATAGTTCAATTCGGTGCCACTTGCAGAATTTAATATGCTGTGTACCGAGTATATTAGCTTTATTTCAGGAGGTGTGAACAAAACTGAGAACCCCAAGAAGATAGCTGATGCCAGTGGCTGACAGATCCTCACAAATGAACTGACATGCTGGAGAGAAGAGAGCCATTTTGTCTGTGTTTTAAATATTCCCTTCCTGTCAAATTCCAACTGCTATGCCTCCAATAGCATGCACAACAGAAGAAAATAGAAAGAAATGAACATAGAAATATTAGTTTTGCAGCTTGGGCTCCATAAGGCATCAGAAAACATTCTCATTTCCCCACCAGCAATGCTGTTCACACAGCTGGGTCTGCAGGAAGTATTCATCAGCAATTTGTCAGGACATTACTTGGTGTTTAATAACACCACCAAAGAATTTGCTTTTGGGGGGAAAAAGGGAGGATTTTAGCTCCAAAATGTATTTTATGAATAATTTCCAAATACCACCAAAACATGAAGGCATCCTGGGAAGTTACAGTTCCCGCTTTATTTTATTTTTAATAGACTCCTCGAATTATAAAACCATGCAAAATTTGTGGGTTTTCATGCCAGAAACTTCCAGAGTGTCTCTCACTGGAGCATTGTTAGCAAACAGAACAAATTTTATGAGAATGCAGGATGAGTCGCTGGAAGGTCACACCTATTAATTTAAATTCTTCTGCAAAACCAGCACATTCTCTACATATGTCCCAAGACTGGGGGCAATTGAGAGAATTTATTTGTATTGTTCTAAGGATGCACATTCTGTACGGAAAATGAGTCGCACATGGACCTTTCCATTCATCTTAGCTGACTAGTTTGCCATTTAGAAGAGTCCTTTGCTGTCCCTGGTGCCTGGATGCTCCTATTCCTGGGGCTCAGAGCTACTGAGGGAGAAGCTTGGACCTCCGGGAGCACATGGTACTGCTTCCCAGGAAAAGTTCTTAGAGAAAGAAGAACGAGTGCCCTTACTACTCCGCACACGCTTGAATATTTTCTACATTCTGTCAGAGTCGAAATTATTTCACTTTGAGAGCAACTTCAGTTTTCATGATGATGGGGCCAGAAAAAGGACGCCACATCTGGCAGAGGGGAGTACCCACAAAAGGGTGAGGAAGTGGAACTGCCGAACTCTCGTTGGCCTAGAATCATGGAGGACAGAGCTCTCTTTCCAGTTTCTGGAGAAAGTGGACACACAAAAAGGTGGTGCAGGAAATGGGAGCTGAGATGGTTGACCGAAGGAATGGCCCTGGCTCTTCTCTCCTCTATGCGCCTACCCTTTGGCCACTGTTTAATCCTCATATTTTGACTTTGAGCTCTACTTTCTTTGGCCAGTATCCCTCAGGGGACATCAGTATGTCACCTCTGCTTTTCTTCTGCACCTGTCACAAAAGGCACAAGTCTGGCTGGACCAGTGGACCAGCAAGGATGAGGGACATATGAAGAGTCACCCAGACCTGAAAATACCCTGATCACTCCAATGGTGGCATCCCACTGCAGAGGTGCCCAACCAAGCCCAGCCTTGACTAACCATGCCCCAGCTGGCTTATGTCTTACCTATGAGAAGGAAATTATTTTTTTTCTAAGGCAATGAATCTGTGTGTGTGTGTGTGTGTGTGTGTGTGTGTGTTTATGTAGCATTATTCGGATGATAACGAACTTATACAGCTTTAAGTCATAATTCCTTTCATTCATGTTTCCACTTGGGGTCAAGGGAGAAATATATTTACACTGTGTGATGCTTAAGGGAGGAATTAGGGATAATTTTCTTTTGTCAAGGCAATAAAATAACATACAAAACTCTGAAAAGCAGTAACAATGACATATTATTTGAAAATCATGATTTTCTTGCCTCACACTAGAGTGATTTGAAGTTGTTTTCTTTGCTTTAGAAATGGGTTGGAATGAATCTCAAATCCCTCTCTGGGAATCATCGGCTATCTGCTGGAGTGAAAGCCAGGCCAAAATGAGTGGCTGCGATTAACCAAAAGCTCCTGGCCAGAGAGAGCTTCAGCTTCTGTTTTTCTTGTAAAATCCCTGAGTATATTGGATCATGAGATCTCCAAAGGCAGGACCGTGACATCTTTGCCTACTTTGCAGCCAGCAGAGGCTTTGCCACACACCAGAACCTGTCTCTTCCTTGTGGTCTCCATTAGGTTCTGTTTTCTTTTTAAGGAATTAATTAATTAATTAATTAATTAATTAATTTAGGGCACGAGTGAGAGGAGGGGCAGAGGGGGAGAGAGAGAGAGAGAGAGTAGCCTGATGCTGGACTCCATCCCATGACCCCAAGATCATGACCTGAGCCAAAGTGAAGAGTTGGATGCTTAACCGACTAAGCCACCCAGGTACCTTGGGTTCTGTTTCTTTTTAAAGATAACCCTTTCTCGACACTGAGATCCCACTTTATGCCATTAGTATGGCTACTATGACAACACAAAACAAACCTCCAGAAAATCATCAATGTTGGTGAGGATGTGGGGAAACTGCAACGCATGTGCACTGTTGGTGGAAATGTAAAACGGTGCCGCCACTGTCAAAAACAGTATGGATTTGAAAGTAAGGTCTTGAAGAGATATTTGCACACCCATGGCTCCTATCAGCATTATTCACAGTAGATAAAATGTGGAACAACCCTAGTGTCACTGGTTGCTAAATGATAAACAAATGTGGTCCATCCGTACAGTGAAACATTATTCAGCCTTAAAGAGGAAGGACATTCTGACACTTGCTATGACATGGATGAACCTTGAGGGCATTATGCTCAGTGAAACAGGTGAGTCGCAAAAAAAGACAAATCTGTAATCCCACCGGTGTGTGGTGTCTAGAAAAGTCAAGTTTATAAAAACAATCAGTAAAATGGCAGTTTCTGGGGGCAGGAGGGGTGGGGGGGATGCGTTTTCATTTAACGGGGGTAGAGTTTCAGTTTTCCAAGATGAAAAGAGTTCTGGAGATGGGTTGCCCAATAACGTCCATGTACTTAACACCACTGAATTGTACATTTATAATGGTTAAGAAGGTACAACTTCTGTTATGTATATTTTGCCACTATTTTTTTAAATGTTTCTTCCCAATGTATATGATCTTATTCTCACAACTGTGGGTGAATTAAAGCCTGGTCTGAAGGCACTGCCAGGCCACTTTTTCCTAATCATTTTTAAGACTATTGACAGACGTGCAAGGGCCCCTTGTTCCATCTACACTCCAAATTAATTGTAGATGCGTTGACATATGCCTGCATGGGCAACGATTGCATTTTGATGACTTGAAGGTTCCTCAACTGTTTCATTTTTGGCAGCTGAATAAAGAATGACATAGCGTGAATGAATATTTTATAAAGGAGATGTGGTAGCTGCGGAACATGAAGAGCTGCTTGACTTTTACTGTAGCGAACAGTGTAATGTCAGGCTCTGTCACCTTGTTTTAGCTGACAAGTTCAGTGCTGATGAGGTGAACGGGTCTGATTGTCTAACAGAGAAATAAGAGTTTTTATTGCAATCTGAAGGCATTCGATCCAGTAAGGTTCCAGTAAGGTGAGTTAGGAATTAAAAGATTTGATTAAAAAGCAATTAAGAAATGGCTGTCCTAACTAATCCTTTAAAAGGGAAGTGAATCAGATTTCACTGCATTAGGTCAAATTGTTTGTTACAGATTCTGACTGCAGGAAATCTCTCTCGTTCAATACAAGGGAAATAATTGTTTGGAGCTGATGTAGATTATATTGTTGGGAGGGTTTGTGTTTTTAAAAGTGGTTTAAAAATTTTCCTGATTCAGCACCAATGGGGAACTATAATGAGTCCCAGAAGTTTCTTCAGATACATCATTGATGAATATCTTGCATTATCAAATGAATTAGCATTATAGGCAATGATGTTACATCAGGGTGCAAGTAACCAGGGTTCAACGCCAGTCTCCCCTAATTATCTTCACCTGTTGAATGGGTTTGGGTAAGTAGCTGACAGGCTCTTAGATCCTGAGTCCACAGGATCTAGGTTGTAAAGTTGAGTCCACAGACCAGCAACACTAGTTAAAAATGCAGAATCTCAGCTCACACCAGACCTACTGGATCAGAATTAGTATTTTAATAAGCTCTTTCGGTGAATGCATATTCAATTTTGGGAATTGTTATTCTAAGCCAATGGTCACCAAACTTCAATCTTATGCCTGTCACTTTCATGACCTCTTGTATAAGCAGGTACTATTATTAAATTGATGTTCTTTTAATCAACTGATTTTTTAAACCTAAATACATTTTTTAAAAATTTTATTTATTTATTCGAGAGAGAGAGAGAGAGAGAGAGAGGTAGAGACATAGGCAGAGGAAGAAGCAGGCTCCTCTCAGGGACCCCAAAGTGGGACTCAATCCCCAGGCCTGGGATCACACCCTGAGCCAAAGGCAGATGCTCAACTTCTGAGCCACCCAGGTGTCCCTGTAAATACACTTATTAAAAACTAAATAACAGTATCATTTGCTATATGTAGAATGTGATTGTGCAAAAATTTACAATGAAATAAACAACAGCATTGCATTTCTGCAGGTCATCTGACACAGTTGTGAAGATTAAATGTGTTAATAAATGCCAAGCACTGGGAACAATGCTTGGGATATGTAATAACGTGCTATGCAAGTTTTAACTATATTATTACTTTTCAAAAATAATTATTAATAATAAGCCTCCTCTTTTTAATCAAAGGAGAGATTATTTGGCATTAGAAAAGAGTTAAAATTAGCATTACAGAAATTGAAAGGGAAATTGAAAGGGACCAACTTTTTCATTATTTGATTTAATTTTAAATGATACTGTGTCTATGTACCGTATAAAACCATGTCAGGGTCACCAGTGCTATATTTACCTTGCATTTTGAGAAAGGCTTGTTTAAACCTTAATAGACATGGCTGTAAAATGGGATAAAATTCAAGGAGCTCTCTATCTCAGTTGTGTCAAGATGACATCACATTGCTTGTATATCCCACAATTAGTATCAAAAATTTCCTACAGTCAAACATACTGTTTTCCTTGCTTGAGTTTCACTGTTGTAAATAATGTTATGACGAACCATTTTCTCTTTTCCATTGGCAGAGATGAATATACTATAATACTGGGTGTTGATGTGATTATGGGGAACGAGACTCCTTCTGACCCTCTTGATGGTAAGAATTTAATATTGTATTTAATATTATAGAGAATGATCTATTGTGTTTCTAAAATAAAACTTTATAATTTGATCCAGAAATTTCATTTCTAAGAATTTATCTTCAAAGATACAATTGTCTATATTAGCAAAATTTTTACATACATCTTAGATTACTTATGGTAGTAAATGTTATAAAAAATTTCAAATGTCTAGTGATAGAGGAATTAATAAATAGTAGTATATGGAGACCAGACAGCCACTCAAAATCAGATTAATCAGAATATGCTAAGCTCATGGAAAATTTATCAGGGAACATGGTTAAAGTAAAATATTGCTTATTAAACTAAGAGTATGTTCTATAATATGTAAAGGTAGTAAAACTATAGCATAAGATACACCAAAAGGCCAACAATGATATCTGAGTAACAGGATTATGAGTTATTCCATTTTAATTTTGTGCATTTTTTGAATACTGCTAATGCACTAAGCATGAACTTTAAATTAGGAAAGCAATATTATCTATATATCTACTAAAATATAATAGAAAGTTGGGAAGTCTCTGTTTGAGACTTATTTATTTAGTGGGGAGAGACAAAAAGATATATGTATATACAGATCTTCCTTGACTTGATATGGTTATGTTCCATTGCACCCATCGCAAATTGAAAATATAGTAAGTTGAAAATACATCTAATACACCTAACCTACTGAACATCATAGCTTAGCCTCGCTTCCCTTGAACACACTAAGAACACCTGCATTAGCCTACAGTTGGACAAAACCATCTAATACAAGCTGACTTTATAATCAAGTGTTGACTGTCTCATGTAATTTATCAAATACTGCACAGAAAAAGAGAGACAGAAGGGATATCTGGGTACAGAATAGTTGTCAGCGTACTGGTTTTTGATCCTCGAGATCATATGGTTGACTGTGAGCTGCCATTGCCCAGCGTCACAAGAGGGGACCAGACCACACATTCAAAATTCAAGGTACGGTCTCTACTGAATGCATATGGCTTTTACGCAATAGTAAAGGAGGAAAATCCCAAGTCAAAACAGTTCCCTAAATTGGGAACTGTGTATAATATGATTTGAGGGATGTCATTGGTTTTGTATGGACATTTTATTCCTCACTTTCACAATCAAACAGCTGCTACCAACAATACTAACAACAATAACTCTGCTGAGGAATGCTGAGGTTTGAATGCATAGCATATGGGAATGTCTGTTTCCAACTGTAAAAAAAATTACCCCATAGTCATGATGATAACTAATCTGACCATTCCTTACAAACTCAACTACTGTCAGCCTCCCCAGACCACCAACCACTCTCCCCTCTCCTCTTAGCAGTGACCTCCTAAAAGGTCTTCCTGACTCTACCTTTGGTCTATCTAAATGTAGGACCATTAGTCATCCTTCCAAATGTAAGTCCTGACTCTACCCTTGGTCTTTCTAAATGTAGGACCATTAGTCATCCTTCTAAATGTAAGTCCTGATTCTACCCTTGGTCCTCATTAGTAATCTTTCTAAATGTAAGTCATACCAAGTCACTACTTCATTCAAATCCTACATGGCTTCCTGTCTCATGACAATGAGCATGCAGACAAGGCAATGCAGACTCTTCAAGGGCAATGCAGACTCTTCAAGGCTCTTGTAACTTAGCCTCCAACATTCATTCTGACCTAGTCCCTGACCATTTCTCTTTTCTGCCTACTGTACTATAGTCACCCCGGGCTCTTTGCCTTCTTTGAGATATGCCAGACACCTGCCTGCCTCAGAATGTTCCCACTTGCTTCCCTTCTGCCTAAAACACTATAGCCTCAGATATCAATTTGACTTGCTCTTTGATTTCACCAAGGTCTCTATCCCAAATAAATAACCCTATGCAAAATAGTATCCCTTCTCACCTCTGGCAATCTCTACCCCTTGCTTTTTATTTTTCTTTTCAGCATTAATGGCTAATGCTTATGTTCGATACTGTCTCCCTCTCTCTGTATGTTTACTTGACTTTTTTGTTTTTTATCTATCCCCACTATAATACAACCTCCATGAGGAAGATTTGTCTTCCTCACAACTCAATACCCAGTGACTAGAACAGTCCTGACACTAAGTAGGTACTCGATAAATAATTAAATGGATGATAAAAAATTAGTTGCTCTAGTTAGCTGTTGCTGAATAACAAAACATCCCAAAACTTAGTGGCTTAAATTAAAGACAACTTTCTTTGCTCAAGCCTCTGCCATTGGGCAGGCCTCAAGAGTGAACACTTGTCTGTGTTACTTGGTGCCAGCTGGATCAGCTCAAAAGCTAGGGCAGAACTAATAAATGATTTAATCCCAATCTAATCAAGTAGTTTCTACCCAGCCTTTAGTCAAAGAGTAAGTAGTTTCAAGATTCAGGCTTCTGCTCAATGTGAGAATAATCAAAAACTAAAGCAGTCTGAGGATAAATAGAAGCCCAGATAGGAAATGGAGTGAATTCCACTGATTCTTTTAAAACATGTGCTAAGTGACCACATGGCACAAATATTATGGGAAATACCAACACTGGAAAATATGTCCATTACCTTCCCTTCTATTGCCCAGCTCTGGCTCCTCAGAACCACTCATGCATCCTACTCTTTCCCCAGATTTCACAGCTAACCATGTGGATGATTTTTTTTTGTTTGAAGTCCTAATATTCTCATCACATGGAAATGTGGTTGAGAGCCTAATTAGTCTGCTAGGAAGACACATATCCTAGTTCAATTAAATTACACAGCCCTGCAAAAAAAAAAATACTTATTTTTAAATAGGTACAGTAACATGTCTGGAAATGGTATTAATTGAAGTAGGAAGTTGAAGCTGGAGACAAAGGTAGACTAGTCTGTGTGTTGTTTCATAATCATTGATTAAGTCATGAATGTGCTTGTATGAATTGAGGATCTCATCAACCATTTGTAACACCACATGCTGCATTAATAATTGATAAGCACAAACAAATGTGAGCAGAGCCGTTTTATTATTGTGGCTCTCATCCTTTATAATGTTAAAATTTTGCATAGAGTCTTAATTTTCAATACCTAGAGAAAGGTCATAGTGACAGAAAGAGTACTCTATGTTCAGCAGGGTTTTTCAAATTTGTATATTTAATAATTGCAAAAGCATCTATATTTAGCAGATTGGTGAAGAACTCAGGGCTAAGAAGACTTCATAGGAGCTTTGTGAGCAGGTGTAAGGTATTAACCTCTCTGAGCACTGCCCATGCTCCTGGTCTTCAAGTTGGGGAAAGAAGAGTGTCTGCCTACTAGGGACGTTATGAAGGTTAAATAATTTGATGTATTTAAAGCTCTTAGGGTATAATTGTTCTCAGTAATGTTAGTGATGATCCATTTATTGTGGCTATTAACTGGTTGTTTATGATGTGCATATATCAAAGACCTCTTTCAAATACTCTATGGACCTCAGGACTTCTTAGCCTAAATGTGGGGTAATACTGATGTCTCCATTTATACTTTCAGTCACTTAAATTCTTCCTATTTTTTTAAGATTTTATTTATTTCTTTGAGAGAGAGAGAGAGACAGAGAGAGGACAAGCAGGGGCAAGGGAGGGGCAAGGGAGAGGGAGAAGCAGACTCCCTGCTGAGTGGGGAGCCTAAGGCAGAGCTCCATCCCTGGACCCTGGGATCAGGACAGGAGCCAAAGGCAGATACTTCACCAACTGAGCCACACAGGACCCCCTTCCTATTATTTAAGAAAGTTTGAAGAGCTTCATCTTCTAATATCTGCTCTAGAAAAACTGGTCACTTCCTAAAATTAGCATCAGAGGTAGGCATTAATAAAATAAAGGAAACACAAAATATTATATGTACTTTTAAACCATAAGTAGTAGATGATCATCCTAAAATGATATGCAAGTGCTTGTCCAAGTTAAATAAAACTAGGAGATTTGCAATGTTAAAGCAGTAAATAAATTAACCATTTTCAATTCCATATTTTAATCTAACAAAGCTCTTTGCCAATTAGCTAATCATTTATGAAGAAACTGAGGTTAAATTCATACCTCATTGACAAATTTAGCCCCATGTATGGCATGTAAAACTATTTTGAAGGTTTGAAGTGGAGCCCTCTAATCAGTTTATAAAATATGTCTAGTGAAGTAACTTTGACCATTCACTGGCGTTTTGATAAATCAGTCTTACTTCGGTTATTCATATTCTCCAAGAGTTAGATAATCTTATTGTCATTTTGTAACTGTATCAAAAGGCATCTTTAATAATTTATTTGAAGTTTGAAAAAATATATAAATACACACAGAAAAATTAAAATTCTTTTTAAGGATACAGCTTAGCACGAACAGGGGCAAAATCAGTAAGCTCCATGTTTTGAATGCAAGTTTTCTCAACCTTGGCACTAGTGGATTTGGGATGGATCATTCTCTGCTATGGAAGCTGCCCTATGCATCACTGGATGTTTAGCAGCATCCCTGGCCTCATCCTTCTAGATGCCAGTAGAACCTCTTCTATACTTGTGACAATCAAAAGTGTCCAGAAATTGCCCTCAGTCCCCTGGTGAGGAGGGAAAAAGCATCCTGGTTAAAAAACACTGTTTTAAACTAACCATTTCAATAATTTTCAAAAGAAATAGCCCCATTTGATTTATAAAATGTGATACATTACGGGAGAAAAGCAAAGTCTTGCCATACTCATGACTCTTTCCACTTTATTCCTGAACCCTATCACCCGCATGCTTTGCCTCCTCATCCTTGACTTACAGAAGGAATTTTTTTAATTTAAAAATTTCCCTGGATTGAAAAGTTAACGGTATCAACATGGTTTATTCCTCAAGGTATGTCCCCTGCTGAATAATAGGTGAATAAAATTTATTGATTCGCTATAAAAGTCATAAATGTATAAAGTGCCCAGAATTTGAGAAAATGTTATAAAAATCCAAATCCCGACTGCAATACAATGATCAAGTAATAAGGTTTGGGTTGTATGATAAAAGGGGAAGCAAAATATGTTGCTAGAATTTGTATTAACACTGTGGTCTGCAAAGCTTGGTGAAGCTGAATATAAAAATGTAATAAGGATGGTGAAAACTCCACGGGCTGAGTGATAAAAATAGTTGTAAGGAACAATGGCTCCTGCTTCTTTCTGTCTAAGCCTCTTTTCTCTCGGGACCTACATACATTGGCTCACATGCTAAATACGGTCTGTGTCTTTGACATTGACATACTTCAAGGAATGTATGATAGAGCGCTAGTACTTTCGGCTTGGAGTTGGAAATCCAGAAAAACAATAAATGTTTATGGAAGGTGGTAAAATTTTAGGGCTCCATTCACAACAAATGTTAAACACATGAAGTCTTGCTGAAAGCACGGGCATTGTTGGAATTTTGCATTGTCAAAATCCCTCGGTGCAGAATAGACTCCAGTCTTGGCTCTCCCTTGAGGGAACAGACTGAGGTTGAAAGGAAGAATTTTTTTTTTTCTCTCTCTCTTGACAACAAACAGCCCCATCGCCTGGTGGTTGTTGCTATTGGGAAGAACCCGGTTGCTATTGGGAAGAATTAGCACTTCCTAATTTTTTCTTGTTTTAGAAATTCTATTCAGGGCCTCCAAGGTTTTCAAGCTCTTCTGAAAGCTTTTCAAGCTCTTCTGAAAGCTTTTAGGGTTCTGTCTCAAGTCCTGAGTCCTCTCCAGAGCCCAGACTTTTACATTCAACTGCCTTTGTGGCACATCCATGAAGATACCTATGAGGCATCTTTCTCAAGCTCAGCAGGTTCAAGGTCAGACCAATTCTGTTTTCTTTTTAGCATCTCTACTTCTCAGTTAATGCCGACATAGTAGATCAAATGAGAAACCTTGGACTCATCCTTGATTCTACTCTGTTTCCTAATCCTCCTCCCTAACCTGTTAGCACTACCATCTCTTCTTCCAAAATATGGCTTACATTCACCCACTTCTCTGCATCTTTTTTTTTTTTTTAAAGATTTTATTTATTTATTCATGAGATACACACAGAGAGAGGTAGAGACACAGGCAGAGGGAGAAGCAGGCTCCCTGCTGGGAGCCCGATGCGGGACTCGATCCCAGGATCCTGGGATCATGACCCGAGCCAAAGGCAGCCGCTCCACCACTGAGCCACCCAGACATCCCTCTCTGCACCTTCACCTCCCTTGTTCAGGCAGTCCTCACGTTCCCGGTGATGATGGCCGGCCTGTATGTTTCCAGCCCTGCCCATTGTATCTTCAGTACCCAGCAATCAGAAGCATTAAAAACAAAACAAAACAAAAACAGAAAAAAGGAATCAAAGTCAGATCACATCATTCCCTGTTCAAAAGGAAAAACCAAATTCACAGGGAAAATGATCAGATTTGTGGTCACCAGAGGCAGGGGAAGGAGGAGGAGAAAATGGATGAAGGTGCCATAAGGTACAGACTTAGCTGTAAGGTAAATCAGTACTAGGGATGTAACGTACAGCATGATGAGGCTGTAGGTAACACTGCTGTTGCATATTGGAAAGTGGTTAGAGTAGATCCTAAGAGTTTTCATCCTAAGGAAGAACAATTTTTTTTCATTCCCTTTTCTTTTTTTGTATCTATATGGGACAATGGATAGTAATCATTTCACAACACAGATGGTTTCAACTTAGGGACGATGGTTCAACTTAATTTTTTGATTCTGCAATGATGTGAAAGCCATACACATGCAGTAGAAATTACACTTTGAGTTTTGCATTTGGATCTTTTCCCAGCTAGCAATGTGGAATCCAATCCTCTCCTGTGATACTGGGCAGCGGCAGCTCCTGGTCAGCCATACGATCGTGAGATTAAACAACCTGTGTGCTGACCACCATTCTGTCCCCATACAACCATTCTTTCACTTTTAGTGTAGTATTTGATAAATTACATGAGATAATCAACACTTGATTATGAAGTAGGCTTTGTGTTGGATGATTTTGCCCAACTACAGGCTAACGGAAGCTGTTCTCAGCACATTTAAGGTAGATGAGGCTAAGCTATGATGCTTGGTAAGGTAAGTGTATTAAAAGTGTTTTTGACTTAAGATATTTTCAGCTTATGATGGGTTTATTGGGACATAACCCCATGGTTAAATTGTGGAAGATCTGCATAAGTAAGTCGAATGATTATGCTGTATACCTTAAACTTATATAGTGTTATATGGCAGTTATATTTCAATAAAGCTGGAAAAAAGCTAATTATTTTAGGCTATTGTAATGGAATCCTGATGGGTAAGGGCTGGGACTAGATCCTTTCAATATATTTCACAATTGTCAGGTCCTTGTTAAAGTTTAGGTATTCTATTCTATCCTCCAAACGATAAAGAAAAGGGAAAAATAAAATTGGTTAAAGTGATAGAAAATAGGTCATTTGAAAAAGAGTTGTAAAAAAAAGAACAAGATTTTCTAGCCTGAAAAAGTCAAAAGAAGGACAAAAAAAAAAAAAAGAAACACAAAACTCCTAAAAAAAAAAAAAAACCCTGCTGTGATCTAATAGGGCCTAATAATCATGCCCCTACTCACCCCTCAAAACTCAACTCCTAACCATCTCCACATTCAATCTATCCTTGCTTCAGAGTTATTTTTTCTGCTTCTCTAATATTTGTGGATTTGCTGCCACCTTAGGGCTTTGGCTAGTGCCATTCCCCCTGCCTGGAGTA
Organism: Canis aureus; assembly: GCF_053574225.1. Classification (NCBI taxonomy): domain Eukaryota; kingdom Metazoa; phylum Chordata; class Mammalia; order Carnivora; family Canidae; genus Canis; species Canis aureus. Next base: position 46,466,306 of record NC_135636.1, on the reverse strand, counting down.
ATCTTCCCCAAGATGAGGGCATCACCATTCCTGTCCCACCATTCCAGTTCTATTTTAAAATGGTCTCTTCAGGGAAGCCTTCCCTCGCTTCCCCTCCTCTGTAGAGGCAGTGCTATGTGTCCCTCAGTCACCGTCAATCATACTATGCTACTTATTAATTGTATTTGGAAACATTTTCACTGAAATAATCTAATGTATCCGTTGGTTTGCCTGGTTGGTCTTTGCTCCAGCAAGAATATGAGCTCGTGAGCATGAGAACATTGGCTTCTTCACTCCGTGTCTTCAGCACATCACATGGCAAACCATGAGTACGTGCTTATGGTTGAGAAGTCTTCTTTGATCCTTGATCCCAATATTCTATTTGGAATTAGTTACTTCTTCCTAACATTTGCCCAGAAACATGAGTTAAGGGAAAAGTGATTTAATAATAGCAACTATCAGTTATTGAGTGTGAGGTCCTAGGAAAGATGAAAAAAAGAAATAAGTGATATGAAGCTGAAGGAGAACATTACTAAGGAAAAGTATAATGTTGAAAACAATTGCTGGAAACTGGGGTGCCTGGGTGGCTCAGTCAGTTAAGCATTTGCCTTCAACTCAGGTCATGATCCTGGGGGTCCTAGGATCGAGTCCTATATTGGGCTCTTTGCCCAGCGGGGAGCCTACTTCTCCCTCTCTATCTGCCTGGCCGTGCCCCTTGCTTGTGCTTGCTTTCTCTCTGTGTCAACTAAATAAATAAAATCTAAAAAAATAATAATAACCCAATTGCTGGAATGAACAGTCTGATAATTTGTAAATTACTGAAGACTAAAGATCAAAGATCATTAGAACCATGTCACCTGCCAAATTCCATCAGTGACCGAGAAAGCACACACACCGTATGAGTAGCCCATAGGAGAATACCTCCCTTAAAGAATCCAAAAGAATCACATTTCTGGGAGTTTATGGTAACATAAGTGGGCAGCAGGATAGCAAGCCCTAGAGGTAGACTTGGTGAAAGCTAGAAGGCCAGCCATCCTCAAGGAATGGTTGGAGTCTTCAAAATGGAACTCTTTTGAGGAATCCAAGCCACTCTGCGATTCAATATGATGGTGTAGAAAAATGCTCAATGGTAAACCAGGATGGTTGGCTTCCCATTCTGGCAACTGCTTGAATGAAAAGGCTTATTTGGAATATACCTATGTGCAGAATAGAAAATATTTAAAAATCTCAGCCAAAGTCTTAAATCGTAAGATCAATAAGAGCATGCACATAGTAAGTTTTATGAAAATAGAGACTATGTCTATCTGTCCCTCTGAATTCCTGAAATTTTTCATAGTGCCTATGACACAGTAGGTGCTCCATAAATATTCACTAAAAGGACAAAAGCAAACAAGCCAGCATGGAATTCCATTAAACTTTGATATAGTTCCCCCCCGCCCCCCGCCAGAAATCAGATACCATCTTCTCCAGAAGGCTCGTTCATTCAAGGGGTTATATTAGTTCTACTCTGTAATTCTATAATACTCTGTGCCTCTCTCTAATGTTGTATTATTCCTGCATATTCACCCATCTGTTCCCATCACCAGATTGTGACATAACCAAAGGCAAAAATTCTTGGTTGACTGATATGTCTATTTCCTGACACAGAATGGGTTTCAAGAGATGTCTGATTAATAAACAAATGATTGGTCTGTACTTTGTAGTATTAAGTTCTGCAAACCAGGATCTAACTCAGTGCTTGGTACATAAGAGGTACTGACAATTATTATTATTGTTATTATTATTATTTTAATCAAAGGATAAGTCAAAACTCTCCAGTCTTTCTAATTAATATGAATGCTGAGATAGCTGAAGACAGAACTCTGGAGTCTGGAAATCTGGCATCTTTCACAACCAAGGCTAGATTCAGACCTTTAGAAATCCAAAACACTGAAAACGTTGTGCCATTTAAAATTAAAATAAAACTGACATGAATAGTGAAATCTAAACAGCTTGTTTTTAGGATGCCAGATTGTGAAGTCCATCAAAGATGAGCTTCCTCTTCCCCCTCTTTTTGGGTGCTTTTGGGTTCTTCCAGTTGTCTATTTTGTGATTCACCTTACCTCGGCAGTGACTTGCCCAGGGTCATACAGCTAGTTAGTAGGAGAACCCAGTACAGGTCAGTGATCTTCCTGCCTTGTCATGATGCTCTGGTTCTCCTTCTCATCACCAGGTGTTTCCAGGCATGTGTTTGGAGTAACAGTTAATTCTATCAATTTCAGGGCTAACTTCTTGGAGGGTTGGATTCAATCAAATGAAGCCAGACTTAATCAGACTGGTCAACTAGTCTGAACAGGACACCCTGAATTCTTTCCATACAGCAAAAAGTCCTTCCTGTTCACCCCCTGTGGAGTCAGCCAGATGTTGCTGCTGCCCGGAGGTTAGTTCAGTGGCTGGCGAGAACCACTTTGGGGGCGGAAATAAATTCAAAAGGGTGAAGTGTGCTGACTTGTACCTCTAAAAAAAAAGCTGAGGAGGCTTCATCTCCAAAGGATACATAGACTTAGAGCTGAGCTTTCAAAGGAAGCCTGAAGTTATGTAACTGAGAGGTAAGAGAGGAATTAAAGTGGTCTGTGAAAGACAACAGGGAAGGGGTAGGAAGGTAACAGAATGTTCCATCTGCCTTATAACCATGTATTTCCTCTATGAAATTTGGTGCCAAATCAGGCCTTAATCTGGCAGTTCTGGAATAAAGACAGCAGCTGAAGTGTATAATTTTGGTTTCTGAATCTTTAAATCAGAATTTCTCAACCTCAGCATTATTGACATTTGAGGCAGGATGATTCTCTGTTGGGGGTGCTGTCCTACACACTGCAGGGTGTTTAGTAGCATCCCTGGCTTTTACCCACTGGATTCCAGTAGCATCCTCCAGACCCCAGTCATGAAACCCAAAAATGTGTCCATATTGCCAAACATTTCCAGGGGTCAGGGAGGAGGAACGCTTCCCCTCCACCCCCACATTGAGAACTGCTGCTGGAAAGTAATTGATATTATTCATGGTAACTAAAATACTAGGAAAACTCCAACAACTGCCTATCATTACTTAATAAATACCTCAAAGTTGGCTCTGGAAGAGATCGTGTCCCTTTTCCTATACATGCAAGGACACAGGGAAGAATGGAGGGGAACTGGCTTCAGTAGGATTTTGAATCTCACAAAGGAAACGATTCGATTTTGTATGCCAAACAAAAAATAAAGAAAAGGAAAAAATGTTTGAATACTGCCAACTTCCATCAATTACACTGTTATAGTGTAATTGACCTTCTATTAACTTCCAAGGGAGATAATAACTAGGAGGTAAATTTAGTTTGTTGTGGAAAAATCTCAAAGACATGGTTAACCGCTGTCTTCAATCCAAATGACCATATCATTCTTTGCCCGTAAAGTGCGAAGTAGACATTTTCATACCACCTTTGAATGTTTTTGCTGTATCTGAGCCCAATTTTCTCCATTTGGAAAATGGCACTAGTATTTGTGGAAACAACCTAACTGTCCCTTGATTGGAAAGTAGAGAAATAGGTTGTAGTCTGTTCACAGAATAATTTTCTGTAGATAAAATGAATGAACCAGATCTACATGTATCAACCTGGGTAACTCGAAAAGCATAATGTTGTGCAACAGAAGGCAAACTGCAAAAAGATACTTTACAGGGATACTATTATGTAAATTTTGCAAACACACAAAACAAAATTGGATATTGTTTGTGAATATATACATATGTACTAAAAGTAAAAAAAATGCATGGGAATGATAAGCACAAAAGAGAAGATTGTCTTGTTTTTAGAGAGGGAGAGGTGAAGGGGAAGTTATGAAGAAATGGATCTATTATGCTTATTGAGAGAGAGAGAAAGAGAGACAATGCTATTGGAGCAACACATTTACATATGTAAAATCCAGATGATATTTACATAGATATATTATTTATTTTCCATTTATTATTTTTTGTTAACTTTTACTTAAAAATATGTTAAGACTGGGAACAACCAGACATCAACCTGCAAAAAAAAAAAAAAAATTAATCTAGACACAAACCTTACACTCATCACAAAAAAGAACTCAAAATGAATCACAGACCTAAATGTAAAACACAAAACTATAAAACTCCTAGAAAATAATGATAATGTAGGAGAAAAGCTAGATGGCCTTGGTTTTGGTAATGACTCTTTAGACACAACACAAAAGTCATAATCCATGAAAGAACTAATGAGCTGGGGTTCATTAAAATTAAAAACTTTTGCTCTGGGGAAGACACTGTCAAAGGAATAAAAAGTCAAGGCACAGACTGGGAGAAAGTATTTGCAAAAGACAGATCTGATAAAAGAACCAAATCTCAACAATAAGAAAAACAACCTGGTTTAAAAATGAGCCGAAGAGGGATGCCTGGGTGGCTCAGCAGTTGAGCGTCTGCTTTCGGCTCAGGTCATGATCCCAGGGTCCTGGGATCAAGTCCCACATCGGGCTCCCCTGTGTCTCTGCCTCTCTCTGTGTGTCTCTCATGAATAAATAAATAACTGAAAATTTTTAAAAAATGAGCCAAAGACCTTGACAGACACATCACCAAAGAAGATACACAGATGGTGAATAAACATAGGAGAAGATTCTCCCTGTCCTAAGTCAATCAGAGACATGTAAATTCAAACAACAAGGCACTACCACACACCTATTAGAAGAGCCAAAATCCAGAACACTGAAAACACCAAATGCTGATGAGGATGTGGAGCAATAGGAACTCTCATTCATTGCTGGTGGGAATGCAAAAGGGTGCAGCCCCTTTGGAAGACAGTTTGCTCTCAGAAGATACGAGAATCCTGGATCAGAGATGAAACCAGTTGATTACTAACAGCAACAGCTGTACCGTGTATCAGGAAGTCTCACTTTTATGTCCTGTCTCACTGCCTTGGCTAGAACTTCCAGAAGAGTTCTGTTTAATAGTGGTTCCTTGGTTTGCTCCTTATTTTAGTGATGATGACCACATGTTTTGGCATTGAGCCTGATGTTTTTCTTGTTAAGAAAGTATTTGTTCCTATTTCAAAGTGATAATGATGCTATACTTTACCAAGTGTCTTTTATTTATCAGTAGATTTAATTATGTTTTCCCCTTTATCCCTCCCCCTATCCCACTTCCTTCCTAAGAATGTGCTGAAGTGGAAAAAAAAAAAAAACATTGCTCTGGTTTTTCCTAGTTAGGAATTCCTTCTTGAATTCTGGTTCTCTCCATAATTTTTTCTTTTCTTTTTTTCTTTTCTTTTCTTTTCTTTTCTTTTCTTTTCTTTTCTTTTCTTTCTTTTCTTTTTTCTTTTCTTTTTTCTTTTCTTTATTTGCCTTTCTTTTCTTTTCTTTAATTTTATGTATTTATTTATTGATGAAAGACACACAGAGAGAGGCAGAGACATAGGCAGAAAGAGAAGCAGGCTCCTTGAAGGGAGCCTGATGTGGGACTTGATACCCAGACCTGGGGGCAGGCCCTGAGCCAAAGGCAGACTCTCAACCTCCTGAGCCACCCAGGCATCCCTCTCCATAATTTTCCTGACAGAAACTCCTCATAGTTTCTCACCTATTGATGGCATCTTTGAAATCTCCAGCTATAAAAGTGGTTTCCCCACATCTTCATGTGTCTCTTTAGGCATTTCAATCAATCAATCAATTAGCTTAAGTACTATAAAATAGACTTTTTTAACAGTCTTGAAATTGACCTTCTTTCATGGTATAAAATGCTTCCTATATAGTGATGGATTGGATTGACTAATATTTTATTTTTGTCAACATTAACATGTGAGATTGATATCTGTGTCTTCTCACATAAAACTCTGTTAAACTTTGATTTCAAAGTTATGCTTCATAAAATTAATTAGAAATATTTTTGTCCTTTTGCTCTGCTCTAGAGCAGATTGCACAGCACTGGGAATTTGAGTAAATTAGCCACAAAGGCCTCTAGAGATGGATTCATTTAACAACTGTTTTACCACCCATTGCTTTCTTTTTATTTTTCTACTATATTTTTTCCCCTTGGATAAATTTCAGAAATTTTTTGAAAATATCATCCATTTAACTAAGAGCTTCCAATTTGTTAATATACAGTAAAGGTCAGCAAAATTTTGTATAACAGGCCGGGTTCTGTACATGTTCTCCTATTTCTCATTTCTATATTTTTAGAAATAAATCAAAATTTCAGTAATTAAATTATTTAGATACTATTCTATGCTTGGATGGTCTTAATGCTAATCTTATATTTTCCCGTGCATTCTTTATTCTTGGTTGGTTGCAGTAGATATTTCAGTAATTTTTTTTTTTTGGTAAGGAAGAAAACATGAGTGGTATAACCTTCTGATTTTTGCTGAACTGAGAATTCTTTGTTGCCTTCACAAATGAATAATGTATGGCTTCTCTAGAAAATTCTTGTGTGATATTAATTGCTACCCTATTTGTCTGAAATTTACTCCACTGCCCTCTGCTTCTGGTGACTGGCAAAATATGCATGCTTTTTGAGTTGACAGTCATGAACCTTTTTTGAAGGCCAGACCCATCTCTGCTTGATGCTCAGCATTTTCTCCAAAACACTCACCATTGCTTGACACCTCCTCGGTGCATTCAAACATATTTGTTCCAGTAATGTTAAACACATGAGTCCAGAGAAAATAAACACATAAATACTGTTGACATTAATATGCATTAATTGGTGGGTCAGCCTTCCATCCATCCAGAGCAATGGAAAGGAAATCCATTCTGAACTCCCTTCTTTGTCGCTGGGCCTGATTTCTCTGGTTTTGATGAATTTATTTAGCAGGCCTCCTTGTCCTCAAGTCTTCACTCACGGCTTTTGCATGATCACATAGCAAGTCCAGGCCACTGAGGTCTCTGGTTCTGCTCCCTGCTGGCTTCCCAATAAACTCCTGTGTATTGTGTTAGTAACCAATTGCTGTGTAACAAACAACTGTAAAATATCAACAAACAGTATTTATTTAGCTTTTGAACCTACACGTTGGCCAATCTAGGCTGCAGCCTAACTGAGGAGAGTTGGCTCTGCTCCATGTGCCGGGACTCCAAGGTTGCTTGGGGTGAGTTCTGCCCCTGGTGAAGGCAGAGATATGAGAAGCAAAAGGAGTCACATGAGTTTGTTTGGTAAGATCTAATTCAAGAACTGCACATTAGCACTACTGCCTTGTCCTGTTGGGCAAACAGTCACAGGGCTGTGCTCTAAGCCAGGGAGCAAGGTGATTTATTCTGTTCACCAAGGAGTGGGCATGGGAGGGAGGCCGCAATGTTACATGGCAAAGGGTGTGGGTCTGGAGAGAGGGGTTAGAATTGGAGCCCCAAAGGGTATCGATTGCATTCTTTTCCCCTGTTACAGCTGTGGCACCAGGTGTAACCCTGACCTTGACACTCCATCTGCTTTCTGCGGCTGTGACTTCAAGGGGAGTTCACAGCACATGCCCTGATTTTGGCTCCAGCCTTTCTTTCTCCAAAGTTGTGCCAGAGTCCTCCACGCTTTCATCCTGAAGATACTGCTTAGAGTTGGTGGAGTAATGCAGGTGTGGACTTTGCCTGCTGTGTCCAGCTCTTTCTATAATTTTACCAGGAAAAACTCAGAAGTCCTCTGAAGTCCCCGGTTGTAAAAGTGGTTTCCCCCACATTTGAACAGTTGTGTCTTTCTGCATTTCAGTGGAGGGATGGGAGAGATCTGAGTAATTGTTTTCATTGGTCTTATTCAGAAATCCCTAGATTGCCTCCTCTTTTGCAGAAGTTAGTTTTTCTAGCATAATCGTGAGCTGATTGCTTCATTTCTTGGTTTCTTCCTCCCTGTCCCTTACCCTCAAGCCTCTGCCCTCCACTTGGTTGAGCAGAACAAGCTTTGGTCTATATCACTTCCCCTATTCCTTCCCTGGGGACCCTGATTTGCCTTTGAACTCCTCTGATCACACAAAATTGTCTAACTGGGCATTTGCAGATATTCTCTTCCTCAATCTATCTGTGGGGTGTCTGTGGACATTAAAATAGGACTTCTAAAGACACACATCTGAAAGGAAAAATGTTCTTTTGCCAGGGAATAATAAATTCCTAACTCTACCATCCATCAGGTTCAATTTCAGGACAAATTTTAGAGGAGGAATTTTCAAGAAGAAGGGGGAAAAATTATCGAGAGGAGGAAAAGAATGAAATAAAGACCAACCGTCCATAACCTTTCTTTTTGTTTCTATTTATGTTTTGGCTTCTCTCTGCAATTCGACCTTCTAAGAGCAAAGGAAGGAAAGAGTTGAAGGAAAATGTGGACATTGATTCTGTGAAAAGAAAAAGTATTTTCTGGCTTCCTGTGAGCAGTGACATACAATCCACACCACATTCTTCCTGCTATGGCCTGCTTTTTCCCATCAAAGTGTACGCTGAAGAAGCAGGCCCCTGGTCAGGCTCCCTTAAATGCTGACTTGGAGCTGAGAGTGGCAGTAATAACGGTCAAAGTGCAGCCTCAAGTTCAGCTTTGAACGGGAACTTCATGTCCTCAGAAACAGTAGCTGCTGAAAAACAAAATAGGGCCTTTGGAGAGATGAAGAGAACGATGTTCATGTGTGTGTTTGTAAAACGTCGGCAGAAGGTAGCAGTGAACAAAAGGGGAAGTGACAAAGTTCAGTGGGCATCCACTCCATAGGGAAATTGCCTCTTAATGATGTCTGGGGAAAACATAATTGTTCTGCATTCTACAGAAGGCTTTGGAAAATTGCACCATCAAGAAAGCGTAAATTTTTATTTGAAGTCAGAGCCTCTCTGCATTCAAAGGAAAGAGTTGCCGAAATGGAGTTGTAGTGTATAACTTGAAAGCTATTTCTTCTTTTATATTTTTAGTGAAAATGATTCCTAATTGTGATGAGTTCTCAATCTGAATTTCTGACCAAATTTCCCATCTCAGTGTATTCACAACCTCTGCTGATATCTTTACATGGTTGCTTTGATGACTAACTCAATCCTGATAGGCATCCCGAAGCACCTGGCCATTCTTCCTCTGTCCCTGCGACTCCTTCTCATCATTCTTCCCAGTGTCTCTATCTGAGATGCTGCAGGCCCTCCACACTCCCCCAGGCCTCTCGACCATTGCGTGTGGAGCTTTTACCGCTGCAGTGTGGATCACACCACACTTCACCCCCAGCTAATTTGCAAAGCACACAGCATTTTACATCACACTGGCAAATAATATGTTTTTTTTTTTTACATAATTATTTTATGTGATCATCTCTTCTCTTGTTTTTTTTCATACAAAGTCTTCCATGCATCTCCTCCTGGAGGGCTAACTTTTTGAAGTTAAATTGCTCAAAACGGAAGATAGTTTTTTTGCCAAGAAAACATTTTATTCAATATACAGTTGACTTTTGAACAACACAGAGGTTAGGGACACTGACCCCACACACAACCGAAAATCCACATAAAACCTTTGATTCCTCCCAAATTTAACTATTCATAGCCTCTTGTTGACCAAAAGCCTTACTGATAATAAGCAGTCAATGAACACGTATTTTTAAAAAAGATTTTATTTATTTATTAGTGAGAGAGGCAGAGACATAGGCAGAAGGAGAAGCAGTCTCCCTGTGGGGAGCCCCATGAGGGACTCAAGCCCAGGACCCCGGGATCATGACCTGAGTCAAAGGCAGACACTCAACCACTGAACTGCCCAGCTGCCCCCAATTAACACATATTTTGCATGTTATATGGACTGTATACTGTGCTCCTACAATAAAGCAAGCTAGAGAAAGGAAACCATTATTAAGAAAATCATAAGGAAGAAAAAACACATTTACAATACTGTATTTATTAAAAACAACCCACATATAAGTGGACCACACAATTCAAATCCATTGTTCAAGGGTCAACTTCAGTGTAATTGCCCCCCCGCCCCGACTGTCACCCAAACCTTACAGTTGGACTTTTTCGGCAAATCTGAGACAATTAGAGTTGGCTTCTCATTTGATGTCAGCCTTTGGGATCTTCACATTGTCCCTCTATTGCCTTAACACATGCCCTTGTCAGGTTTCCATCTTCTTCTGATAAATCTTACCAAACATACTATTCAGTGTCCCATTTCCTAAGGCTGTAGTGGAGCACTGACTTCTAAATTCCCTTACAGGGCATGATAACTTATAACAGGAAAAGCTGAGGACCTGGATTAACACTGGAGTTTCGACCCATCCTGTGTGTCTTTGAGGAAATCTCTTTACCCTTCTGCAAATGGAGATGATAAAAATCCACTTGTAGTTGTATACATAAATTTGGATTCTTGGCATATAGACATCACTCCAAAGGATTGGTTTTAAAACAGGAACATGGTGTTTAGAGAACTATGTCTCACCTTTCATGGGAAATTTTTGTATGATGAAGAGAGATTTAAAAATGAAAAGGAGTCTTAACCCACTGGTGAAAATTCACTCAAGTTGACAAATCACTCATGCTGGTGGGCATTTATAATGGCGGCTTGTAACTGAAACTTTCAAATCATATTATTTCAATAGCAAGCTTTTCGGGACACCTGGGTGGCTCAGTGGTTGAGCATCTGCCTTTGACTCAGGTTGTGATCCCCCGGGTCATGGGATCGAGTCCCACATCGGGCTCCCCGCATGGAGCCTGCTTCTCCCTCTGCCTATGTCTCTGCCTCTCTCTCTGTGTCTCTCATGAATAAATAAATAAATAAATCTTTAAAAAAAGAGAGCAAGCTTTTCTAGTACAGTGACAGATTAGCTGTGGTGTTTGCAGATTATTAAAAGTCACCCAAGAGGTGTGCATGACAGTGCTTTACTTTGTTCTACACAGACTATTGGATCTGGTTCCAGCCTGATTTATGGCCATTTCCACCCAGCCACATTTAGCAGAATATTCATCTTCTCTTTGTGCCAAAGTCTCACACTCACTTGGGTTCTAAGTCTTGTCCATCTCGTCTTCTTTGACTTGTTACATGGAGCCACAACAAGTATCTGATTTACATAGTCAGGCTTTAGAGCCAAGCAGATCTGCACTGAGACCCTTGTTCTGCCAAGGGTTTACCTGGCACAGGTTTACCTGTTCTGTTGAGTAAGAGGCTTAACTGTCCCAAACCTTCCCTTCCTGTCTTCAGTGCAGAGGACAAATGACTCCCCTCCTTGGATTGGGATGAGGGGTAAACAGGCAACGTTATCAATCACTTAGCCTCTAAGATGTCCTCAGTTAACGGAAGCAAAAACTCTCTTAGCTGTTATTTTATTTTGTATTTTATGTTATATATTTTATTTTTTACCTAATTTGATTTTAGTGTATTACTTGATTTGATTTGATTTTGGTGTTAAATTCCTTTGAGACAACTTATACTTAAAAGTGAGCATTTCTAAAGTAAAAGGGTATTTTAAATCAGCAATTCTTTTCTTGCTGCTATGAGCACAGGTCATCACACTCGTTGTTTAGTCAGTACTTTGTCATCAGGTTTTAACAGTGATATTAGCTTCATATTTCTAAGGCTCAAGAACTTAGAGGTAATTCAGATTGACAGCATATCTGCCATATGACCAAAAATGAAGATCTGCAAAAATATTGATTGACCCCAGGCTCAGAAGGGGGACCTTGAGGGCAGAAGGCATATGGAGATAATGAAGAGGAACAAGATATCCTCCAGAGCTTAATTCCTTCAAAAGAACATTTCTCCCCCAGATTTGATGTGGTTTCCTAGTTTCAGAAACAGGAGACCCCCGTGCCCACTCTGATGCTCATTTTTACTGTCTGCATTCATCATATTAACTGGCTAATTGCTGAGTACTGAGTCTATAGACCTCAAAGGCTCAGTCATCTGATCCATGAAATAAGCCGCACCCATAATTCAGCTAATAAAATCACAGAAGTGAAAAGAAAATTGTTCCATTAATTTGTCTCTGTGAATTCTGAATCTTGGCTTCAGTTTGCATCCTATTGAGCAGTGCTTTTCAAGTGCAAGTACGCATCCTTTGGGGGTTATGCGCTGAGAAAAATGGGAAGCCAAAGAATAAACACAGCATATTAATTACTTAATTCTTTCATTCACTCGACAAACATTTATCAAGTATTTACTCTGTGCCAGGTACTGTCTCGGCCCAGGGGATTCAGCAATGGAGAAATGAGTCATTGTTCCAGTTCTCTGGGTGCTTATGGAATAGTGAAACAGATATTAAAATGATAGTCACACAAATCTAGCCACAGCATGAGTTTTTACTTAAGGATTTGGTGGAAAAGTCAGTTGAGCGGGAATAAACTTGAGTAAATATTTTCACATGATATTTTATGTCTATTGTTTCTATTGTACAAAAGCCGGTACGTAAATTACATTTTCCCAGCTTTATTGAAGCATAGTTGACAAATAAAAATGTATATGTTTAAGGTGCCCATGTACTTACTTTTTAATATAAAACATAAAGCTTAAAGGATAGGTCATCGCTCTGGGCTCATTTCTACACTTTTGAAGATACAAATTTTTCTTCTTCATTGTTAGAGGCTTACTAGTAGGAATGTTTGAAAAGTATGGAAATAGACAAAGCTAGACAATGTTTGGGAAGATTACTTAAATTAGCATCATCACATTTTCAGGGGGCTTTTCCTGGTGACACTGATCCAGGCCACTTCTCTGTGCACGGACAGGGAAAGGGCCATGGCAGTGCCTTGGCTCATCGCCTCCTGCTTGAATATCTCACTTGGCAGGTGTTGCTTCTTCCAGGATTCATACATTTTAGCTTTTTTGAGACTATTCTAGGACTCTTTTATCCCTTCCATTCTTGGTTCTTCCAAAACCCACATAGAGATCAAATTTAGTGTTGTCCAGACTATTTCTGCAATAGACTTTCTCTATTTAACACCTGCCAGAATTATTTTTGATGGAGCAACGCACCAAAGTGCTGCAGTAGGACTGATTTTTTTTTTTCTCACCAGCTCATAAGCTGAATGGCATTCTGCAATCTCATTTTTATTGATGTATAAAAACAAATGCTGTGCATGATGAAATTTATTGTTAAGTCAACTAGGAAGAACTAGATTTGTTTCTAGGCCTATTCTCTCTCTTCAAATAACAACAAAAATATTGTGAACAGGGAGCTTCCTTAGGTCAGGATGCTAATCCCTTTTACCTTCCTAGGGGTTTTGCAATAGCAAAAACATACCAGAATTGACACCTCTGGGGAAATAGACACACAAAGGAGAAGAAAAGGGGAGGAGTGGATTTAATATTTATTCTTTTTTGATATTATGTATACAATTGTAGCACTACCACAATATTACCTGTAAATTCTCTAGAGTCAGGGGTAAAGAGAAATGGAATTATTCCAGGGCACTTGGGTGGCTCACTCGGTTAAGTGTCTGAGTCTTGATTGTGGATCAGGTCCTGATCCCAGGGTCCTCAGATCTAGCCCTGGGTCAGGTTTCCAGCTCTGTGGGGAGTCCCTTCCAGATCCTCTCCCTCTGTCCCTCCCCCACTCATGCATGCTCCCTCTCTCTCTCTCTTTCACTCTCCCTAATAAATAAATAAATCTTTAAAAAGCAGTGGAATTGTTCTTTTTCTCTCTCCTTTAAATACTTATAACAAGTGACAAAATTACCAACCCATCCCTAACATTGAAGGGTTTTTTAATAAAAAAGAAATAGATCAAGTACAAGATTTCCTTGAGTAACATTTCAATTTCATTTTATGAAAAAAACTCATTTTACTGAATTAAACATTATTTTATGTATTTGAATCCAAATCAGTAGATATTAAATTATATTATTTAATTACATGAATGATCGATTATGTTTTCATTGGAAAATATTAATCTTCAAAAAATCAAATTTAAATGATAATTTTAATACCGATGGGATAATACTTGAGCAGACCATGTATGCCTAATCTTTTTAAAATTTTTTTTTAAATTTTAAAAAATTAAAAAAAAATTTTTTTAAGGTTTTTAATTTATTTATTCATGAGAGACACACACAGAGAGAGAGGCAGAGACACAGGCAGAGGGAGAAGCAGGCTCCATGCAGGAAGCCTGATGGGGGACTTGATCCCGAGACTCCAGGATCACGCCCTGGCCCTAAGGCAGGTGCTAAACTGTTGAGCTACCCAGGGATCCCTTTTTTTTTTTTTTTTTTAGATATAAAGACATGGACTATATAATTTACATTTATTTTCTCATCTCTTTCTCTTCAAAGTTCCTATATTATTATCCCCAGTTTACATAAGAGAATATTGAGGCCTATCCAGCAATTTCTCTCCACGTTCTCTCAGCCAGCATGCCCCTGGCATTCCAGGGATGTGAGGCAATATAGTGCTTGTTTGATTAAGTCAGTGGTATCTGGCTTCTGTCACAGCTTTAAGAGTCCTTTTTAACATATGCCCTTGTGGAGATTAAATTCTGGTGGATAAGATGCAAATAAACAAGAATAATACATGATAAAAAGATAAGTACTCCAAACAGCAGAGACAGGTTGTGTGTGTGAGGATTCATATCATTTGTGTTGATTAGGAACACCTTCTTGAACCACTGGATTTGAATTACATGTAGCTACTGTAGGAGTTTATTTTATATTATTTTTATAAGATTTTATTTATTTATTTGAGGGAGAGAGAGCAAGCATGAGGGAAGGAGCAGAGGGAGAGAATATCCAAGCAGACTCCCCACTGAGCATGGAGCCCAAAGTGGGACTCGATCCCATGACCCATGAAATCATGACCTGAGCCAAAACCAAGAGCCAGATGCCTAACTGACTGAGCCACCCAGGCTCCCCTATTATATAAATTTAAAAGTTGACTTCAAAATCTATATTGAAAGGTATGTTATTGGAACTAATTTAAACACAACACTTTAAATATATATACTTTTAAAGTAATTTAAGGTGCTAGATTATATATTATGGGGTTTCCAAGAGATGGATGCTGTGTTGGAGGATTATTTTTCTAGTCTAATGCAATCAAATTTCTTCCCTCCAAAGCCCAGTTACTTGAGTTGTCCTTACAAAACAATAAATGCACCTGTTTAAACAGAGAACTTCTGCAAATAGTACATTACCATTCTTTTTGCTAACATTGCTGTGTCCCTAATGTTCTGTGCTTTGCAGTTCCGAAAAAATTATTCTGGCTGCGACTTTCAAATAGAAAACAAGGGAGAACATTGTCCACCTCCTGGAGAAACTGATTAGACTGCCTCATTGGATAATTAATACACTTAACACAATTTATTCAGACTGTCTATAACCATCAAATTGAAGAGGCCCTTGTCGAAAGCTTCCCTTTTAGACTTGATGCAGTTGTGAAAACAAGTCTGGGCAAATGAAAACATAAAGAAGACTTTGCATGCAAAAGAGCAAAACAAGTCAACAAACAAAAGCATAAATAAAACATGTCTCCAAGGCAGTATACCTATCAGAAATGTACCAGAAATGTTAAATCTTTTTTTTTTTTTTATGGTTCCGTAAATCCATAGTGTTGATCCTACCTAACCCTTGACATCAGCCAAACTCATCATGCTAATAGAGATGAGTTACCAGCTGAGATTTCTAAGATCTATCCTCGCATGGGCAGACAGAGGTGACAAGAGCCACGGGCCAGGCTTCACATTCCATACAGGCCCTAACATGAGGGTACAAATGAGATTATGTACTTAGTTATAAAAATACTGGCAAAATTGCAAGAAGATATAGCATTAAATTCTATACTTGATTCCTTAAACTGGGCAAAACCAGTGCTCCAGAAATTAGTTTGTTTTTTTCTTTTTTTTCTTTTTGTTTTTTAAAGATTTTATTTATTTATTCCTGAGAGACACAGAGAGAGAAGCAGAGACATAGGAAGAAGGAGAAGCAGGATCCCTGTGGAGAGCCTGTTGCGGAACTCGATCCCAGGACCCTGGGTTCTCGACCCGAGCCAAAGGCAGACGCTCAACCAATGAGCCACACAGGTGCCCCCCTTCACTTTTTTTCTTTAATTGGAAATTTTCTGTCACTTACATTGCATCAGAAAGCTATTGTTAAGATTGTCAGGCATTGATCACACCTTCAGGGGGCTTTTCTTTTGTGACACCTTTGGGATACCTCTCTATGTAATGACAGGAAGAGGGCCATGATGGTGATTTGGCTCTGACTTTTCTATTCGACTTTTTATTTGAAAGTCACAGCCAGAATCATTTCTAGGAGCTGCAAAGCACAGAACATTAGGGATATACCAGTGTTGGCAAAATGAATGAATATGTACTATTTGCAGAACCTCTCTGTTTAAACAGGTGCATTTATTGTTTTGTAAGGACAACTCAAGTAACTGGGCTTTGGAGGGAAGAAATCTGATAGCATAGACTAGAGGTAGGCTAATCCTCCAACATGGAATTCATCACTTGGAAACTTGCACTTAAAAGTGAATATCGAACTACATCACAATTTTGTTATTTCTAATTGGGAATTTATTACGATCTTTAAAATACTGCAATATTCAGAGGATAAAAGTGTCCAGAACCTTTATCGCTTTTGGAGATGCCCTGATATTTGAGGGCATTTCTGGAAGATCTGACCATCATCCTGAATCTCCTTTGCTGAGAGTTCTTGATTTTTGGCTTTGTAATTTCTGCTTTACTCCCTATTTTGGCTCTCAACTGACTTGGGATTTTATATGCTTTCCTTGGTCTTGGGCTTTGGTTTTTCTTCCACTTTCTTGCATTTTTTTCTACCACTCCAGCTCTTGGTCTTAATCTATCATAGGAATTTCCTACTTCACAGCTGTAACCCTACTAACCCTTCTTTTTGCCCCTAAAACTTGGGCAACCTTACTTTTCCAGGAAGGAGCATTGCCAGCCATACTCATCATCATGGTGCAGATTTAAATATACCTCACCAAAAGTATATCAACTGACTTCTGTGTGCTATATATTATCTCAAGACACTCTAATTAATATGTTTGGGTTCTTCTGCAGGCTCAAGTGAGATATGATATAGATCAGTTTTCATATGATAAAAGTCAACATGAGCAAAACACAGTGCTTTAATTTACTGAAGAATTAAAATTGACTGTGAAGTTGGAAAAGTCTACTGGGCCCTCTAGGACCATGAGAGAGGAGGCTTATCCAGCCCTGAGCTTCTAATGATGTTGGAAGAAAGAAAGTTTGCTTCCTATTTGTTCCTCATCACAGAACCTTACACTGGCTTCTAGGAACAAGTTTATATGTAGAAATAGTCATTGTTTGCATAGAAGGACTTTAAAAAAGGCTCCAGGCAAATTAAACCAGAAAGAATTTGCATGAAAAAAAGTAACACAAAAAAATACAAATAAAATTTGACTCCAGGCAAAGCTATCTACCAAAGATACACTAGAGATGTAAAACCCGTCTTTTCCCATAAGACTGTAAGCCACTAAGATCCTAGGGTTGTTTGTGATGAGGTGTTATCACTGAAAAAGTTGATTGATACATAAATGCAAAGAAAGGAGAGAAACCGAGAAAGAGGATTTCGCTTAAGTGGCTTGAGGAAGAAAACTGGCAGGGAGAGACGCCAGAAATCACGAGAAAGAGAGCATTTCCGGAAGGAATTTGGTAGCTCTTTTAAAGATTCTTTGCATTTGACTAAAGAAAGGCTCATGTTGAAGAAAAGAGGAGGGGACACCTACCTAGCAGCCAGATCATCTCTATTAACCCTGAAGATCATCTGGACAGCCACAAAGTAAAATATCATGCAATAATGTAACACAAAATAAGTTCTAACCATATATATCAACTTAGAATGATTTACATGCTATACTGGGGATGGAGAAAAGCCAGTTGCAGAGAAACACATATCGTGTTATATTTTCGGTGATTGTTTGGGTAAAAAACTCATCACATTAAAATCACCCTAGATGGGTGTATATATTTTTGCATAAGTTTCTATGGGCCATGGAGAAAGATCTAGAAAAGCACACACCAGGCTGTTAACGTCATTGGCCTTAGCTGGATGAGGTGGGAAGGGAAGGGGAAGAAGGGTGGTAGGAGGAAAAAACTGGCGGAAATTCAGTAAGGAATAGAAGGAAGGATGAACAAATAGAAATCTGAAATAGAATACAGGATGGTATGGCCCGCCATAGTTTGGGTGTGGGATGGTGTTTGTAGTTTGGCTTGTTTTGTCATGAATGTGATTTTTACAATGAGTGTAAAATCCCAAGATGGGGGGAAGAGAAGAGTTGCACAAGATAGAAGAAGGTATTTAACACGAGAATGGAAGAATTGCTCTTGGATTGAGCAGCAAGACAGCCAGCCAGCCCCTGTGACTTTGTGGAAGGGACCTTCAGAGCAGGAGGGAAGCAGATGCTGGATTCGCGGGGTTAACATGCAGTTGGAGGCGAGCAAGTGAAGGTAGCATGCTTTCTAGAAGTTTGTAAAAAAAAAAATGATAGGAGAGAGGGAAGGAACTGGAGGGGAAACCAGGCGGGAGAAGATAAAATTGTGCTGCTCATGCTTTGTCGCAGTCTTCTCTGCTCACTTGCTGCCCAGTCATTGGGCTCCTGGATCCAGCATTGATCAAACAACTGGGGGCGGGGGGAGCAGCAAAAACTCAAGAGAACCAAAGAAGAAAGAATCTGGCTCATTTATTCCCTTCTGCCCCCTTCCCTCTGTCTCATCAGTTTGGGGGTGAATTTCATTCTACGGTTACAAATCCTGCCCTTCATGCCAGTACTTGCCAGGTTGCAGGAACTCCCCCCACACCATTAGTGTCTCCTTAGTTACTGTCATTAATCCCTGCAGGCTTCACAATCCCCTATGGGCTCTTTGAATTTACTGAGTGTGTCATTGTCTCCTACTAGTCTCCTACTAGTCTGCTGAATAGTGATACACAAATATTCTTTGCTTTTCTTTCTTTTTTTTTTAATTATGGGAAAGAGGAAATACCAGGACTAGCTCCTTAGAATTGGATATAGAGTTGGGTAAAGGATTAGCTCTTGCTCTCTCTGTGACATCAGACTAATACATTGTGTTTAAAGAGCTGGTCCGTGGAATGCCAAGATATTCAGAACCCAAAATGATGTAATAAATCAGGACTGTAAATGGATATGGGCAGAGAACAGTTGTCCATCCTCATGGATGGCATGAAAATGGGCCAGCCATGAGTGATTGGACTTCCTATCAGGGGAACAAGGCTCTGGATGGCATCCCATAGGTCATCTTGGCTGTTCATACACCGTAAACATTCTTGCCAAACTTCCCTTCCATAGGCAGAGAAAATACACCACTATCATTGTAAGGGATCTAGGCCAAGTATCAAAATGAACAGTGATGCCATATGGCTCTGAATGTGGGGGGTTTCTGCTCAGATGTGGCTTTTTTCGGGGAAATGACAAGATCTTCTTTGAGGATTACTACAGAGAAGTAGGATTTATGAGATGGAGAGAAGAATGTTATTGGTTGTGAAATGGAGGAGCTGTGACAAAGCTCAACACAGTTTTATTTATTTATTTTCATTTTTATGAAATGAAAATAAATAAATATTTATTTATTTATTCCCCATTTTATACTTTTTGTCTATTTACTTTACAGAGATAGAGCGTGAACACATGCACACACGCACTGGCACTCGCATGAGTGAGGGAGAGGCAAAGGGAGAGAACCTCAAGCAGACTCCCTGCTGAGCACGGAGCTGGACGTGGGGCTCAATCTCACGACTCTGGGATCATGACTTGAGCCAAAATCAAGAGTCAGATGCTCAACCGACTGAGCCGTCTAGGCGCCCCAGTATGGTTGCCTATATTTAATTATGCAGTACCTGGCCATGAACCCAAGTCCATTGAATGGAAAATGTCACACCCTTTATAGCCCCTCTATGCTTCTATACTGACACACACATAGATATGTATGCTCTTAAAGTCATGCACTTATTCATCTATTTGAATAGGTATTGAGCATCTACGGCATGGAAAGTTCTCTTCTTCTCTGTTCCCTGTGGCATCAGGGTGGACATGGCTGCTGGCACATGGTAGCTGTCTAATAAACACTAGTTTCCTCTCTCCTTCACTGCCATTTACCCAGGGGAAGAATCAAGGGGAGGACTCTGTGCTCCTCTGAAATCCACTTTCCTCCATGTCATCCCGCCTTCCGCCAACTGCGATGTCAGGAACAGGAGGTAATGTGCTATTTTTCCTCATCCTGCTTCTGTAACCTCATCGGTCAGGGCCTGGTTTGTTTTCTGCCAAAGGGTTCACTTGTTATTGACAATGACGGGTGAGCCCTCGAACACTTCAAGCGGATAGGCTCTGAACTCAGAATCGTACATGTGTTATGCCATTAGCTGATTTCAGGCACAATTTGGGAGGTAGGATGATGAACCAGCCATGTAATTATGATTATATGCTTCATTAATTCCAAATGTCATTTACCCCGTGTTGTCTAATATATAAAATAAGTTAAACTGACTTCCTCCCACCCTCCCAATCCCCACTGCCCTCCCCCAGCGTGCATAAACTCCTCGATGGAATGTTTAATCTGGATTTTTTTATTCAGTATAACTCCCAGTGACTGGCAGTCCCCAAATGTCAGATCTTTGCTGAGAGAAGCATGTCTGAGGATCTCTGAAGGCTAATTAATGCTTCAGTCACACCGCGCTCTGAGAGAAGGCACAGGACGACTTAATAAGAGATGAAGAAAGCTTCGAAAATTACTGTAATGGAACAAAGAAAACTCTTTTCAAAATTCCCTTCCCTAAAATAAAACAAAATGAAACCCAGACTTGGAAACTAGAACATTTCGCAGCTTGGAAGAGGAGAGTGATGCACAATTCACGATCTCCTGACCACCAGGGATGGCACAGATGGGGGGGGGGGGGGACACACGCACAGTGCATCCGTCCTTAGCATCTGTTGCACGAGAACTCCGCACACTGTTCCCCTGAAGTGTCACCCCAAAGGGCTTCTCCTAAATATGAGTGAGTGTCATCAAG
Organism: Canis aureus; assembly: GCF_053574225.1. Classification (NCBI taxonomy): domain Eukaryota; kingdom Metazoa; phylum Chordata; class Mammalia; order Carnivora; family Canidae; genus Canis; species Canis aureus. Next base: position 46,445,405 of record NC_135636.1, on the reverse strand, counting down.
CGCAGTCATTCCTTGAAAACGATGAAACATTTGAGACAGGCGCACAGGGGAATCAACCGAGGCACCATGTCCAGCTTCTAAAGGCTTCTGCGTAGAGGAAATCAAGAGGAACAGCAAGGCACCAAACTCGGCCCAGCATTGATCTCTGTCTCAGCGTAGACACTATCTGTAGTCACCTTATGCGGCCAGACAGATGTCACAACAGGAAATGCGTCACTACACATCTAATTCAGTCCCTATGTCCAGGCGATCAAGTCCACTTTGTTGCTCTGATGGCACCTATTTTAGTTAATGCAAGAAAAGAAGGTTCTGTTCTGTGGAATGTTCTCAGTAAATGGGGCTGGGGTGGCAGGACCAAAGGAAGGGACCAGAGACGCCACAGGGAAGGCACATTTGATGAACACAAGCCATCCTTTCTCTGTGTGTCGTCTGAAGTCAAAGATGCAGACTTTCAAGGTAGAGCCATGAGCATCCTGTCTCGGAACAGCTTTACCCTCCCTGCAAACCTGCGCTGGGAATGAGGGGAGGTTGTTATCAGGGAAGCTTGGACCCATGCTCTGGAAGGGGCAATTCTTGGGCTAGCCTTTTTTTTTTTTTTTTGTAAGATTTTATTTATTTATTCATGAGAGACACAGAGAAAGGCAAGGACACAGGCAGAGGGAGAAGCAGGCTCCCTGCAGGGAGCCTGATGAGGAACCTGAACCCAGGACCCCGGGATCATGACCTGAGCCAACGGCAGATGCTCAACCATTGAGCCATCCAGGCCCCCCTCTTGGGCCACAGTCTTAAAAAATAATATAAATAACTATTTTCCTGTGAGTTGTTTCCATGGTGGCTATACGCTTTGTGTCCACGCTCTGCAAAGAGGTTTCCACCAACCTGATGTGAAATAAATGATTTTGCTTCAGGTTTTCCTCAACTGAAACCTTCCTCACTGCCTCCCCAGGCCTTGCCATTATTCGATATTTTCAGTATCCTTGTCTTGTGTACAAAATCGACTGTCACCACTGTATTCTCGATGCTGAAATTGCCTCACATACAAAGTGCCTGAAACAATATTTGTTGAACGACTGGATGGATGCACGCATTCAGCATTTGGAATTATAATTATTTGCTTCAATATTTTCTTGTCCTCTCAATTATATATTTTTAAGTTTGGGAGACATATCTTATTTTTCTTGTCTTTCCAAAAACAATGAAAGTGACTATCAATTCTTAAAGTTTTGTGTTTGCTCTTGCTGTATTGATGATATTACTCCTTGTCAATAAACAAATGATCCTGTTTACCATTTACTGTTTTTCCCCTTGGATGCTTTCATCCTACATTAATATTGAAACCTCTGCTTCCTTCAGTTCTACAATAAACTGGTGTTTCTTGGCTGATCATTTTATTTAGATCGTTTTGAAATCATTTCGTTTCTCTCTTGTAAACATCTTATAGTATACTTTCTTGGCAAATAAATTCTAACTTCATAGCATTCATTTTATTTATTATCCTAACATGTATGTTTTTTTTTAATTTTTATTTATTTATGATAGTCACAGAGAGAGAGAGAGAGAGGCAGAGACACAGGCAGAGGGAGAAGCAGGCTCCATGTCGGGAGCCCGACGTGGGATTCGATCCCGGGCCTCCAGGATCACGCCCTGGGCCAAAGGCAGGCGCCAAACTGCTGCGCCACCCAGGGATCCCCTAACATGTATGTTTGATCTAACTTATGTCATTAGTCTTGGGCCTTCTTATGATCACCTTCTCTGCAATTCAAATGATCTGAGTTGTTGTGTTGGTTGCCTACAGCAGACTCACTAAACTGCATTAGTGGCATCATGTTAGACTTTTTTTTACATACATGACTTTTTTTTACATACATGAACAAGTATACTTGTATGTGTGTTCTTCAACCTTTATTTCTATCATTAGTAACAACAGTGCTGTGATATTCTGAATTTAGAGCAATCTTTTAGCTCAGAGGTTATGGCTGACTTATCTTTTCTATTGCACACCTTATTATTTTTTTTTTTTTTAGTACAGATTATTACCTGGTTTTTGCTGTTATATAGCTTCTCATTCAAGAGTCATTTTTGACATATACCTTCCATCTTAGGTCTAGATTTATAAAATTAAATAATAGCAGTTCTATGCTTGATTGGTTTAGTGTTTGCCTCTGATACTTTTATACTAAGATTTCCCCATCTTCAAGCTGTTAATTTTGCTTTATCCTTCAATAAATACTGGGTATATTCACGTATCATTGTTTGTTTTTTTTTTTTTTTCTCCAAGAATGCTAAACTTTCTGAGCCCTGGATTACCTGAAAAGTGCCTTGAGCAACTACGGTAGGGCATTAATTTTTGGATTGACCACATATGCTTTCTAAACTGTGCAGCTGGCCTTTTGTTGTTTAACTCAGAGTGCTGTAGATAATTCTGAAGCCAGCCTGCTTTGTCTTTCCTTATTAGGGAACTTCCTATTTTCTTCACTAGGATCTTTGGGAGCTATTTTACTTCCTCCATATAATTTAAAAATTACAACCATATATACCTGGTTGCAGTTCCCTTCTCTCTGGTTTTCCTGAGAACACAGTGCACTCTTTCAGTTTTCCCTTTTATATTTTCCTACAGTCTGAGAGATAGTGTTGTTGCCACGATAAGTAGATGTAATAATTTCCCATATTTCCTGTTAATTCTGTTCTGGTCTTTTCTTTGGAACCCTGAGCACAGATCTCTTAAATCTTCATTACATATCTCTGACCTGATTTCATGTTAGTGACTTCTTTTCCTATATTCTTAGAAAACTTTACACATTTATCCTTTATGTCAAAAATATGTTTTGCTGCAGAGAGGACCCTCTTCCTCAATGTCTGCAATGTGGATTAGAATTCTGCTCCTCCATTTTAAATTTCTTTGAACCATTCCCTAATCTCATCCATCCATCCCTTCTGATATAAATGAACTTCTCTGTGTCTTTTTTTACCTCAGGACTTCCTCTTCTGTTTCAGAGAATGTCTTTTAGCATTTTATTGAGGACAATAAACACATTCATGCAAATTTCTGCTCATTCCTGCACAAATAATTTCCAGAGGGGTAGTCTTTATGATATTTCAGGGTCATTTATCCCTTTCTAGAGTTTTTGTAGACTTTTTTTCTAAACAACATTCTGTTTTCCTCTTTGCTCCTATTTGAGTGAGCTAAAGCCTCTCCATGTTGGGGATAGTCTTTGACCTAGCTCTCTAGTACATCAGAAGGGTCCTTTCAAGCTCTTTTAGAGGTCTAGAGAGATCCAGACCACTTCATTTTTCAGATGTCCAGTATGTTTAAAAATGAAAAGAAATCTATACAAAATACAAATGTTGTGGTATATTTAAAAAGTTTCAATTTAACAAATCACTACTTTATAATATGCACACACAGCGAAGTAACTACCTGGATAACCTCACTTAGAAAAATACATAGCTGTGCCTGGCTGGCTCATCTGGTTAAGCATCCTTCAGCTCAGCTCATGATCCCAGGGTCCCAGGACTGAGCCCCACATCAGGCTCCCTGCTAAGTGGTGAGCCTGCTTTTTCCTTTGCCTCTGCCTCTCTCCCCTTGAGAGCATGTGCTCTCTCTCTCTCTCAAATAAACAAATAAAAATTTTTATTTTATTTTTTATTTTTATTTTTTATTTTTTTAAAAAATTATTTTTTATTGGTGTTCAATTTGAAAATAAAAATTTTTAATAATAAAAATGAAAAATACATTAACATACATTTTTTGGTGTGAATTTTTATGTAAATGTCTTTCTTCACATCTTTCAATGAGAGTTCCTCAGTGGAACCTTTCTTCCAGATATACAATTTGAATTAATGTTTCAATAACACTAACCAAATGTACTTAACCTGATATATTCATTTTAGCCTAATATATATATTTATTTTAACCTATTTATTCACTTTTTAGTGTTCATGACTCTATCTTGTATTCTTTGAGGCACAAAAACACCACCTCTCTTTCTTGTTCAAGTTCTGAACCAACTGCGAAAGGAGACAAAATAGTCAGCAGTTGGAGAGCCAATCATGAATTTTATTACTGAAAACATCTAGGGCAAAGGCTATGACTGTGTGAGAGCCAGTCATACAATCCATATAGCCCACCGACTTGTCTGCCTCGTACCTCCAGCTTTCTGGTAGAAAAGAAGTGGGAAAGGACTCAAGGTCTTGTTAGATTAGCTCCTGCCAATCAAAAATCAGAGACATCCTCCCACCCCTTGCCACCCACCAACTAAATTATTGGCCTGTCCCCTATGGGAAGAAGGAAGAGACAAATAGGGAAGCAGGAAGGTTACACAAATCGGACAATGGGGGAATATGATCTTCCTTAAGTGTAAAATCTTCCTCTACAACACTGCTTAAATCTGATTGAATGGAGCTTTTGAAAACTAAAGAGAAAAAAACCATCTCCATCTCTAGCAAGCTGTGACTACAGAGCTTCCTGTTACCAACACAGTCCTTTTGGGAGATTATTCTCTTGGCAGGGCCATGGCTCCTCTGCCCACCCCACCTCCACTTTCTGCTCTGTTGTCTCCTGTGAGCTACTGTCTGTAAGCAGATATAGAAGGTGAGCAGGGCCAGAAAATGGCCTCATCTTCTGTTTTTTATGAAACTAAGGCCGGGTCCCACTACTTAAATGCAAGGCAGACCCATCTAGTCTCCTCCTTCCCCATGCATGGGACACGTCACTGCAGGTGAATTTTCTCTCAGGATCTGGCAAATTGGTTCCTCTGGTGATAATGACCTTCTGTGGTTGTAATGCTGGTTTTCTTCTTTTTCTATCTTTTCGAAGAGATTTTAATGAAACGATATGGACTCGGGTAAATTTGGTGCCAACTTAAATACGGTAACTTCCATTTTTGTTTCTTTGGAAACATACAGAACATGGGGTCAAATTTCCTATGCAGCTTTTATGTCCCAGGAGAGGCTTGCTTCCAAAACACTACCCCCGAGTGACTCAACAATGGCACCTTGGAAAAATAATAAAAAACAAACAAACAAACAAACAAACAAATAAATATTCTATTTGTGGGCACACACATTTTGCACACACACATTTTGTCACATCTTCTATCTTTTTTTTGTCCTGATTTTCAGAAGTTGAAGCTACTGGAATTAAGCAGTTTTTCTTTCAGTCGGAAGAAAAAGATGAGTAATGGTTGGTCGATGGGAAAATGGCATTTGCTCACTGGAAGAGAGTCCTCACACTCAGGTTACACGACTAGGCTTTGCCAAAGAGGAAGGCTAAGGAGAGCACACGGCTGTCATGACCAGTCCAGACCCCACTGGCATGGATGTCATTTTTTGTCAGCTAATTAGAGACAGCTATGCATGCTTTATAAGATACGTTCCCATTGACAGTTTAAAAAGAATGACAGAGTAATGAAAGAGTGACAATGTGCACTTTGCCCCAATGAGCGCATGTTGCTTTGATACCATCACAGTAGAAACTGAAGACGGATTTGAATATCGGTGGTCCACTGTATCACGGGAAATGTGGGTTCTTCATCCTTAAGGTTCCCTCTCATTTTCCCATTAACATAATTGTCATAACACCTCCAAGGCAGTGCTTCTAAAACTCTAGTGTGAACACAAACCACCTGGAAATCTTGTTAAAATGAGGATTCTGGATTTTAGAGTGGGGCCTGAGTCTGCTTTTGCAACAGGTTTCCAGGGGAGGCCAATCCTCTTGGCCCACAGACCATTCTTTAAGTGTCAAGGAGGTAACATATATCTCTGTGTAATATCGATACATACACACACAGACACTTACACACGTACCACACTTCACATACATGTAAAGATGCTTTTTAGAAGACTGTGGACAACCCAGATGGTTGCTAACATGCCTCTTCAATACAACAGTAGCTAAAAGAAGCAAGATTTTTTTTTTGATGTCGGTCACTTTCAATATTTTAGGCAATAACACTACACGTATTTATAAAAGTCATCAATCCCTTCATGTTAAATATTGGCCTTAAAAATGACAAAGGCAGGAAATAGTTAACCAACATGTAAACCTTTGTAGGAGGCCATAGTGAGAAATGATTAGCTTGTGCAGAGGCACTAATTTACAAAACCAACTGGCCATTGAAGGAACCACGATATTCAAACTCCCATCAATCACTCCTAAACTCCACCTTTAGGTCTTCCCGAAAAGAGGAGAGAGCAGTTGAGTAGCACACTTAAGAAAAAAAGAACTCTGGTGTAAGCTCAGGCATCTTCCCTGTTATAAATGAAACAAATCCAACATATTTATGGCGTACTTCAAAAATGAGTCACATCTGGACTTGCTTTATTTTTCACACCAATAAATCTACGTGTGGCCCTCCACCCTCTCCCTTCCTCTGTCAACTGCCTCCATCCACAGCCTCTGTCCCCAGGACCAAGTTAAATGGAGATGCTCATTCTGTGAGCACAGAAGATGCTCATTTCTGTGCTCCACTTTGGGGAACTTCCTGGAGAAAGCGATATTGAGTGATATCGATAGGCCCCACGCATTAGTTATCTCCCCTGACGTCTCTCCCTGGAAGGCAGCGTGATTAAGAGGAGGCAGAGAAGCCAAGCTGGCAGAGAACGTGCTTCTCTCTAGACGCTTCCACGGCCACATAATTTCAACTTTGATTGGTATTTGATTTGATTGGAGCCTTCTGGGGCTGGTACGAAATCACACGGAACTTACCCATGGATTTAGTAAGTAGGAAGAGGTCTCTAAAATTGGATACGAAGACTATTTTAGAAAGTGCAGACAGAATGGTACAAGATTCCAAGGATGCACAGTGTCGGTTGCCGCCCCGAGTTTTATGACAAATGGCCCATAGAAATTAGGTGAGGGGCTGAATGGAACCTCTCTGTCCTGCAGCCCCCAGACTCTCCAGGTGTGTGAAGAATGGCAGGTTACAGCGTTCCCCTCCCGTGTTACAGGGCTGGGATGTACTCAAGTGTGTTCAGTTCTCATTCAACATTTCTGTGAGGCAGCTACTCTTGACCTGAGTCGTTTCTCATACACCTGAGAGGAGGCCGAAGCAATGAGGGATGGAAGTCACATCATCAGTTCACCGAAAAGGCAGAGACCTGTTCCCAGGCACTGATTGGAGCATCAGCTGCTTTTCACCTTTGAATACGCCTCCTTTCCATTACAGTGACAACATCACAGCGATCTCAGGCCAAAGCAAATAGAAGATTTATCATTTCTGAAAAACATCATGCCTAAGAAAACAGGGTCAGCTGAAGGAAACAAGCCATGCCTTCCCAGGCATGGAATTCTTGAAATGACTAAAGCCAGGGCATGTAAAAATAAATAAGGAAAAAAGAAGTTTCCTTCTAAAAACAAAGCTCATCTTCTACAGGAAAAAAAAAAAAAAGATGAAAATTGATAGGAAGAGTTGCTAAGTGCCATGGGTCAGAGGAAAAGAAGCAATTATTCAGTGGAGATTGGCTGATGTGAGTGGAGAATGAGGCGGCAAGCAGGTGCCAGTCTTTCTCTGTGCTACTTACCACCTTGGTTTCTCCACCTGCCATTTACTCACCTGCCATTTACTCACCTGTCAAAGAAATTAGGCTAAATCCCACGGACACCCTAAGGAACTTCCTGTGGATTCCAGACCCAAAATTCATTCTTACATCCTTATGACTCACCTGGTCTAACTCTTCCTGAGCTAATGCATTGCCTAATTGACTACTTAATTTATATTTCATTTTCTGGCCTCCGTGTCTTTGAATTTGGATTGCTTTTCAGCTTATTTCAATATAAAAGCATGTGAATTCATTGTGTATGCTCAATAAATATTTTTTTAAATAAACAAAAATAAGAGCATCAGAAATTGGCTCTCAAATGAGCATCCTATGAAGACTGTAAAAAAGTAAAGCCCTGAAATATTTTTAGCTCCCAAATTAAAACTGGGAGTCTGCATTATGGTCGTGTCTGAACGAGTCACAGATACAGATTTTTTATTTATTTATCTGAGGGACTAGGCGAAGAAAGAGTCCTAAGCAGACTCCATGCTGAGTGCAGAGCCTGACTCAGGGCTCGAACTCACCACCCTGAGATCACAACCCGAGCCGAAAACTAGGGTCAGTTGTTCAACCAACTGCACCACCCAGGCACCCCCATAAATACAGATCTTAAAGGTCTCAGTTACTTTCTGATATATTCAGTCATGTAGATTTTTTAGGACAACAGCATCAACTATGAAATGGGGCTGAACCTTGGGATAGCCAAAAAACTGTGAATAGACATCTTACCACATGTGTTACAAAAAAGCTCAGTGCTGGAGGGCCTTTTGAAATAATCTATCCTGGAGCACTTGTAACCATGAGAATATTTTTGACAGATCCATGACAGGTGGTGTGTGCCAGGCACCCATCTTTCACGTACAAGTCTGATCCTTTAAACAAAAGGGTTATGTAACTAAAATGATCAGAGCTATTAAGCTTCAGGCACAATTTGATCAGGGGTTCAAACTAGATCACTAGTATACTCTCGCTCTTTTTCTCTCTCATTCTTTGTCTCCTTTTTCTCACTTACACTCCTATAGGTCGGTTTCAAGGTCAGTTAGATTCTTTCCTCAAGGCTGCATGGTGGCTGCAGCAGCTTCAATCTTCAAATCTTCCCCTGTTCCCATCCAGGGCGGGTGGGGGGAAAGTGCTCTCTCAGAAGCCTCAGCAAATTCTCATGGCATCTCAAAAGCTCGTATAGGTCACATAATCATCTCTAAGCCAATCCAGGTGGCCAGGGGAACTGATCTCAGCGTAGCAAGACTGAGGAACGTGACACATTTGGGACTGTGAGTAGATTCAGCTTCAAGGGAACAATACGACCCCAGTAGATAGGTAGACCCCAAGAAAACTCAGGACTATTGCCTCAAGATGACTGGGGAGTCTGGGGACATTCAGGTTCGGAGCTTCTATGCACCACCTTGCTCCCAAGTATAACCTGAATTGGAGGCTAAATGGGGGGTTGGGGGGATAGCAGAGTCTACAGAGAGACTGAATCTTGTGACAGTATTTGGAGCTTCATCTGAAGATTTAATAATCTACTCGGACATATCAGTTTCATGTTTTCTTTTGCTTAAGCCAGTTTGAGTTTTTTTTTTTTTTTTTTTTTTGCCACTCATCATAAAGGAGCTAGTAAATCAGATGGAGCCACATGATGCTAAGACACTGGACAGAATTTCAAATCTTCTAAGTTATACTTTTCCAAAAGTTGCTACCATTAGACATTTGGTCTAACAGATCTCTAGATTTTCTACTTACTGGCCTTAGGGAAGAATATTTCCTGATATTGTAGCAAAACATTATGTGTATGTGCCTGCTTGTACATATGTGTGTGAGTGTGTGTGCACACGTGCATGCGTGTGTTCTGTGCATGCATTTTTCTTGGGAGAATGTCCAGAGGTTTCAACAAAATCCTAAAAGGGGTTAATGATGACAAAACCCATTATGGACTTCGGTGTAAGTGTGTTTCTCTAACCTTGATGTTACCATTCAAGCTATCTCTCAAATCATAAAGGCAACAGCTCCCTTTTTCGCTATGGAAGCCGATCTTGTGTGTCAGTAATTCTGAGCTTTGCTCTAATTCTCGGCACTTCCTGTATCCTAAATGCTCTTCATTCTCTCCTTACACAGCAAATCCCTATCCTCCTATCTTAATACACACACACACACCAAATTTTAGTTTCCAATTATCTAAACTTAAAGCCTACATATTCTTCAAGGCTCAGCTTACATGGTACCTCCTCTACCAAGTCCCTCTCCTTCTACCTGGTATCCAGACCACCTGGGAGCATAAATCTATTAGTTCGTGATTCTTAAAGAATTGTGGGAACTAATTAATCCATTATTTCCCACAGGATGCCTAGGGTTGGTGGAATATGAGATGACATCTTGGGGACTCTATGGAGGAGTTGTTCTTATTTTAGTAATTATTTTTAATCTTTTAGAAAACTACTTATTTTCAGCTAGTATTATCTATGGTTTCTAGAAAGTATTGCTTAGGATAAGGCTAAATTTCAAATCTGATTTGATATAAAGTCAATCAAAATAAAAGGTAATTTAGCGCTTGCGTAGGACAAAAATTTTGAAGGTAGTACACCCATGACTTGTTTTAATGGAGAAAGAACAGCTGCCCAAAGGGATTAAGTGATGCTGTCATCAAGTGTTCAAACATTATTAGTGGTAAAACCAGTTCTAGAATCTGAATCTACCAATATCTGTATGATATTTATCTCCCTTGTAGATCTCCATCCTGTTACATATTTAATCTCCTCTGTCCTCCTAAGACTCTACTCCTCAGAGGCAAGTCCTTAACAATAAATTTTACAGTTTAATTAGTGCTTGCTAAGTTTGCTATCTGCATTGCTTTACAAAGATCCCATAGCAGCTTCAATGATCCCATGAAGTGAGCATGATAATAATGTTTATTCTACATTCCTGGTGCTCAAAGTCTGTCCCCTAGATTAATAGCATCAGTATCACCTACAAGTTAGTGAGACATGCAAAATCTCTGGGCCAATCCCACCTCTAGAGAGTTTGAAACTGCATTTTCCCAAGATCCCTGGGATGTGCATTTGCATACTGAAGTTTAATAAGCAGGGACAGGGACAGATACACTTTGTAGAAACTGAGATTTACCCAGTTACATAGTAAGGAGAGTATTTTTTTCCAGCCTCATTGAGGTATAATTGACAAACAAAAAATTGTATATATCTAAGGCATGCAACATGATGATTTCATATGAAATGATCACAAAAACAAAGCTAATCAACATATCTATCACCTTACGTAATTTCTTTTCTTTTTTTTTTTGGCAGGAACACTTAAGATTTACCCTCAATAAGTGGCATCTGTATGCACCCCAAAAGGTCTAGTTGAGACTCTGACACAAAGCACATGTGTCAAATGAAATGGTTTTTTTTTTTTTTTTTTTTTTTTTAGTTAAAAATAAATTTAAAAATCCGTATCTAAGATCAGGTGATTAGGCCACTCATCCGTTTGACTCCTATTTCCCTGAATGCCTTTTATGGAAGGAACTGTAGGTTTAGAGTCCTATTTCTATCTCTATCAAGCTCAGTGTAGATTCCACAATGGACTGGGGCCACGATGATCAAACTCTGAGTCTGCAGGGCTGGGTCCTGTTTGCCAGGACAATACTGTGTTACACTGTAAACATGAGCTCTTCTGTGAGAGGTGTATTAATTGATTTATTTGGATAGCCTTGTGGGTTGAACTAATTGAGTAATTAAGAATTTGATTGCTAATTACCTGCACTGGGGAATAAGTACAGGCAGAAGCCTGAGGTGAGAAAGTGAGAAATTTTGTTATAGCCAACCAGGAGCTGCTCAAGAGAACTGGGTCTCCCTTGCTGTGAAATTATTTAACTCCTGCCACAGAGGATGTCTGAATAATTGTCCCTCTGGAAATCATTCTTTTTTTGGCAAACTCCTGCTGCTATTGGTAATTTGAATTAATCACTCTTATTTTTGGATTAAAAAATGTACTTCTCTATCCTTATACATAGATATCCTAATTATCTATGAAAATTCAGAGTTAAGTAGAGGCACTTAAATTGACCACAAATATTAATGTCTGATAATACTAGCAAACATTGATCTTGCTTGTAGGGTGTCCTAAGCGCTAGGTACTATACATATATCAGTCACTCATGCAATCTGCAAAACAACCTAATGAGATAGAGAACTTTTAACATTACTAGTTAAAAGGGCAACATATCAAGTTATGGGCTATCAACCAGTTTGTTCAAGGCTACACAGATATTAAGAGGCAGAGATAAATTTGTAAATCATGTCTGATGCAACCCAAACTGTCAGAACATTAAAGCTGTTGCTCTACTATTTTCTGCCCTCCACTGTTTCTGATAAGAAACAAGTAGATACATAAATCATCCTTGCTCTCTATGCAATATATCACTTTTCTCCAGCTACTTTCAAGATACACTTTTTATCTTTGATTTTCATCAGGTTAATCATGATGTGCCTAAATGTGGTTTTATTTGTATTAATCCTGCTTTGTGTTTGCTAAGGTTCTTGAATTTATGAATTAATATCTCTCATCAGATTTGAGAAATATTTTATCTTTCTTTCTCTTTCTCTCTCCCATTGTCTTTCTTCTTCTGAGATGCCAATTACACATGCATCAGACCTCTTGATCTTGTCCTGCAGGTTTCTGAGGCTCTTAATTTTCTCTTCACTTTTTCCTCTCTCCCAATTATTTAGATGAGATCATTTCTGTTGATCTATTCTAAAGTTCACTGGGGCTCTTTTCTTCCTTACCTCTTTTATGTGACTAATCCCATACAGTGAAACTTTAAATTTCCAATGTCATATCCTAAATCTTATCATTCTTATTTGCTGTATTTTGAAATAAACTCCTTGCATCTGCTTAGAGTTCCAATCTTTTCATTTATTTCACACATAGTTTTCTTTATGTTTTCAGCCCAGTTATTAAGAGCTGTTTAAAATATTTGTCTACTAATTCCAAAATCTGGACCAACTCAGGATTTGTCTTCACTGATTTTCTTTTCTCTTGAGAGTATATTTCCCTGTATCTCGGAATAATAAATAATTTCAATTACATTCTCATATTGTGAATAATATGCTATTGACATTTTAGATTCTATTATACTCCTTTGAAGAATATTGATTTTTTTTTTTAAAGCAGGTAGTTAACTTGGTTGTACTCAAATTGCAAAATTCTGTCTCCCCTGCTTTAGGTGACATAGTTCAGTTCAATACTTCTAGATTTCAGTAGGCCTCTGAACTTTGCTCCATGCATGCATGGTAATGGGGTCAGCCAGTGATTTGGGCAGAGTTGATAGAATTTGGCACTTCCTCTCTCTGCCTTTTCTTTTCCCCCGGGTATTTCCTCCATTTTGCTTTTCCACAGCTCTGATTATCTCATACCCTATACTGTAACTATTCTTGCCAGCAAAACTACAGGCTTTATATCATAGTTTGGACTGCCCTACATTGCATGGACTGAGCATGCCCCCAGGATAAAGGCCATTTAAAAATGAGAAATTCACTCAGTCCTATTCCTTTTCCCCATATGTTGACTTTCTTCTCATTCTAGCCTGTTTTGGTTAACTCTCCAGGATCCCTGATTGGTTGTTTTTCTATTTTCCCAGAACATATAGTTGTTGTTGGGGTAGAGCTGGACTCAAAGGAGATTCTTGGGTATACTAGACAGTCCTACACCCCACACACTGAATCACTGTTCCTCTATCCTATGCAGTTGATAAGCATGTGGATTAATCCAAGTGTTAGCACTGAAAATGATGTTTCTTAAAACACTGTCATTGATATTTCTATTGTCTCTGATTGGAGGGTGGAACGGATTCATTTCATTAATTATATAAACCCATCTATTTTATTGTTTCTTAGCTCTGAAACTTGAGATATAACAAACAAACAAAAAAAACTTACACCTATATAAAACTTTATAATAATGCTAGCTACTGATCTCATTTTGTTTCTTAGAGCTCTAGCAGCTAGGGTTTATATTTATGCCCATTTTACACATGAGTATCAAATGACCCAAAGTTGCTGAATGTCTGGTTTGTTCAAGACATACAAAAGCCAAGTCTTTCAACAACTGTGCCTAACAGATGCTAGATGACCCCGCAAAGTCTTATTTTTCCTAGAATCCACATTCTTGTGTAGTTTTCTCCCCTTGAATATAGATGAAACTGGTGACTTGTTTCTAACCAATACATTAAAGCAAAGGTAATGAGCTATCATTCCTTTGATTAGATTGCATTGTATGAAGAAAGTAATAGGATATTATTGCCTTGATTAGAACACATTATGTAAAACTCCACCTACTAGAACGGAGCCAAAAATTCTCTTTGCTGGCTCGATCAAGTGAGCAGTCAAGTTGAGGAAGCCCATGTGGCAAGAAATCTTGGAACTGCAAATCGGGACATGGTCCTTGGCTGACAGCCAGCCAAAAAATGGAGACCTTTTTCCTACAGCTGCAGTGCCATGAATTCTGCCAACAGCCTGAAGAAGCTTGGAAATGGGTCATTCTTTGGTCAAGCCTCTGATGAGGCTATAGCCCTGGCTGAGACCTGGATTGAGTAGAGTGAGATCCTACAGCAGAGGATCCAGCCTGCACTGAGCCACCGAGGCACAGAGACTGTGAGAGGATAAACAATTGTTAGTATAAGCCCCTAATTTTGTGGTCATTTGTTCCACAGTATAAAAAACTTATATAGCTACAGAGTCCATTTTCTTTCTACAACATCACTGTAGACTTATCAGTTGAAGTGTGTAAAGCCTTGTTAAGGACTCAAGCCTTCTCCATAGGAAACAAAGACGGACCACCTCATCTTGTAGTATTGGCAAAAACGTCTACTGATTATGGATGTTCAGTGAAAGCAGAGACATACGCAGGCTAGAGTACTACAATAAGATATGGAAAAAAGTCATTTTATCCAGTACAACCTCATTAATCACAGCTGTTTACAAATCATTGTAAAACACTTTGTATACATAAATAGCTTGGCCTTTCTTTGTTCATTGCCCCACTCAGGAAACAAACAAAAACACAACTCAGTGTGGATTTTCACCACATTTGTAATACTCTGACTTAAATAGAGGGTTGTGCCATTTCCAAACATATTTTGTGGCACATGGTGGTGGGAGGGCATGCCAAGGTTATAGTAGTCATCTTCCAAAACAAAACAAAGAGTGGTCCACTAAGACCTCAGTGTTCAAAGCATTGCCTGCAAAACAGCTGCATTGGCAGCATTTTGAAGCTTGTTGGAAATGCAAAATTGTGGACTGCACTCATAATTGCTGAATCAGGACCTGCATGTTAGCATGTTCTGTTGGTGATTTGTGTTCACATTAAATTTTGAGAAGCCCTGCTCTAACAGCCTATGTGATTCTCATCAGGGGAGATTTGCTGAATCTATTAAGATGCCCAGGGCATCTTAACAGAGATTTGAAAAATCAGCCCCAAGTTGGCTGTCAAGAGGGCAGGGGCTCTGGTTATAGTTGATCATTTCTGTTGAGCTGCTTCTTCCATGGGCATCTCTAGGCACTGTGTTCCAAGGGGAGAGACAGAACCAAAAATGAATGAGTATCCAGAGCAAACAAGAGGAAGCCAATATGTATAAAATAGAGCATCTCTGCATGTAAGGCTTTGGTGGGTCAATGAGTGAGTTTTTGAACCTCTCCTCTGACCCTGAGATAACAATTAGTATCTAGGTTCCCAGTCCTGGGAAGCCTGTAATAAGTAGATGCTCAGGTCTCCCTTCAGACAAATTAAACCAGAATCTCTGAACATGGGTCCTGGCCATGAGCATTTTTCAAAGCTCCTCACATGGCTACTCAGATTTAGGTACCATGATTGGGTATCAGGTACATCAGTTGGGAGTTTCTTGCTCCAAGAGAGTGACATACAACTATAGTCAATGGACTAAATCCAGCCTGATTCCTGTTTGTGTCAACAAAGTTTTATTGGAACACAGCTCATTCATTCACATATTCCTTAAGTTTGCTTTTTTGCCATAATAGCATGAACTGCAAGTCTAAAATGTTTACTATCCGGCCCTCAAAGAAAAAAATTTTACAACTGTCTTCTATGACAAGTTTATATGGTGAATTAAAAGATTATCTGAAAAACCTTCATCCAAGGGAAACCGAATTTTTTGCTTCCTTAGTCTTAACAGGTAGAGTACTGAGAATTTTAATGAGTTTTTGCGTGAGTTCACAAACTGAGATTGAGGTATAACTTTTTTTTTTTGGCAGAAATTCTAGTGAATACACCCTTTCCTGTGAAGAAAAAAAAAAAAAGTGGTGTTCTACTCCACAACTAATCACAAGCCCTTACCTACTTGTTCCAGACAAAGCATTTCCTTCCAAAAATAAGAATAGGTTTTTTTTTTTAATAACATGCTTAGTTTCTATTTTTTAGAAAAGATTTTATTTATGTATTCATGAGAGACAGAGAGAGAGAGGCAGAGGCACAGGCAGAGGGAGAAGCAGGCTCCTCGAAGGGAGCTGGATGTGGGACTCGATCCCAGGACCCTGGGATCATGCCCTGAGCCAAAGGCAGGGGGCTCAACCACTGAGCCCCTTCCCCAGGTACCCCCAGTTTCTACTTTTTTAAGGCAAGAAGAAAAAGACGAACACATCTATGAAATGGTGCATAAGCTACTCATCTCTCAAAACCACAGGACCTCAGGAGAACACGGGCAAAAACATCACCTAGTAAGTGGTTTGGAATAAGTGATCCCCAGGCCAGCATCATAACATCACCTGAGAATTGTTGGAAATGCAAATTATCATGCCTCAGACCTACTGAATCAGAAACTCTGGGGATGAGACCCAAAAATCTGTTTTAACCAGGTTACCTTAATGCACACAAAGCTTGAGAAACACTGATTTAATAATTAGCAGGTTTAATTACCTAATAATTATTCATAATCACATATTTTAAATGACTAATAAGTATACTTCCATATGAATCAATAGTCTTGATTCAGTAGGTGAATGCATTCCATACAAAGTAATAATAATGACAATGATAATAAAAACCCTGCAAACTCTTCTAGAGTTAAAGCCTCTACTCTCACAACTTAAGTCACCCAACTGGTTGGGGAGAAGGAGGGTTCAGTCACAGTCCCCCCGGGGAACCAATACCAGTGCTTTATAGCTGGTTCTTGTCTGAACAGTACAGTGCTTTAAGGGGGGTGAGGGTATTGTTAAGTATTTTAATAGAACTCTACTTGCACTACTTCTCCTTTGTGTCTCTGCCTTATGCTTCTTTTCCTCTGACCTCACCCCTATCCTGGAGTGGGGATGAAGGGGCACAGGAAGAAGCAGGAGAGGGCTTCCCTGAGGTCCCATCGAGAAGACCTAGTGTTGCCCTCTCCTCTCTGGGCTGTTCAGTGGTGTGGGGGCTGCCTCTTCCTCTAATGGGGAAGTAGGTACATCATGCCTATACCCACGGCCATCTCAGCAACCATCTCTTAACCTCTAGGCGTCCAAACTTTCTGCTAATAATGCCTCATTGATCCAGGTAACCCTGGGACAGAAAACAACTCAAGGTACTTTTCTTTTTCTGGGATGGCTGCACATGTTTTTTTTTTTTGTTTGTTTGTTTTTAATTTTTATTTATTTATGATAGTCACAGAGAGAGAGAGAGAGGCAGAGACACAGGCAGAGGGAGAAGCAGGCTCCATGCACCGGGAGCCCGACGTGGGATTCGATCCCGGGTCTCCAGGATCGCGCCCTGGGCCAAAGACAGGCGCTAAACCACTGCACCACCCAGGGATCCCTGCACATGTTGACCAAAGAACATTCATGTACCTCCTATTGCAATGACCTCAGGGATTGAAGGTCATCTTCGTTGGCCTCCCCACCAGGCCAAATGACTAGCTGTGCACCGACATCAGCCTTTAGATTTCTCAGATATATTTATGATATCTGTCTCCTTTGTTCCATAAGCTCGAAGAAACCCCTGAAACATCCTCTGCCGCCCCCCTCTTCCCCCAAACTAAGACAGGAGTGAGCAAAAGTATTTCTGTGCCCTCCAGTTGGAACAGGAAGGCCTGTAGCACTCGTATGGCTCTCTCCAAACCCTGTCTCCCCTCCCCACTCATCTCTCTCAGCAACTCAACCTTTCCTTGGGCTGGAGGGGAATGCCCCTTACAGGTCACAAAAGTGGCTCCTGCTTACTGCCTTTGTAGGTTTGGCTTCAGTATATTACTTGGGAATATAAAAGCAGTTTCCATGTTGTCTCATTGCTTCAGCCAAACTGGACATAGGAAGAATTCCATTTTGCTATACTTTCAAAGAAAAAATAGTACTTATTTTCCAGTGTTGTGCAAATCAGGTTCTTTTTGTTTTCTATTGACTCTCTTTTCCCATCACTTCCCCTGGGGATTCCTCATCTGTTCTATCAAAGTGGTTTTCTTTGCAATGATGGTACCTTCCTTCAGAGAAATCTGGGGGCCAGCTGTATTAGTTCAGCCAAGCTGGTCTGCTGTCCCCTTATCCCTCCGTAAGAGTCAAGTAACATTGGATAATTTACTAAACTTCTCCAAGCTTCTCTTTCTCCTTAAGTAAATACTAATAATGACCTTTTGGAGGATATTTTGAGAATTAATCATAAAGGTTATAAATAATTAGTATAAGGCCTGGCGGCCTGGCACAATGACAGCTTTTGCTATTTTTAGGAAAGGAATTTCTCTATTATCCCTCCACCTTGACTCTCTCAACATCTTCCCCTATCGACACTGGGGGCTAGATTCTTTCACGTTGGGGGGCTGCCTGTGACCTGTAGGATGTTTAAAAGCATCCCCGGCCTCTACCCACTAATAGAGGTAGTGGGTAGATGCCAATAGCACCTCTCCTCACTCGCTCAGTTGTGACAACAAAGAGTGTCTCAGACTTTGCTGAATGTCCTTGGTTGGTGGTGAGGTAAGGAAGGGATCATTTCTGACTGAGAACCACTGCTCTACAGAGAGAGTCCAACAATTCTCTACTGTTATATATGCCTGTTTGTGTGTGTGCTTGCATGTGCATGTGTACGTGCACACGTACGATGTGTCAAGAAGGGTGTGATCTTAGTTGCAGTTTTTTCAGTCCCCTCAATAAATGTACTAGGATCCATGTTTTGCAGTCTCTATTTTTTATTCTACATTTTCTTTTATGAAAGGCTAGATGGCCTCAGTGTCTTAGCCTCCGACAGTGTGGACACTGATCAGTTGCCTGTCCTTCGCGAAAATAATAATGACAATTGCAAGCATCAGATTGTGAGTTGGGCTCTCTTCCCATTTCTGACTCGTGCTCTTTATTTTCAACGTTAGCAAGCAGCTGGTTTGGTCAAAAGTCTTCAGGGTGATTTTAAGTAAAACTTTATTGACTCAAGATTTGCCTCCCACCCATCAATACATCCATCAACTAAAAGTCATTTCAAATCAGAAGAAAGTTGGACAGGCCTCAAATTCTACAACCCAAGACCATATGGTAGGGATGCTACAGTGGTCCTCGGTTCTAAAATTCTCAGGTTTTAGGATTCTGGTACCCATATTCCTAACCACAACCTTCCTCTCCTTCCTTCTCTCTTGTACCAACTTCCTATATGCCACATCCTGTACCCCAAGAAATTAAAAATGTTTGAAAATAGCCTCTGGGTCGAAGAGGCAGAAAATTATCCAGAAGGCAGGGACTCATTTCAGTTGGATGGCAGGGTCTTTTTGTTTTGACGACATCACCACATGTTTTAATGTGTAATTACTTTTCTTTATACACATCTCTACATTTTGTATTTCCCTTGAGTTGTTCTCTGGACAGGAAGATAGTTTTCTCAGTATTTTTCCTTAACTGGAATTTATCCTCCCACCTCCCAGGGTTGGAACACCTGCCTCTCCCTCTCCCTCCCTGTCCCTCTCCGCCTCACCTCTCTCCCCTCCCCTTCCTTTCTCCTGCCCCACCTCTCATTGTCCAAGCAGGACTTCATAGGCTTCCTCCCTTTTTATGCCCTGGTTCCCTGCGACAGGCACCGTGGCCACCGCTACCACAGGAAACGCAGTGCTGCAGATGCTAGAACTTAGGAGGTTTAGGGCACCAATTTATCTTCCTTCCCCCTCCTGGTGTTGTCACTCCTGCCCTCCAAATCCCCACCCTTCCCAATTAGGGACGGAGATGATGAGCAGCTGCTTTTCCTGCTGCTCTGAATAATTCATGCCAGTTTAGCTTCAGCTTGGTAATATCATTGGCCTTGTTTAATACCAAGGGGAAGGAGGGGCCTCTTGAGATTTTCCAAAGCACGGATTTAAAAGAGATAACATTTTTTTTTAAGCCTCCAGAGTCTTTAGATTTTTTTTCCCTCCAAAGTCAATAAAATACAACAAAAATTAAACTGACAATGAAACTATAGATCTTTTCAAAACTCTCCCCAAAGGTGAAACTAACTGGGCACATACATTTAGTTTGGGAACTACGTCATCCCGTCAATACTGCGCAGTGAGCACTTGCTATGATATAGGCACACCACTGGGCACTGGAGGGGTGGGTGAAGACACATTCCACCCTCAGGGAGCTTACACTCCAGAGGAGAAAACCAACATAATCAAAAGAACTACTGAATCATCATCTATATGACTCTTTGTACGTCCTCTGCTTTAACAGTGGGGTTCACGACATTAACTTATTCTACAACTGCTTATGCATAAGACTGTGCACCAGAGACTGCTGGATGGTGAGAACAGAACAAGGAGTGAGTGAGAACCAACATTGCCTTTATGGAGATCCAGTCAAGTGCAGGATCCAGACACTAACCAAATAGTCACATGCACATAAAACCACAACCTGAGAAGAGTGCAGTGAGCTTCTAGCATGAGTAGTTTCCAGGAACTCACGGATAGCCATTTATCCATCCACCTATTCATTCATTTAGGTGCTATTTACTCGTTTCCTTCTCTGAGCTAGGCACTTAGATTTCATTTAGCTGTGTTCCTAGATCTCATGGAACTGCAGTCTTGCGAAAGAGTGAATCATGAAAGAAGCAAAGACATAAGTGCTTACACTTTTAAAATTGTGATAAGTTGTGGGTCAGGGTTATAAATAAAAAATATGGTAGGCCTTTGACATGAATTATCTTACTTTGTGCTCATAACTGGTCTTTCTATAAGATTTAATCTCTTTACGGACGTAGTCAGAGGAATGTTTTCAAGACACCAGACAGATGGAGTCATATTCAGATTCCCCCTCACCCCGTGGCTTCCCATTGCTTTAGGAGAAAACGCAATCCTTAACCATTTATGAGGCCCAGAATGAGCTGCCATTGTATTGAAAATGGAATGGCAGGATGAGGAAGAGGCTGTTTGCCAATACATGAGGCCAACACTGGATAAAAAGACCTATTTTTTTACGTTAAATTAACTCTTTGATCTATATAATTCTGTGCCTGTAAAAAGAACACATTCAGCTCTAAAAAGCCGGCAAAGCCTAATTCTAGTTTACTATGACTTAATTTATTTTTTTCATGTTTGCGTCCTTTGCTCAGATTTTCTCATTTTTATCTCTGGTTTAACAACATGGCTCTTGAACAGCTGCCAGATGTTGCTCTACAGCTTTGGCCAGATTTCACGCTAAGTAGCATCAACTCTGCATATAAAGGAGCCCAGAAATTGGGATTTCTTTTCCTGCCAAGAATCCCTAGAAATATTGATCCCAAAATATTGTAGACACGTTTTCTCTTAGCTTTACTAAGTTTGGCTTCTAAGGCATTTTCTTGGTTAATGAGTGGTGCAGTTTCATGCTGCAAAAATCAAAACAGAACAGCATGCTTTCAGAATGAAAACTGACATATTTTATCTAGATGACGAAAAAAACAAAGTCGGGTATATTTTGGCCACTCACCAATCCTGAGTGTGACCTATTAGGCTCAACTATGGGAGGAGCACATTTCTGGAGCTAGGCAGGAAATTTCTCCCATGATATATATTTTTATTCCATGTTTTTCTCCTAATGCCGAGTTATAGTGTTTCATGCACCTGTTTCATATCATTAGTATTAACGTGTTTGATAAGAAACATAACAATTAGGTTTGGGACCTATGACCTCAAATGAAGCCCAGTTTGAGTTAGTTATGCCATTGTTGCTGCCAAAATGATTCTGAGTTTTTACAGTGCTTTCAGCATCCTTAAATTAAGCTTTTGAATCTATGATTACTTACATACCCATATTAGCTAGAAATAGGTTTTTTAAAGACTTACTTGTACATTTTTTAAAATATAACTTTTTTTGAGAGAGAGAGAGATCATGCGTGCATGTGTGGGGCAAGGAGGAGCAGAGGGAGAGAGAGAATCTGAAGTAGGCTCTATGCCTAGCACAGAGCCCAATGTGGGGCTCCATCTCATGACCCTGGGATCATGACCTGAGCTACAATCAAGAGTTGGACACTTAACCGACTGAGCCACACAGGTGCCCCTAAAAATATATGCTTTAGTTCTTTAGTTATAATCTCATTTAAATAGCAAAGGCTGAAGAAACCCTCCAGGTAATATATGGATATTAATTATAATCTCATATCTATCTTCAGTGGAGATATTACATCAAATATTTCTTTCTAACTAAACCAACTTAAAAATGTATTTTTAACTTTTTTTTTTAATTTTTTTTTTATTTATTTATGATAGTCACAGAGAGAGAGAGAGAGAGGCAGAGACACAGGCAGAGGGAGAAGCAGGCTCCATGCACCGGGAGCCCGACGTGGGATTCGATCCCGGGTCTCCAGGATCGCGCCCTGGGCCAAAGGCAGGCGCCAAACCACTGCGCCACCCAGGGATCCCTAAAAATGTATTTTTAAATCTATTCATCAAATACCTGCTGAGGACCCATTATAAATTATACTTTTATTTATGTTTTTGTTTTTTGAGTAGAGAAAAAAAACAAACCCTAAAACTCCCCAAGTTTTTGTTCTAAAGGTGATCATGGTATATTAGGAGAAAAATTTAAGCAGATAATTAAAATCTGATATGATTACTTTTGTTATGCATTTTTTTTCCTATAAAGAAAACCTCTTTATTATTAAAATCCTTGTAATAAAAAAAAAACACAAAACTTTGGTAAGATGGCATTCTAAAGCCCTTTAACTCCTAACTTGATTTTTTCCACCCATTAAACCAGTTCCTTTCTAATATTCATTTTGGGCAATGCAGCTTTCATGTTAGGAGAGCAGAGTGTTGGAATTAAGAACATAGACACAGAGACTTGCTGGCCACAACTCTATTTCTGCCACCCTCCAAAGCTGTGGCTTTGGACAAGTTACTTAGATACTTCGTGTCTAGCTTTTCTACCTGTAAAGTGAGACAATAATGGTAACCAGTATCATAAAGTTACAGTGAGGGCTCAATGAACCACTAATTGTGAAATGCTTAGGGCAATGTTCTGCATATCAGAAAAATTCAGTAAGGGTTATCCATCCTTATTATTGACAATACCATTCCACAGCATGACACATTGTTTCCTGCATTTGATATTGTTTCATGTTAGACAATACCTTTGCATCCTAATCTAATTTGACCATAAAACTAGGATGGGGACGAGAATATTGGCTCTTATAGACAAGGAACCCACATCTGGGAAGTTGAGGGCTTCTCAGGCTTGTTTCATGGAACACGAATCTTTATTCCTCCTCCCCAGCCAGGCTGTCAGTCCAGCTGGGCTTGATATTTGTGGGTCACCTGGGTTCTCACCAGTCCCTGTATAGCAGGTAGGCTAAACAACGAGTCTGGGAAAAGTTACAAAACCACCTCATGGGAAGTGAATTGGAGAAGGCATTTCTATACACATATCCAGAGGAGGATACCTTGAACCTGTCTCTGAAGCACTGGATGATACTTGCAACACTACCAAGTGAGAATGAAGTGTGATATGTCTCACCTGGGCCACCCTCAGGTAATTCTCATTGATAAGAGTAATTCTATTTTTTGTAAATTAGCCAGCCCCCAGACCTAGAGGAATGGAGCTGCAAGAAGGCTGGCCAGCAGGTTGCACTCTGAGATAGGAGCGGTATCTGAACACTATGCCTCAATCTCAGCTGTCAGCACCTCATTTGCACTGAGTGCTAATAAATATGTATTTGAATGAATTAATCATAGCATTGCTTTAGGACCTGAATTCATTGAT
Organism: Canis aureus; assembly: GCF_053574225.1. Taxonomy (NCBI): domain Eukaryota; kingdom Metazoa; phylum Chordata; class Mammalia; order Carnivora; family Canidae; genus Canis; species Canis aureus. The sequence goes on along the minus strand of NC_135636.1, from coordinate 46,421,715 downwards.
TTAACTGAATGTTATATGTTAAAAATGCCTGGTAGAGAGGCACTAAAAATGTTCATTTCTCTTTTTCTCTGCAAATAAAAATAATAGTACTACATCATTTCAATCAGACGTGCATTTTCTATATTTAATAGGAAGGGACGGCTCTTTGGTGACTAAAACTCTTTGCCCAACCAATTTATGACCTAGAGAAATGATTATATTGGGGTACATATGGAAGCTCAGGAACTTCACAACCATTAATATTATTTGAATTGGGTAAGTTAAATGTCCAAACCAAACGCCACACTACTCCCACCTGTTGTTTTATGCAGGAATGTAACCACAGTGTGGCCAGGTGATTTTCAAGGGAATCCAAATATGTAGATGATTACTTGAAGTCTCCGGATTGTTATATATTGGCCATAAAATAAATTTAAACTAACACATCAGGTTTCTGGTTCTTACCAAAATGGCGTAACAGGGAATGGGTTTACTCTCCCTCTGGAAAAAGACCTTCAAACAGACATGTTACTTAAAATCACGTTTTTCAAATAGCTCGATGCAGGTCACGAAGGATAATCATCCCTGAGAAGTGAGAAGCACAGAGGACATTCCATAAAAGAAAAAAAAAAAAAACTGGTAACTTCATCAAAATTTAAAACTTCTGCTCATCAAGAGACAATGTTAAAAGAATAAAAATATCGGAAGAAAACACTTGCAAGGTACATATCCAGTAAAGTACTTGTGTCCACAATATGTAAAGAACTCTCAAAACTCAATAGTAAGAGAACAAATAACCTAAGAAAAAATAGACATCCGTTCCATTTGGGTGGAAGATATACAGATGGAAAATTAGCACATCAAAAAAAGCTCCACATTATTAATCATTGAGGAAATGCAAATTGGTACTCCAGTGTGATAACCAGTACAACCCATTAAAACAGCTTCATTTTGTAAGACTGAGAATACCAAGTGATGGTAAGTAGGAGAAAGAATTAGAATGCTAAGAAACCGAGGATGGTTGGGAATGAATAGATGACAACCACTTCATAAACAGAGTTTGGTAATTTCTTAAAAACCTACATAGACACACCTACCAAAGGATATATTCCATATGAGTTTTTAAATAAATATCCAAAAAATGCAAACTAATCTGTTTTTGACCATCTGGACCACTATGTCAGAAATACCATTCATTGGTGAGCTTATAAACAATGGGAATTTACTTCTTACAGTTCTGGAGGCTGGGAAGATCAAGATCAAGATCTAGTATCTGTTGAAGAGTCTGCTTTCTAGTTCACAGATACTTTTATTTTCTTGCTCTGTCCTCATACGATGGAAAGGGTACAGGGTCTCTCTGGGATCATTTTTATCAGGGCAGAAACCAATTCCACCCATGTGGGCTTCACCTTCATGACCTAATCTCCCAAAGGCCCTACCTCCTAATACTATTACACTGGGGGGTTAGGTTTCAACATAAGTATTTTGGGGGAATGTAAACATTCAGTCTATAGTATAACAGAGAGCAATTTGGGGTTGTATCAGGGTAGCAGCAGGGCAGAGAGGAGCAGGAGGGAGTGAATATACAGTGGGACACGATGATACATTTAGGGACGATAGATAGGTTCACTACATTGATTGTGCTGATGTTTTTTTTGAGTGTAAATGTACACAAAATTCTATAAAATCACATCTAAAAATGTCAATTATTTCTCGATAAAGCAGTTAGTAAACACCAAAGCAACAATATGGGTTTAAGAAAATAACTACCAGGCTGGCAATACACAGGGACCCCTCCACTGTGAGTGTGCAAACTCTGCCATATGCATATGTATGACTAACTTTCAGGGAAACGTGCATAGCCAGAAATACCTGTACTAGCAGACGAGATGAAATGTTTGCTAACTGGGGGCTCTTTTGTTGGCTTCTTTCAGACAAAGCAAGTGCCATTTCCAACGCTTTTTTGAATGGCCCAAACCAAGACTCCTTTCTGAATGGTTTGATGGCCCCTGTGCCACAGTTCTGATTAAAGTCCAGAATCTCTTAATAGCAAATGATGGCATGCAAGGCAGAGCTCATTTTCCTTTTGATGTTCACACATAATTCCTCTTCACAGTGGCAGGAATTATGGGCTTAATAGCGCTCTGAAGCTCTGCTGACGAAGCCCCTTCCCTAACATGACTTTCCCTTGTAGAAGAGGCTCTCTCAATGACACCGAGCCATTGTTCCCCAAAGGACTGCGGAAGACATCTTTCGGAAAGATTCCACAATACTTGAAAGAACTGAAGATTTTCCTCAGAGTGGGTTTTTATAAATGTATGAAGTAGAATAAAGAATTTTAAATCAGCATTCAGGAACTTATTTAAAGCCGTAATATATAACACCTATGGATTGAACAAGTTGGACTCGGCAGAAGGTGAGCAGAAAATAATTTTATTCTTTCTCCCTCTGGTCTTTCAAAGTACTTCTCTGCACAGCTCCTTTTTCAACCCAGGGTGCAGTCTTTAGCAAGGCACATGTCTTTTCCATGGTCTTTCATTTAGACGGACAGCCATTTTGGTAATTAAAAGATCCATTCATACTACTCAACACCACCAGTCCTTCAGCCACTATAATGCTTGTCTCTCTCTCCACTGACCTACAGATTGGCTTCTTCTGTCTTCCTGTCTGCCATCCCTTCCTCCTCACCAGCTACTACATACAACTGCCGCAGGATTCGGTGCATGGGGGGAGAAGAAGCAGTAAGGAACAGAAAGCTCTTACCTGAGTGGAACAGTTGTTATCTGACTTTGGACCTTCTAAGCAGAATGGAGGACCAAGTTTTGGCTTCTTCTTTCATGGGGAACATTCTTGGGTTCCTAAGAGAGGTCCTACTGGGAGTCTTCAACTATGTTCCCTTGAAAAGAACAATCAATGCCTTCTCTCTCAGCTACTGGACCTCTAGGTGTCCAACTCTCCGTGGTTATCACAAGATTTATGGGTCCTCACGGGTGGCTCTCTGTTGAGACAGCCTTAGGACAGCTCCTTTTAGCCACATCAACATCTGGTCCATGAGCAACACACATCCTTGTTCTATACACAGTTCAGGTACAGTCAGCTTGCAGTACATCTCTCCTCTCTTTCCTCCATCGAGCGCTGGGTGCTGATTCCTATGTTCACCAAACTCAACGAGGACACAATCTAACTTTCAAAATGGCTCTTTGGAAAATCTCTCTTTTGTTTGGCTTAAAATAGTGAAGAATCAGCTATGTATTTTCCCATTGTGAGATGCAGTCATGGCGTACACAGCACAGCTTGCTGTTTGCCCCCAAACCAGCCCATCAGTGTATTTTATATAGCTACCAGGTGGGCAATACACTACTGCTGGCAGGACCCCCAGAGTCATAATCTCGGGCAAATCCTGCACAGTTGAGGGAGCCCTCACTCAGGGTGGCTGAGAATTTGACTTCTCTTGTCCTAAGCTTTGTAAAACAACAGGAGCGTGACAGAAGGCAGCGGAAAAAGTCATATTTAACTTCGTCTGGTTACATAGAAAGAAAGGCAAAAAAAAAAAAAAAAATGAATGTTATGGTTATAACCAGTCTACATCTTTCTATCTCTTTTTCTCTATGCTCTAACCAAATGATGAGAGCATTTCTAGCTTCAACTTAAAATTAGTTCCATGGAAACCTACTTTATGAGAAATTTGGAAAATTTTCTTGAATTACCATCCATAAATGAAAACATGGCTCTGAATAACTCAACAGTAGCATTTCGATGATTATAACCTAGTTTTAAATTGTCTATGACATGAAAGTTAACCACTTAAATCAGCCAAGATTCTCTGTGCTGAAATGTCCAAATGTTTGAAAGGAAACTAGGTGGCATTGTATGGTTTTGTTTTATTGAAGCTAAACAAATAATTGCCTAACTTACCTTCTTTAAGATTTAGGGAACTTGGGCTACATTCAATTTTTACTGCCTGTTTAATATGGGATATACTCCAAGAAAATGGGGATATGTTGGATATTTGCTAAACTGACACTTATCTCTACTACTTTATTGTTAAAACCTTGTTTTGATTTTTCTAGTGACAATACACAGGCTCAACTTAAACAAAAATACAACTAGTATAAGCCTAAAAAAAAACCCCTCTCCCACCACACACACACACACACAGGTTTAGACACACACACGCACACACACATGCACACAGACACGCACAGATAAACATCCACTGGCACACACATAGACACAGCGCTTGCTCACTTTGTAAAAAAGAGGCTACTCTTCAGCATAATTCTGCAATCAGTGTTCTCTGTTTTCTTTTGTTTTGTCAGGTTCTCCTCCCATAAATCACAGCTCCGCCTTAGCATGGGTATGTATGGTCTACAGTCCTTTTTAATGGGGCTGATACAGTTAATATTTATTAGGCAATTTGTTTAGTTGTTCTACTCTTGCTGGTCTTTTACGCCACGTTTAGGTTTTTATGTCGCTGCAATAAACATCAATAATAAGACTTAGAAATGTGTATGTGACATTTTCTTTTTTTAAATATTTTTATTGGAGTTCGATTTGCCAATGAATGGATAAAGAAGATGTGGTCTATATATGCAATGGAATATTACTCGGCCATTAGAAACGACATTTTCTTGTTTAGTGTTCCCATCTCCCTTATATTTTGGCACTTTTAAAAAAAATCTAAAATCTAGACATTGAGACTAGCAATTAATCCAACACTGAAGTGAGGAGAATAGAGAAGGAGGAGGTTTTTATGATGTCTGTGGCAGTGATCAGACAAGTAAAGTAGATGGAATTTAACCCAAACTCTCTCCCACTGGGGGTAATACGTCTGCCCTTTGCTCAGACTTATCTGTAGATATTGCGTTGTAAGTACCAGATGGTCTATGATGCTTTGGATTTATTTTATGATTTTCAAAGGTTAGAAAGAAGCAGACATTCCAGGCTGCTCCCCTGCTGGACATGAAAGATGTTACAAACTTTCCATGGTCCCAGTGAGAGCCAACTGACCTTCGATCCCTCTGAAAGTCCTGGAGGGATGTTTCTGTCCTTGGGAGAGGGCCAGTTTGCCTTTCTGTATGTTCATTTGGGGAAATAGACTCTTTTTATTAATCCAGACACAGTATTCAGGCAACTGAAATGAGCAAAAAGGGACCACCAGATCCATTATAATTGGAATCTTCTGTGTATGTAGATAAGATAAAATGGATTACATTACCTACATGTATACATTAAATGTTCATTTTTCATATAAATGGTTCTATTTAGTAAGTAATGGCACCTTAGTCCATTAACTTTCGTGGGTAATACATCCCTCCTCCCTCTGAATCTTGTTTAAAGAAAAACATTTGGTTGGGTAATGTGCAAGATGTACCTTGGGGTAGCAATTTATAGTACTCTCTTATCAGAAATTGCTTCCAAATGCCTCATATCCATATTTGAAATTCTGCAGGCAACAATTTCCCTAAATCTCACTCATGGAGCTACATAGCAGATTACCTCCATTGACTATATCGAGGGTCAGGTGAAGACTACATGGATAAAATAGAGAAAAGCCAAATAGAAACAATATGACTATCAATTTTGCAAAGACTGCTTATTACATAGAATTTTACATAAAATATAACCATTCAATTAGCATGGTTAAAACCAGATTTCATTTATTAAGATTATAATCCTTAGAGTATTGGCTAGAAGTGTTATTTTTTAAAATAAATTTTATACACGAATATTATGTAAATGTATTTGGATGTTCTGTTCCTTCTGTCTTTACTCCCAGAAACCCCTTTTATGTGACTGTATCTAGCTCATCACTTAGCTATTAGTCAAAGTCACTTCCTGATGTTAGAAAAGATAGTTTGGGGACAATCAGAAAATGTAAAATATGGGCTATATTTTAGATTCTAGTTTTTGTTTTTTGTTTTTTGTTTGTTTGTTTGTTTTTGTTAAGTAACCTTTATAGGATACTGCTATGGTGGTTTCTATAATGACATTGTCCTTAGGAGAGACATATTGAAGTGTTTAGAAGTGGAGGGTCAAGGTGCCTGCAACTCTTACCTGGGTCAGAATAATATAGAGAGATATATAGCAAATATGGCAATGTTAGCAATTGCTTCAGCAAACTGAAGGAAACGCAGAATTCATTATACTATTTTTGCAACATTTCTGTAAATTTGATGTATTTTCAAAATAAACAGTTAAAGGAAAATAAAATTACTTCCTTAGAGAGACTGTCCCACTAGCTGACATCCCTGCCTCACACCATCAATGCCACTATCTACCTCACAGAACCTTAACATAACATCATTAGTATGTTTATTTATAACTTTATCTGCTGCACCTTCTGAACAGAAAATATGCAGGGTCTTTACTTTAATCACCCCTATATCCTGCATATCTAGAATGGTAAAAGAGGCTCAAAGAATATTTTTTGAAAATCGTAATCCATGAAAAATTCATATCAATCATCCAACATTTTTTTTTTAAGGCTTCTGTCCTTACAATAGTTGCCACGTTATCAGGAGATGCAAGCCTTTTGATGAGAACATGCAAAAAGTCTGAGGACTATACATGCACACATAGCACACACCAACAAACAGATGAGAGAGACGGTACCTTGTAGAACCCAATTTACTTTTAAATTCATCCACTGTTTTGGATTATCTACAGAATTGATACCATTCATTAGCATCCACTGGCAAAAATAAGTCATAATTGACTAAATTTCCCTTAACATGGGCTCATTAAAAGCCAACATTTAACATTGTTGGCAGAACCATTAGACTATTAAGGCAGTGTTACTAAATATTTGCATACTTTATTAAAAGTTTCAGAAAAATGACATGTGTTCATAAACATCTGTGCTCTAAACAGACATTTGCACAAAACACATCTCTCTTTGTCTCATCCATATTTAGAAAAGTCAACCAGCAGGCAGTTTGTCTGTGCCTTTTAACAGGAATTTATGGCCAATGTCCAACCTCTGTCTTCCTAATTTTAGCTGATTTTCCAGCATGAATTACACAATTGAATTAAATTTGTGTTTATGTTATTCTTTAGGATGTTTCTAGAGTTCTAGACTTGCATGATTCCTTTAGACAAGTAATATTTATTTTTCATCAGGATAATAGATGCAAATGGCATGGCTAATGTTAGTTATCAAGTCAAGCTGATATAACACATGGGGTGCACACTTCCATGCTTTGAGGTATTTTGATTTTTGTCAGGCAAAACAGGCATCTGGCATATCAAAGAAACAATTCTAGTAAATTAAAAGGATCCCTCAACCTAAAAATAATGAGCTTCATGTGTGTAGCTCATTTTTTAGTTAATTGCCCTTAATTTATTCAGCCAAAATACCTACAGTTTCCCATGATTAAAGGGCACCATGTTTGACTTGTCATTGAATTAGTTTGATATTGATATAAATGAGCTATAAAGTATCTCCATGATTACTTCCTGAATAATATGAATGTATTTTCTTTTGTTACTTGCTCAATAAAGAATGAAATATACCTGATCTTTGGGTTTTGAAGCAAATCTTCTGCAGTTTAAAAATGAAGAAAAGATGGAATTAACCAGCAAGGAATGTATTTCCATAATGACATTAAGGCTTCTGCTGATAATGAAGCTTATTTATGGTGATGGAAAATTAATAATGGTATAAGTTTCTGTTTCCATTTTAAACCTGACAGAAATAAATACCCATCAAAAAAAAATAAAGAAAAGAAAAGAAAAAGACTAGACATATATCCAATTCTAACTCTTCAGTTGAACAGTCTAATCTGTAGTAGAATTGGATATAATACACACGTTACTGAGTCTACTGCTGTTTGCTACAAAAGTGTGTATTATAAACATATAAAAGTCAATTTATTATAAAACGAGTTAAGAGAAAAATTTATAAGAGAAAAATACACTCCTGTTAGGCATTTTTTCCAGGTAAAAATACCTTATGTATATTAAATTTTCTCCATGAGCCATGTTAGCATCTGTTTGTCAATGATCTCAAGAAGTATGCAGCTCAAGGGTTATAATCTATATGCAATTTTTTTCCTCCTACCGAACAAGAAAGATCCATCGAAAGAATACCTGGTAGCCTCTAAATGTAAAATTTTGCTTCTGCAAACACTGAATGAGTCACTCCCAATGTTCTTTCATTGAATGATGTTTCCACATATCCAGGTGAGTCCTTTGAAAAACACATCTAGAATTTCATGCCCGACTACACAGATCTGAACCCCCTTTATTCTGTGAAGCTTTTCTTCCTTTCTGACCATGTCCTTGTAACTTTTAAATGACTGTCAATCTTTTTAATTGTGTCTCCTGGTTCCTTTTACTTACCCTGGGGCAGAGAATCTAAGACAGAGCTGTCCAATAGAAATATAATGTGAGCCACATAAGTAATTTTATCATCTATCTATCTATCTATCTATCTATCTATCTATCTATCTATCTAAAGTGGGCTCCACACTCAATGTGGGGCTTGAACTCAATCCTGAGATCAAGAGTCGCATGCTCCACTGACTGAACCAGCCAGGTTCTCATAGATACGTAATTTTAGAATTTCTAGGACCCACAATTAAATAACTAAAAAAAGAAGAAATTAATCTAATAATCTATTTTATATAACAAAATCTCAATATTACCATTTCAACCTGTAAGCGGCATAAGAATTAATAATATTATGCTCTATTTTTTCATACTAAGTCCTTAAAATCCAGTGTATATGTTACACTTACAGTACATACAATAGACTGAATGTTTATGCTCCCCCAAAGTTCATATGTTGAAATCCTAACCCCCAATGAGATGGTATGAGGAGACATGGCCTTTGGAAGGTGATTGATTAGGTCCTGAGGCTGGAGCACTCATGAAAGGGATTAGTGTCCTTATAAAAGAGACCCCCCCCACACATCCCTCACCCAGGGTCCCCTCACTCTCTTTTTGCCACAATGAGCAATCAGCAGTCTGAAACCCACAAAAGGGCTTTCACCAGAACCTGACAATATAGCATTTTGACCTTGACCTGGAGACTTCCCAGCCTCCAGAACTGTGAGAAATGAATTCCTGTTGTTTATAAGCTACCTAGTATTACAGTACTTTGTTACAGCAGCCCAAAGGGACTAAAGCAGCACACCTCAACTCAAACTAGCCACTTTTCAAGACCTCAAAAGCCACATGTGGGTGGGGTGGCCGTACTGGAAATACAGGGCACCAGGAATTGACATCAGGAGCCTTGGGGCTTGTGACTGCCCATCATCAACTGTTCAGAATGAGTTAACCAAGGCATTTAACCTATAGGCTGTGGATTTTAAATCTTTGAAACAAACAGGTCAGGGTAGATGGCCTTAAGTGTTTATTTTAACTCGAAGACTGGAATACTATTATCATAATGAAGAAACTTCTGCTTTCTGGCTTCCCTGGGGTTGCTCTGAAAAACCATTACCCATGGTTAAGTCAATAACATTCCTGCTGTGACCCACTGTGGAGCAGCTACATAGGCTTGTCCTGCAAGGAGCCACCAGCTTGCAAATGAGAGCCTGCAACTGGGTGGCCTGCCCTAGAGAGTCGTTTCGGGGAGGCTCCTGCTTGAAATGGCTTGAACTCTTTAAGTTTTATTTTTATTTTTTTAAATGGCATCTTAATAAATCTGCTGTGCTTCCTCCAAATGCACTCACAGAAGTTTCTTTATGCATTTAATTTCAGGTGTGCTGGTTGTCACTCTCTTAGAGTGTCTCCATGGCACCATAAAGAACATTTGGGCATCTCCCATTGTCTGCATTTTCCCGTGAGACCATCCTCCAAATATCCTCCAAATCACAAAAAGACATTTTCATGTTAATTATGTTGGATGTGGAAACTTAATTGTACTGAGGCAGCTCTTAACTATATTGCATGTTGATAATATTTTATTGGTAAGTGCATGGCGTCCACTATTTCATTTAGTTGTCAATGAAAAGATGGGAGTTGGAAAGATTCAATGATTTTCTCAAGACCACCCAATTATTTGTTAGTGAAGCTAGAACTTGAACTGAGCTCTTCTTCTGATGAAAGAAAGGAGGTTCTTCATCACTATGTTATTGTGCCTGACTGCCCTTCCTGCTCAGGCAATGCAGGCATGTGGATGGCCAGACTACAGTTCACTCCTCTATCAGTGATTCTCAACACTGGCCATATATTAGAATCAGCTGGGTTTTTTTGTTTTGTTTTGTTTTGTTTGTTTTTTTTAATATGCCAATATCCTGGCCCCTCTTAGGACACCCAGACCTATAAAATCAGAGTTCCTAAGATTTATTTGGCCTGGGTAAGAGGTTATTTCAAAAGCTCCCCAGATACTCCAATATTATAAACTAAAGCTGAGAACTATTATTTTAGTTAAAAGTAAACCTAACGAATGGATATTTCCGTTCAGCTCATTAAATATATAGGTCTGCACATGGGAAGTGCTGTAAGTAAATGGCTAAAATTATTATATGAGTATGGGTGTTTGCCAAATATGTTATAGTTTTGTTGAAAATTTAAAAGTGTGGAGATTGTATGAATGTGTGTGTGTGTGTGTGTGTGTGTTTTAATTTCGACTTGTTTTTCTTCTTTTTTTTTTTTTTTTCAGCTTGTTTTTCTTAAGCATTTGTTTGTATAGACACAACCAACACTTGAACCAACTTCAGTTGTTGGCACTTCTCTGCTTAATTCTATTCTAGTCCTTCCACCCCTTTTTCTAAGTAAGTTCTCAGCACTTCTTACCCTTAATTAGGAATTGCATTTGCCTATGAGCAACTGAAAACCTGACTAACACATTTTTCCATAGATTTGATGTATTTTTCTCTTACATAATAGGAAGCCCATAGGTAGGAAGCCAAACTCCCTTTGTCTTTACACGTGGCCTTACGCTTCTTGCCTCAAGGTCACAAACGATCACTCTCCACCCCACAATTTTGTCCAAGTTCCTGAATAAAAAACTAGTACTATTGGGCAGATGGTCCTCTTGGGAAGCAATGTCTCCTTTCATCTGATTGGTCCCATCTCTGTTACAGGACTGTTCTCACTGAAAAGAATTCTGGGAAATGTAATTCTTAGGAACAAAGCATACGGGCCTGTCCTCACTCCTCACAAAAACAACTGAAAAACTGCAGTTTTATTGTTAAAAGAAAAGGGGGGAAATTGGATATGAGGAAGGCAACATACAGGGTATGTTATTCTAGTATTACTGGTTTTTTTTTTATTACTGTGTTCTAGCACTCAACAAAACTTACAGTCATATATTCGTTTATATATTTATTAGTCTCTTTGGGTATTGTCCATATATTGCCCTTTGTCCCCATAGGGTCAACCTGTGTTTTTCTCACCAGTGTCTACACATCAGTTACCATATTGTTTGGTGCCTAGGAGAAACTTAACAAATGTTCGTTCACTGAAAGTTGAATGAATGAGTTGCAGGGGTGAGGACAAGAGGGAGTGCAATTCTTTCTTTATTGAATTTAGATCTACTGCATTCTATGTGGTTCATTGATTTTTTAAAATAAAAATATCTTTAGTGCTTTAATGCTACCAGGTTTTAAGGAGTGTTTTATTGTGTTTTCTTTCAATGTAAGCTTTGGAATAAATTACCAAATCCTGAATTGTAAGGAAGACCAACAATGCTTTACAAAATAGATTAAATAAAGGTTTGTTTTCAGAGTTCATATATGATTCAGAGCATTATATTAAGACTTCCATAAAACAGAACAAAATTTAATGAAATATTTTAAGCACATATACTACATATTATCACAGAAATGAAATTTACATAAACCAAAAATATTAATCAGTCATATTGATGCTAACTTTAAAAATATCGAATTGGACTGTTCCAGAAACTAGTAAATCAAGGTACATTATTTCATTTCACAAAAATCTAAACATCACAGAATCCTTTTTAGACACCCTGGCGTTGCTGAGCCAGACTGTGTGAAACCTGCTGTGTGGATCACCCCGTCCCTCTGTGACCTACATTCCCTCAGCTCTAATCTCTCTTGACCTTTTCCCCAGATTGCAGGTCATCAGCTAAATCTTACAAGTTGGTATGGATGGTGCAGATGCAGACTCAGCAAAGACACAGGTAAAAGATAGATTTGGAAGGAAAATAAGGAAAAGCATTATACTAGTGTTTCTTTGAAACATGAATTTTAGCCTACTTTGCAAAGAGTATTGGAAAAAAAAGCATGGCACCACATTGTGGCTTTTAGCAGTGATTTTAGAAAGGTCCCTTTCCCTTCCATCAATTATTAAACACAGAGCTCCAGTTGAGAGGCAGCCAATTCTCGCTTGTAGTGCTGTAAAATCCTCATTGTTTCCTTTTACCCAAATGACCTTAGATAAAGCAAACATCCTCTCTGAACATCAGCTGTGTTCTTAAAAGACACAGTATGTAAAGCTTAGAGTCCATGTTTGTGGTGATGGACAAATAAGATATAGACGAGATGGACATCATTTATTGGAAAATAACACTCATATGAGATCATGTCATTCTTCTGTTGAAATACTGCAAAGGTTTCCCATTCCCTTCAAAATAAAACTAATTCTTCCTGGCTATCTCTTCACATCTCTGAACTCACCCTGCACCACCATTCCCAAAACCCACTCAACCCAGCATACTCACTCTCTTTTTATCTCATCAACCTTATTCTTATCACACTCCTCCTCCATCTAGAAAGATTTTACTCCCAAATTATCCCATGGCTAATTTCATCATTCATGCCTCAACTCAAAAACCCTTTGTTAAGTGGTTTCCCTATCCAACTCCCTGCCAACACCATCCCTAGCCACACCCCCTCTTTAATACTCTTCGTAGCCCTTTGTGAAATGATTCCATTTGTTACAGATATGTATATTCCGTTTCCTCTAACATGAAAGATCCATGAGGGCACTGTTATCTATGTGGGACAGTGTACAGTAAATATTAAGTATTAAGGAAAAATTACACTGAATAAATAATTTCTGGTTAATACGGTGTGAGGCTTTCATCCCATACCTTGTGAAACACTCAACATTTTCTCTACAATTTTGCATTGGGTGGGAAGTGCTTCTGAATTCCTTTTTCTATGGGTGTGCCATGTTTTGACCACAACCCATCATCCCTGCTAGGATTTCCAATTTCTCAATGTTCTCATATAACATCCCTAAAGATCCAACATAGCTTTTCTCATGATAGGGATGGGGCTGGTAGAAAGAGGAGGAGCTCTTACACGTGAACATACATGTTCTTGGAACCTTCTCATCCACTCCACACTGGCCCCCATCTTGTAGTCTCACACACCATCTGACAATCAATTTTCTGTTATTCCCTCCTCTTGACTCTTCCGATCTCTCTCTTCCTCCGTTTCAGGGATATTCTCTTAATCTCTTAAAAAAGGCATTTAACTCTCAACTTATACTTGAGGTCTGTTAATTAAATTCTCAATAATTCACCCAACACTCCATATAGCTTTAAAAAAAAAAAACTTTACAGCTAAAGCGATATCCTAAGGTACACTGAGTGCCCTCTGTTACTGTACTAATATTATTTGCATCTTATTGCACTCAGGTATACTTTCTGAAAAAAAAAAAAAAAGACTAGTTAGGGAAAAGACTAATGACAAGAATACCAGGGTACTAATTATATGCCTCATGATAATTTTCTACACCAATAATAGTTGTTAAAACATAATAATAACAAAGTCAATGCTTTCTTTGTGACAGACACTGTTTTAGGCACTTTACTTATATTATCTTATTTGATCCTCGTATTTGTCATATATGGTGGGCACTGTATCACCCTCATTTTACAGATGAAAAACTGAGGCACAGACAGGTTAAATAACTTGCCCAGGACACATGAAGCCCCACAGGTGTTTCTCCTAGTCACTGCTCTGACAATAATTATGGATTCCAAAAGCAGAAGCATCAGAGGGAATATTCTCTTTAATGAGCTGAAATGATATCCATGAGCACCGGTATCTTCTCCTCAGAGAAAGAAATAGAGGAGAAGCCTGGACACAGAATCTGATGGAGAGATTCAAGATCATTTTATTCTCAATTTATTATTAAAATTAGAAGCCAATGTTTACCATTGCCTAGTACATGCCAGACTCTGCTAAACATTTTTAAAGCTTAGTCATATTTTAACTCTCCAAGTCTCTGAGGCAAATAGTATATGCATATTTTAAAGATGATTCTCTAACAGCTTGAAACCCTTAGGTCACAAATTTGGTGAGCAGTAAGACTGGACATGTACTTCAGTGACAAGAATTTTTAACTGCTATACTATACTGTTTCTCTTCATGCTTAGCTGAGTTTACCTGGGCTAGGGTTAAGACACCTGTCACCTTGCTGGCTTATTGTTCCTTCCCAAGTGTATGTCCATACATCATCTTACCTCTTCCCTTGTCTTACTGGTATAAATTACACATGGCTACAGTTGACCCTTGAGCAACACAGGGGCAGTTGAAAATTCATGTATAACTTTGGATTCTCCCTATTGACTATTAGCAGCCTGCTGTTGACCAGAAGACTTATTGATAACATAAACAGTTTATTGATACATATTTTGTGTGCTATGTGTACTATATACTGTATTCTTAAAACAAAGTAAGCTACAGAAGAAATGTTATTAAGAAAATCATAAGGAAGGAGATCCAATCCCTGAGTGGCTCAGCGGTTTGGCACCTGCATTCGGCCCAGGGTGTGATCCTGGAGTCCCCAGATCGAGTCCCACGTTGGGCTCCCTACATGGAGCCTGCTTTTCCCTCTGCCTGTGTCTCTGCCTCTCTCTCTCTCTCTCTCTCTCATGAATAAATACATGAAATCTTAAAAAAAAAGAAATGATATTTTAAAAAAAAAGAAAATCATAAGGAAGAGAAAATACATTTACAGTTCTATACTGTAAAAAATCTGCTTATAAGTGGATCTACTCAGTTCAAACCTGTGTTGCTCAAGGGTCAACTGTATATTTCACTCTTATTCAAAAAAAAAAAAAAAAGAACTGACACTAATTTAACAGGAAGAAAAGATATCAATAAAAGCATTCTAACCAAGCAAGAGCTTTCCACTTCAATTGCATTTTATAATATCCTGATAATAACAAACCCATGGAGGTAGAGATGATAACTGTGGATACTTTAACTTTTACTCAAGGCTTTAAAAGATTATGGAGTCTCGGCATATTGATGACAATTTTTTTTCCTATAAAAGAGAGTTTAGAAATGTCATGTTGCTTCAAAGTTCTAATATTAGTAATCTATTAAATATAAATTAATTCCAAGTATCGCTATTTGCTGAGGATAATGTTGAGGATCTCTCAATTGACCTAGGTTCAGGTGCTTATCAGATATATTTCTCTCTTCAGAGGTTCTGGGTATACTTTAACTAGTTGTGAAATAATTGAGAAGGAGCAGTAGGTAGTCTTTAAATGGTAAGTAATTCTTTAAAAGAAGACACAAATCGTATGGCTGGTGATTTCTTCAAGATAAGTCACAATGACTGCTTGAAACATGCTTTTTTCTGTCATGTGATACCACTGAGGCTTGAAATTTCAGGTGCTGGACCATGCCTTGCTCATCGGAGGTACATAGTAAATATTTGCTTTTGTATAGTTGTTGGTTTGTATATGAAATGCTCCTAGGAAATTGAGTTTCAAGCTGCAACATTTAACAGAGTGTTCTTGATATCTATTGCACAAAAATAAACTGGCCCAAATATCAGTGCTTTAAGATGACCATTTATTATCACCCCTCATGGTCTGTGGATTGACTGGGCTCAGCTGGGCAGTTCCCATTCTGATTGTTTCATGCAGTTGCCATTAGATGATGATCAGGACAGGCGTCATCTCAAAGAGCCACCTGTCTCGGTTAGGATGGACATCCCACATGGCTCACACAAATGTCTGGAATTGCCTCAGCCTCAACTGAGGCTTCCAACAGAGAACTTACACCTGCTCCTTCCGTGGTGCTTAGTCTTCCCAGTAAGGCGTTTCAGTTCCCCAGGATAATGTCCAAAGATTGTTTCAAGGAATTCTAGCAGATTTGAAATCTATTTGGTCCTGTCCTCAAAAATCCCAGAACAGATTAAAAAATGGGAGCCTCTGCCTCTTAATAGGAAGAATCACAAAGAATGCATGGCCTTCTTCAATCTCTATACTGATTTCTGCACCAACAGTGGCATACCAACCACCCCTTTACCTGAGCCCATGGAAGATGTGGCATCGTTGTCTTGAGATGAGACCAAGCCCCATAATCCTTCTCAGAAATAATTTTAGGAATTTTAGATTGGTGAAGGAAAATGAGATGAGGCCTCTGGAGAATATCGTGTTTAAGGTTGAGGCAGAAAAACTTGTGACATTTTTTACTTAAAAAAACACTTTGTGTTTTCTGGGGTGCCTGGGTGGCTCAGTGCATTAAGTGTCTGACTCTTGATTTCAGCTCAGGTCTGGCTCTCCGGGTTGTGAGACTGTGCCCCAGAGCCTGCTTAAGATTCTCTTTCCCCTCATCCCCCTACTGCTTGTATTCTCTCTCCCTCTCTCAAAAAAAAAAAATTGTGTTTTAGAATACATTTAGATTTATAGAAAAGTTGCAAAAATAGAATAGTTTCCATGTAGCCCTTACCTATTTTTTATGTCTTATATTACTACAGTATATTTGTCACAAAGAACGAATATTGATAAAGTATTACTAACATCGATACATTATTCAGATTTCCTTAGTTTTTAATTAATGTGTTTTGTTGTTGTTCCAAGATCCCATCCAAGGATCCCACATAACATTTAGTTGTCATGTCTCCTTAGGCTCCTCTTGGCTGTGACAGTTTCTAAGACTTTTCCTTGTTTTTGATGAGCTTGGCAGTTTTAAGGTGTCCTTGTCAGATCTTTTTTGGAATATCCCTTAATTGGGAATCATCTAATGGATTTCTCACAATTAGACCTGGGTTATGGTTTCTTGAAAGAAAAACCAACAGAGATACCACGGCATTCTTATCGCATTAAATCAAGAGTATACAGTATGAACATGACTTATCTCCGTCATTGACCTGGACCACCTGCCTGAAGGAAGTAGTGTCTGTCAGGTTTCTACACTGCAAAATTATTCTTGTTTTCTCCTTTCCATAGTGTCTCTTTGGAAAGAAGTCATTCTATGCAGCCCGCACTTAAGGCATGGGGAACTAAGCCTCATCTCTTTAAGGGCAAATAGATTATTGGAATTTTTCTGCACAGAAGATTTGCCTGTTCTCCCCAATTTGTTAATTTATGTGATCATTTATTTGTGCCAGTATATATCACGAATACTGATTTTATATTTTAGCTTAAGATCCAAGACTACTTTATTTTGTTGCTTAAATATTTCAGCTTTGGCCAATGGAAGCTCTTTCAGTTGGCCCCCATCATTGTGGGTGTTTTTGTTTGTTTTTTTGAGCACTTCCTTGCTTCCTGGCTCTACAAGACTCTTCAGGCTCATTTTGTATATTTCCTGTCCAGTCTTAGAATCAGCTTGTTTGCTTTCTTTCTTTTTTCTTTCTTTCTTTCTTTCTTTCTTTCTTTCTTTCTTTCTTTCTTTCTTTCTTTCTTTCTTTCTCTTTCTTTTTCTTTCTTTCTCTTTCTTTCTTTCTTTCTTTCTTTCTTTCTTTCTTTCTTTCTTTCTTTCTCTCTTCTTTCTCTCTCTCTCTCTTTCTTCCTTTCTTTCTCCATAGGTTTTTTTTTTTTTAATTTTTATTTTTTTATTTTTTTTTATTGGAGAATGTAATTAGAAACCAAAATCTGGGCACTAGATGTGCTCATTGCTTCAAGTGTACTGCTGATTCTAATATATGCATATACTATTAACCATGTATACACACATATCTATAAAAATTTCTCTATATATTTAACTCTGCCTACATTAAGCTAAAAAAGAATTCATGCTAATGACTCCAATTCTACTTTCTCACAGCCTTCTCCCTCGCTAGTCTTAACTTCCCATTCTAACAATGAGAAACCTGATTCCCCTCCATCTGCCGTCCATTTACTTTTCATATATTTACCATTTCATATATCTGTAATACAGTTAGAGTCTTCAGTCACTGTTTGTATTCCATCCTGGGATCCCTCCATCTCTTAAATGCTTTACTTTCAATTTGCATACATCCAAGTTCACTCCATGATATAAAGTTCTATTGGGTCTTGACAAATACGTAAAATATGATGGTATTTTACTACCATAAATGGTAGTATCTACCATTCCAGCATCCTATAGAATAGTTTCGGCCCCCTCGACGCCCTCATCCCAAATCAATGGTTCTTTACCTATTCTATCAGTCTTCCTTCCCACCTCTGGCAATCACTAATCTATTTACCATCTCTATAGTTTTGCCTTTTCCAGAATGTCTTATAAATGGAAATATAGAGTATGTAGCTATTTAAGATGAGTTGGCTTATGAATTTTGAAGGTAAAAATTAAGGAAACGGGAATGAAAGCGGAATACTCTTAAAAATGCATGCAGTAAAATGGTGAAAGAAATGGATTTCTAATGAAAACTGACATTTCACTTTCCAATGAAGTATAATATACATGGAGAAAGAGCCAAGTGATAAGGGTAAATGTATGGTACTGGGCAAAGGAGAGACAGATCAATAGAACAGATTAGAAAGTCAGGCAATAGACCTACACTTATGACTGATTTTTGAAGACATGCAAAGGCAATTAAATGGAGACAGGATAGTCTCTTCAACAAATTATGTTAGAATCTACTAAAAAATTGAACATAATCCATACTTGCATATGCATACTATACAAAAAGCAACTCAAAATGGATCATAGACTTGAAAGTTTAAAACCATACTACATCTAGGAAAAAAGAAAAAAACACACAAGAGAAAATCTCTGGGACTGAAGATTTCTTAGATATGACACCAGAAGCATGACCCATAAAGTTTTTTTTAAATGGATAAACTGGACTTCACCAAAATTGAAAATTTTTGCTCTTCAAAAGACAAAGTTAGGGAGATGAAAAGGGAAACCACAATGAGGAGAAAATGTTTAAAAACTCATATGTAATAAAGGATTCTTATGCAGAATGTATAAAGAAATCTCAAAACCCAACAGCAAGAAAACAAACAATTCAATTAGGAAATGGGCAAAATACTTAACAGATATTTTCATGAAAGAAGATATAAGGATGGCAAATAAGCACATGAAATGCTGCTCATCATCATTAGCGGATTGGAGAAATGCAAATTATATCCATAGTCAGATGCTACTCCACACCTAATACTAAGGAAAAAAGAAAAAGGACAAAAGAAGAATCGACCTGACATTTCCAAGATACAAGCAACTGGAACATTTATTCACTGCTGGTGGGACTACAGAATAGTACAGACACATCCATGTTGGGAAACATTTTGTCCACTTCTTATAATCTGAAACATTCACTTACATCATTTGACTTAGTGATTCCTGTCCTAGGTATTTATCAAAGTGATGTGATAAATTATGGTCACACCAAAACCTATACAGAAATATTTATGATAGTTTTATCCATAATCTCTAAAAACTGGAAAAGGTCTTTCAACTGGAGAATGAAAAGAAGACTGGTATCTTCATACAAATAGAATAATGTTTAGCAATAAAAAAGAGAAAACTATTGATACATTGCAGCAGCATGGTTGCCTGTCAAAAGCATTATGCAGGGTGAAAGAAGTAAGACCCAAAATGATTCCACTTATAAGATGCATTTAATAAAAAGGAAAATTATAGGATGGGAAAGAAATTACTGCTGCATGTGTTGATGTGGGAGGGAAAGGACTGACTACAAAAGGGGAACACAAAGGAATTTTTTATGTGATGGAAGCTTTCTGGATCATGACTGTGGCGGTGGATACATGATTCTGTGCATTTGTTAAAACCCACAGAACTGTGTCCACAGAGTGAATCTTACCTTATATACATAAAAAACAAAATCAACCAATTACAATAAAGTTGTCACAGAGGCAAAACTGTAGTGCACTAGGATGACACAGGACTTCAGTTCTCCACTTCCCAGTTTTAAGAACTTTGTTAAATGTCTTTTAAGGCTTTACCTATACAGTGGGAATTGAGGTGAGTTTGTAGAGGAAGAGCCAGTATTTAGCCTGGCAGACTTAAAAGGGCCCAAGGCCAAATATTTTGCAAATCAATCTAAGTCTATGGTAGCTGTGGACTCTTCATATTTTTTTTCTATAGACCAGAAGTCTTCACTTTGCCATCCTCCATATTTGTGATTAATTCCCATCTTTATCCATCAAGTCAAGATTTGTCCTTAGAAGGTCCTGAGTATGCCCGACTCTCAAAAGTGAATCCTAAAATATTTTCAGAAAATGCACATTTTTGCCCCTCTCCTATATCTTACCACAGGATATTAATAGAATTTTGTCAGGTATAATCACATAAATATCTGAATATTCTGAGACTTGGTATATATCAAATAAAAACTCATGGAAGTAAGTGCTAGCCTTCTTGCCAGATACTATTTCAGTATCATTTGACAGATGGATGAATGATAATCATAATGATGAGCTTTCACTATAGTCAACCTCTTTCCCCAATATTCCTGGTAAACCCTGGAAATCTGAGCTAGGAAAGAGAGATGTTTTTCCCTACTCACCGAAGGGCTGTGTGAGTTGGTGTTATGAGATAGATTTTTTTTTCTTGGATCAATATTTTATAGGGCAGATTCAAATCAGTTACAAAAAGAATTTTAAACATCTCAACTCTAGCTAAATTCCCCTGATTTTCAGAAAATCCTGAAAACACCTTCTCAAGTCCTTCATTCTATGTCAGTATACACAGGCATGATTTGTTTCCCCATGCTTAGAAGAAAGAGCCTCTGGTTCCCATTTCTCAAGCAAGGTCAATATGCCACAGACGGTGTCCACACATACAACATAAAATTGTGTTCAGGGTCTGCCATGCTGGTGAACCTCAGGAGTGGAATGAAAGCTGAGACACAGACGAAGCAAAAATGCCCTTTTAAGTGATGGCACAAATGCCCAGGAACACAGAGAGGCAGCCAGCAACTCCTAATTGCAGCTGGTCTGCACTGGTGATGCCACCTCCAGCCCAGACCATCCCTGAATGAACAATGAGGACTTTTACTTTTTATATTTTTTTCTCTTGTCAATGTTGCAGATTCATTTGGGCAGAAACATGGCAGGGTGATATTGTCCAAAAGGTGATTTGACAGTGATACACAGACTTTCTCTGTAGCTTGCTGTTCACTGAAATGATTTAGGGGAAAAAGGAAAAATAAGGTGATTTGTAGCTGAGGGAAACCAAATAATAAATTAGTATCCTTTTAGAGGGTTGAAGTCCAGAAGCTACTGGAAAAGAAGGCAAGAATGTGGTCTCTAGTTCTGTTCTTTTACTTAGTAGCACCATGAACTTGGACAGGCTGCTTAACCTCAAGGAACTACCATTACTATCTAGACAGTAATGACTGTCTTGCCTAATTTGGAAGGTTATTTGGAAAAAAACAAAAAAACAAAAAACAAAGCAAAGACAAAACGAACATTTGTTTTCAGGCAGCCAAGTATCTGTTTCCCTTCTTAATAGCGACCTGGGTGTTTTCCCCACCCCCCGGGGTAAATTTTTCCCTCCTTCATTAGAGAGGTGGCAGGAAGTTCAGGTGCCTGCCCACTTCCAGGAAAGCCAAAAAGGATTCTGGAGGGTCCTTGTACTCTATCCTTCTTTATTGTCAGAATCAGCATAATTTGAGACATCTGCCCTGGTATGAGAAATTCTTCCCAAAAAATATTCTTTACAGATGAAAACCCAGTTGCTATTGCATCCACATAACCTCCTGGACTTTGACAGCTCTTTATATCCAATCCATATCCATGTCCGGACCCATATCCATGTCTACGATCATATCCATGTCCATTTCCAGGTCCGGGTCTATATCCATGTCCTTCTGTATAGCTATATATCTCATCTATACCTACACACATACTATGTCATTATCTATCTAAATACATATCCATAAACTATATCCATAACCATATCTATATCTGTACTATATCCATGTATATGTGTCTACATGGATATCTATATCTACTACTATGGCTACATATACATATATACACATACACGTATCTACCATTTATCTATTATTAATCATCTATCTACCTATCAAGTTGTTTTTTGTTCTTTAAAAAGCTAGATGGATTTTCATCAAAGAATAGTCCTTCTTGAAATTTAGACATAGGGCATGTACAAGTCAGTACAGGTATATGGGGAGAGACACATAAACAGAGATACTGCTATTATTTACCTTTAGCACACATTACATTTTCTTCCACAATAAATCAAAATATGGTTTTTAAGAATCTTTCTTGGTTTCCACAAGGGACTATCAACATTGCTTGTACTCAGCATCTTCCATTCACAGATTATAAGATAATTTAGAGATAAGTACTACCAATCCCTAATATCTCATTGAGGGATATGAAGGAAATAAAGAGCTTACTCAATAAAATAATTGATATTTATTGAATGCCTACTATCTGCCCTGCACACCTATTATGTCATCTAATCTTTAGCATGAATCTATATGGTAGGTATTATCACCCCCCAGTTTATAGATAAAAACGTTAAGATTCAAGGAGATTAAATAACCTGTTTTACATAACAGCTGTGTCTCCAATGCCAGAGCCAACTTACCATCTCAGGATAAAGAAAATGTCTTCACCTGTCTGCCTCAAATCACAGAGTGGTCATTCTGTAAGTAATGTTACCTTCTTAACTTTAAGTAAATGCTTTCCTCATTAGCTTTCTTATGTTAACAGTTTTCATAATAATTAAAAATGTAGGATCCTTGGTGATCCCTGGGTGGCTCAGTGGTTTAGCACCTCCTTCAGCCCAGGGCCTGATCCTGGAGACCTGGGATGGAGTCCCACGTCGGGCTCCCTGCATGGAGCCTGCTTCTCTCTCTGCCTGTGTCTCTGCTTCTCTCTCTCTCTCTCTCTCTCTCTCTCTCTCTCTCTGTATGTCTCATGAAGAAATAAAAATAAAAATCTTTAAAAAAAAATGTAGGGTCCTTGGTCAAATTGCCTTGATTCAATATCAGCTCAACCACTTATTAGTTGTGTGACCTTAGGCAATGTATTAAACTTCTCTTGAATGTCAGTTTCCTCAAATAAAATGGGAATAGAATCTACCTGATAGTGTTGCATGAAGATTAAATGAGAGAGTACATGTATGGGGCTCATAATTCTGCCTACTGTATATTAGCACTAAATCATTAATGAAGTTATTCAATAATGAAGACATTTAAAAACTAATATTAAACATGTGGGCATGTATTCAGTGGCTTCCATACATGACATAACATCAATTTGTTGATAAAACAGGAACATGGCATGCAGTTTCTCTTTAAAATGTTGTTAATTATGACTCCGATTTAGAACTTAGACAGGTGTGCGTTTAATTAAATTTGGAACTTAGCAAACTTTTCTTCTTTAAAAGGAAGTGTAAAAACAGAAAAAGAAAATTACAACAAATATTTATAAATTAATTCTTTATTTAATAAGTACTTTTGGCAAATGCCAATACTTTGCAAAAGCCAGAAAACAAAACAAAACAAAACAAAGAAAAAAAATGGTGTTAGTAGAGAGAAAATTATTAAAAAGGTAAAGAGTATCTTTCTAGATAGATATCCTTAGTAGAGAGAAAATTATTAAAAAGGTAAAGAGTATCTAGAAAGATATCCTTAGAAAATGTATTACATCTGGTTTGTGTTTTCTTTCTTTTTCTTTTGCCCCCAAATCCATAAAATATATTTAGTTGACTTTCTCAGTTCATAATGTAGCGATATAGGCTGAGGTGGTTGGACCTCAGAAGATGATGCAAATTTCGGAGATTTGGGTTTGAGAATTAAAAAGTGGCGGCAATGTTGTGAATCAGTAGCTGACAGATCACGTAACTTATTTGCTGCCCAGGGGCAGTTTATTATGTTTGCTCACAAATCCTTACTCTTTCCTAGCCTATGAACCCATAGTATCTGGCCCTGCTACTATATCCTCTACTGCGAGCACTCCATGTATTCAAGGATATATTAGGTTGTAAACATTTTAACAAACAGCTCCACTATCTCAGTAGCTTCACATAAGTTTCTTATTCATATAGTTTCTTCCTGAGATAAGACTCATTTTCCATTTGATGAATGAGCCCACCTGAGCACAAGACCTTCCACATTCACTCCCTCCTACAGGAAAAGACTAGAGAACCATAAGTGGCTTTCCACTGTCCATTGAGGAAGATTATGCACCATTGATCTTTGCATTTCAGTGGACAGAAAAGTCAGATGTCTTTGTCTAACTGCCAGGGAACCAAGCAATGCATGCTCTCTGTGAGCCCAGAACAAAAGAAGAAATGGATACTGTTAAGTATCACACCTGCTCTCCCTCTGTGCTGCAGTCATGTTGACCTTCTTTCTATTTCTGGAATACTCCAAGATTATTTCTAGCTCAGGATCTTTGTACCAGCTTTTTTTGTGGTGGAAATCAATAAAACATTTCATATATAGAGAATAAATGGAACCAACACCCAATCCAAGAAGAAGGCTCTCACATATAGTCCTCACACGGATGGTCCCTACCTGTCACTCTTGGCAAATGCCCCCTCCTCAGAGAGGCCTTTCCAGTCACACTCCATTACTTTATCCCTCTTTAATGTGAAGCAGCAGATTTACCATTATTGGATGCTCTCTTGATTTTAAGGGTTTACTTCTTATCTCCTCTCTCCCTTGGGACATGATCTCTATGGGATCCATAATTCATCTTATCTTCTTCATCACCTGGAATTGTAGCACCTAATATGATCTTGGTAAAAATCTGGGCAGTCAATATATACTTGTTGGCATTAATGGATAAATCAGAAGGATTTGTAAATGTAAATCAGAGTAAGTTCATATGTGATGATCAAAATTTACCTGACCAAACAATCTATTCCAACCTCCAATTCAACACTGGAATCTCCTATACAAAATTCCAGGCAGAAGAACATCCAGATTCTACCAGAATACACCGGGAGGGTGGGCAGCTCACCACATCACAACATAACTGCATTTAGAGCATGAGCACTGTTCTAAGAACATCTCATTAAAACTCTGTAACAACCCTGTGTTATGAGTATAGAATAGAATCTTAGTTCCATCTTAAATTTACCTGCAAAATCAGCCATTGCAATGTAAATCACTTTGAGGATGAAGAACTCATGGCTCAAAGAAGTTAAGTAATTTACTCCAGGTCTCACAGTTATTTTAATCTCAAAAGGAAGCTTTTACTGCAATGATCTAATATTTTTTCATAAGGCGATTTACTCAGTTTTTGGATATATCTAATTAGAAGGTATTTCTTACTTTAAAACAAATAATGGTTCCCTATACTTTTTCATTGTTAATATATTTTCTTCTGTTCATAATATTGCTATGTTGTTCATAATGATATGAACATATCATTATTGTTATAATACCAATATTTTTATTGCTCCTTCTTCCGTTTGGAAGCCAAGGCAAAATTTGAAGACAATCTTCAATAAGATGACATTAATTCCAGACTATCTTTATCACGATTGCCATCTTTTTGATTTAGAGGGACTTGTCAACATCCCTTTCAAAATGTGTTACCAGGTTGGGAATGGATTTTTTCTGTATCATCTGACCAGCACACCATACGATAGCTCCTTTATTATAACTGGCTTGTACACCATGTTCCAGTTTTGCAGTCAATTTGTTGATTTAGCTTATGTAGAAAATGAGTCTTACAAGTTCTACTGAACTTCCTATAAAATACTAAAGATTATTAAGAACAGTTTTTGTGTAATGTATTCTTTTCACTGAAATGATCCCACATGTTCATCCCTATTAAATACAAAGAAGGGGGAAAAATAAGAGAACAGAGCTTTTCCTGCCTTGACCATTAGGAAGGCCCCAACCTCAAACTACAAACACCAGAGACTATTTACCAGAATATATTCCATTATGACCAAATGAGAGGAAACATCTATCCTGCTCTGAAACACACTGAATTTACAAGGCAGTGAAGACCCAGAGGAATTTCACCCATATCAGAGAGGGTAACGGCTAGAAGCATTTGGAGTATAGACATTTCAACCCACCCTCAATCACATGTGTGTGCAAATACACACAGGTACACACACACACACACACAAAGTCCATTTTCCTACTGATGATATTCTGGGACACAGCAGACAGTGCACATGGACAATATACTGAACTCAATTACATGCAGGAGTGACCTGAGAGGTCACCAGAAGAAAAGTTTTTCTGGGTTTTTAAGTGGCTCACACACTGAGAGAGCTCAGCAGTGGCTTCCAGAAATGACAAATCGAGGCCTTCATAAACACATCTAATTAAAAGACAGAAACACCTCCATGAATGAACAGTTTTTATTCTAAAGAACTTCTGTGAAAGTTAAATATTAAGGACACTCAAGAAGATGCTATGTCAGTAAAAGAAGACAGGATGCTAAGAAACAAAAGGTACGGAGAACAAGACATTTGGAAATAAAATGTTTTTGAATTAAAGTACCAGTAGAGGCAAGAAATTACATTCCTGCTAGTGTCTAACTAACATAAAAGCAAAATAAATAATTGTTTATTTGATACTAGGTTGAGATTTTGAGGGGAAAGTAAGATGTGGGGAAATAAAGCATAGATCCAGGAAATCCAATATCTATTTAGTATCTGGGGAACAGGAAGCTACTGCAAAGTGAATTTTTCTGTAAAGGACCAGATAGTAAATACTTGAGGTCTCTCCAGGCTAGAAAGACTTTGTCACCATTCAAGTATGTCACTGGTGCATGAAAGTAGCAATAAATGAATGTAGCTGTGTTCCAATAAAACTTTATTTACAAAAGAGGTAGCAGGCCAGGACTGCCTGGGTGGCTCAGTTGGTTAAATGTCAGACTCTTAATTCAGGCTCAGGTCATGATCTCAGGGTCGTGGGATGGAGCCCCAAATCAGGTTCCATGCTCAGCATGAAGTCTGCTTGAGATTCTCTCTCTCCCTCTGCCCCTTCCTGGGCTCATATGCACTCTCTCTAAATAAATAAATAAAATATTTTTTAAAAATGCAGGCCAGGTTTGGCCTATGCATTGCATTTTACTGATCCCTGAACTACGGGACACAGGAAAATAATAATCAACAGCGACTTAGCATCACGTTTAAACATAGGTTTGGATTCAAGCAGACCTGACTTTAAGTTGCAGCTCTATTGCTTACTCGCTGTGTGATCTCAAACATATTCACCCCTCTATCTGCAATCTCTTCCTTTGTTATTGAATGTCTTGTACAGTGTATAGCTAAGAGAAAGGCATGATAATAGTTTATATTATTAAGGTAGGAAAATTGAATATATAAAGAGCTTACTATTGTGCTTGGCTCAACAAATAATAATACTTGTAATTTGAATTTTTATCACCAATGAAGGAACATATTTAATATATAAAGCATTAGTAAAGGTCAATAAGAGAATGATAGACACCTAAATATTTTTAAGGTATTAGAATCAATTCACAAAAGAGGAAATATATTAAATTCTTAATATGATAAAAAAAATGGAATCTCACCAGGAATAAAAAAATACATATATATATATATATATATATATATATATATATATATATATATATAATAATGATTTGATGAGAAAAGAGAGATTAAAATTTCCTTTTCCTATTTTGGGTGTTAGCGAATATATAAAGAAATAGGCACTTTCATCTACTTGTAACTGATCAAAACTGATACAATTCTAATTGAGGGCAAACCAGCACTTTCATTTCAAAGGCCACAAACACACGAATACCCTTTGAGCCTTCAATTCCACTTCCAGAAATATATGCTGCATAAATAATTAAGGATGAGGAAGAATTTGCCTCAGAGAGGTTTCTTATAATTTTGTTGGGAGTCATTACCAACAACAATGATAAACAACTTAAATACACAATAGAATTTTGTTGAGTTAAGCCATATTCTAGGATACTCAGCAAAATCCTTCAAATGATGTCCTAAGATTTATTTTTTTCATCTTTGCCTTTCCATATTTTCTAAATTTTTGACAATACTCTTATGTAGTGAGAAAATACAATAAGTTTTCTTTTTAAATAAGTGTTACTAGAGCGCATGTTAGAATTTTTGGTTGTAAAGGGCAAACAAAGTGTATTTACTTAATCAAAAAGAGAAGTTATGGTTTTGCTCTGCTGAACAATAGAGGAGTGAATTTAACTTTTTTTTTTTTTTTTTTTTTACTTAATGTCTTACCAAAAAGTAAAGACATGGTTGGATTGAGGGTTTGAAGGAAGGTTGCCTGAACCGATTTCTTTCTCTCTCTGCTTTCTTCTGTGTTGGCCTGATTTTCCCACAGAGTGTGAGGTGTCACAAACAGACAATTCCCAACTGAACCCAAGGCAGGCTCATTCAAACTCCCACTTGCCAGCAAGAGCTTTCATGTCAACCCAGTTTGAAATAATACCCACCTCCCACACTTTCTCCTTGGCCCCAGCTTTAATTTTCTCCATGCTGTTTCCTCACTCCTGGAATACTTGCGTAATTCTCTCTCCTCTGTCTCCCTTCACTAAAATACAAATTCCCACTGGGTGTGAATTTTATTTGTTTTCACTACGAAATCTCTAGCACCTAAAACTGCTTTGCCTAAAGTAGGTTCTCAAAAAATACTTGCTTAATAAGTGAATGAATGGATAAGCTAAAGCCAAGGAGGAAGGCAAGTCAAAGATAGCATTAGAGGGACTTCCCTCCGTGAGAGCTCTTCCTTGCAGAAAGAGCTGAGTCCCAATGGTGATTTGCCCAAACTGTACCGACAGCAATTACAGCAGTAATAAGGTATATGGAAGGTCATAGGAGTGGTAGAGAAAGTGGGATTTCTGCTTTAGAACCCCTGAGGAGACTGATAAAAATCCAAATACCTGAAATCTACCACCAACTAATTACAGAATTAAAAATTTGAGAGTGGGGCCCAGAAATGTGTATTTATTTATTTATTTATTTATTTATTTATTTCTTTATTTATTTATCTATTTATTTATTTTTGCAGCTCCCCAGTGACCCTTGAGTAGGCCAAATTGTGTGACACACTAGAGAAAGCCTCACAGTCACTGCAGGCGGACCTCAGAAACGTGGACAGCTTGAAAATGGCTTACCAACCCCTCTGTATCTTCAGTGTGGAACAGAAAGGCTGACATCTGCTCCTCAGGGTTCAGATGTTGGCGAAAACCAACCCTACCTTGGCTTTGCTTAAAATCCTTCCCTGTTCTTGCAAGTGTCAGGAAGGGGAGCATTGGCTGAGAGGGTGAACCACGTAGGAACATTTAATAAGTTTATGGAAATTCAGAATAGGTCTGTGGTTACTCCTGAGTACTACTTATTTTAATCAAAGTGTTTACCTTGACAATGGAAGATTAAATGGAGCACTAATTAAGGAATTTCCTAATTATTCTTCCTTGTTGAAGATGTCAACGGCAGATAGGTTTTTAGCCCTGACAAGATCAATTGTGCTCCAAACAAAGCTGAATGGTTGATTACTTCAGGGAATCTATTGGGGCTTTTCATTGGCATTTGACTTTCTCACGCTGTCTTCCCCACCTTCCTTTTTTATTTTTTATTTTTTATTTTTTTTCCACCTTCCTTTTTTAAATATGCAATCACAAATCTTATGGAAATAAAACCATTCAAATAATCAGGATAACTCAAGGCACAGGGTAGGTATGCCTAAGTAATGAAGGACTCCTGACTGCCTCCTGTTACTGAACTTGTTTTAAGAGAGGAAAACTTCAGGGTTGCGTGTTTGAGAAGAGAAGATATGGAGATGCTTCAGCCTGCCAGTTTTTCGACACAGCACATAGAGAAAAAATAACTTTAGGAGAATGTGGAAAGGAAGGTATCATCACTGTTCCTAAGTGTGTATGCACTTAGTATAAATATACCATATAGGTAGAGCACATGCATTTGAGCCAACACAGTGCATCTTTATGTGCTTAGCAGCGAATTTAAAAATAATAATTAAGGGGCCCTTGGGTGTCTCAGTGGGTTGAGTGTCCAACTCTTGATTTTGGCTCAGGTTATGACTGCAAGGTTGTCCTGGGAGAGAGCCCCAAGAGAGGCTCCATATTCAGTGAGGAGTCAGCTGGAGATTCTCTCTCTCCCTCTACTCCTTCCCCTGCTCATGCGTGCACCTATGCTCCCTCTCTCTCTAAAATAAATACACAACTCTTTTAAAAAATAATAATTAAAATGAGATAAGGGGGTAATTTAAATAGTACTGGCTATTTTGCTCTAGGCAGTCTTAAAGTGAACGGGAAATGGGAGGCATATATCTTGTTCTCCCTACTAGGATCTTCAGCTTATATCCCTCTCCTGTGTGCGGAGGATTCTAATGTTTAAGGATAAGTTGTGTGTGCATGTGTGTGCGCGAGCGCCTGTGTGTGTGCATGTGTGTTGGGGGGGGGTTGGTCCCTAAACACAAGTCATCTACTTCACCTGAAGTTCAACCAAAGAAATAGCAACTGTTCCAATGTTGAAAGAAAAAGTGGCTGTGCTGGATATTCCCTGATAAACTTCCAAGGCTCACTGTAATTGCACAAAATGTTTGCCTTATCTGCTGACAAGAACTTCACTATCTCCTCACACGTGCACACGCAAGCATGTGCACACGCACTTATATCTATAACAAGCAAAGTAAACTGTGCCCTTTAGCGCCAGTTTTTAAGATGAAACTATTTTCCTTCTTTCCAACAATATTCACAGGAAATATTGCTCATTTGTGAGCATGCCTGGCTAGGCTGGGGGTCAAGTTTCATCTGCAGATATTAGGAATATATAGGAAGGAGATGATATGTGGGAGAAAAGATAAGAAAGAAAAAAATAGAGGGCGCCCAGCTGGCTTGGTCAGTGGAGCATGTGACTCTTGGTCTTAGGGTTGTGGGTTTGAGTTCCAAGTTGGGTGTAAACATTACTTAAAAATAATGTATTTTTAAAAATTTATACAAGAAATATAAGAATACAAAGATGTTTGTTCACTGCCATTAAAACTTGCTCCATCCTTAAGCCCAAGTATTTATTAAATTCTACTTTAGGAATGTGTCAACAAAGGCTAGTTTTCCTTCCCAAACTGGAAGCGCTTTGGGGTGTGAGAACAACATTTATTCATTTTGCTAAAGACCAGGAAGTCAACTAGACCCCCAGTTGCTGAAAGGAATTTCTTTGAAGAGTCCTCTTGTATGGTTCAGTAAAGGGCAGCCAGGAAATATTCTGACCTCTCAGTGATTATTATTCCAAGGATGAATCTTGTTTAGCTTCAGAGCAGAACCACTTACTTTTTTTTCATCATAACCATTAAAAAATGCTTCTTCTACACATGTGACCTTCCTAGCATAGAAAGGGAACTTTTGGTTGACTTTCAAGGGCATCAGAGCTCTGATACAATCCAAGAAAGAAAGAATTTTTTTTCGACATGTCTATACACAGAACTGTGCTTAACTTGCTAAAAGAAGAGACTTGAGTAAAATTATTTTAGATCCTTCCCATTTGCCTTTTGAAAGCCCTGGTAAATGGAGATGTAATTCTTTAGGAAGGTCATTGCCACTTACACTCAGTCCAAGTCTGGCCTGCCTCCCAGCTGTTAGCAAGATGGCTGATAGCTAGTCACAGGTCTGACGGGAGGTACAGGTGGCCTGCGTTCTGCTGGCTGGCAGCTGCCTGCATCACAGATTGAGCTTTTTTGTAGGCTCACATCAACCTCAAACACTTGCTTCTGGTGGTCCTGAGAAATGGGCGTGCCATCTTTCTGGACTGCTTTTCAGAAAAGATGTCTCTTCTCATTAAAAGCAAAGTAGTTACAGAGACATTTCCAACTATTTCCTTGCCTCCAGCATTAAGTATTCTCATAAATTAGCCTTTGAAATAGGTCTTCAAATACTATGGTAGGCCTGGATTCGATGTTTGGTTTGCATTACCACACTTAGAGTCTTTAACCAAGCTCAGTGCAATCACTTGGCAAGCATTTGCAGACAGAAATAGAGCCATGAGTCAAGAATGTGTGTGAACTAAGAGAAGCAGATACTTAATCTCACGGGGGAGTTTTCTTTAAGATTTTCCTGATTTCTTCAGTCAAGAACTTACCCTTGCAGGAAAAGGAAAACGTATTTTGAAAGAAAGCAAAATTTCTTCAGGAAAAGTGCTTTGTAACATTATGAAATGAACAAAACAAAGTGCATTTTCAAAATGCTGACTCATAAAATCAACCCCCACATTTAGTTTTATTCATTAGGGTTCTTTGCTTCAAAGCAACTAAAATGGACTCTAACTTAATTTTTGGAAAAATACGGGATAACTCACAGATTCTAAAAGAAGTTTCCAAAGGCTCAATCACAGCTAAGCAAGGAGATGGACAAAAGCTCTCCCAAAGAGCAGCGATAGAAATGGACAAACATGGCCATTTAAACACTCTGGAAACTCACCAGTTCTATACAACAATCTGAAAAGTGTTTACTCTTGAAAAATCTGCTCAGCTTTGGTTAAAAAGAGTGGGAACCTGGAGCGGGTCTGCTCCCAGCCTACCCCTGCTTGGTGGGTAGGCATGCAGGTTTTGCCAGATGGGACAGGCCATGGGGATGGCAGCTTCTATGCCCTGGTTGAAGGAGCTCGAGCAATTTGGAGCAGTGGATGAGGGTGACATGCAGCAGCCTTGCCATTAAAAGTGACTAACCCTCGGTGTCCATCGAAAGATGGATAAAGAAGATGTGGTCTATGTATACAATGGAATATTCCTCAGCCATCAGAAATGACAAACACCCACCATTTGCTTCAACGTGGATGGAACTGGAGGGTATTATGCTGAGTGAAATAAGTCAATCAGAGAAGGACAAACATTATACGGTCTCATTCATTTGGGGAATATAAAAAATAGTGAAAGGGAATAAAGGGGAGAGGAGAAAAAATGAGTGGGAAATATCAGAAAGGGAGACAGAACATGAGAGACTCCTAACTCTGGGAAATGAACAAGGGGTGGTGGAAGGGGAGGTGAGAGGGGAGAGGGTGTGACTGGGTGACGGGCACTGAGGGGGGCACTTGATGAGATGAGCACTGGGTGTTATGCTATATGTTGGCAAATTGAACTCCAATTAAAAAAAATATATATATATATG
Organism: Canis aureus; assembly: GCF_053574225.1. Classification (NCBI taxonomy): domain Eukaryota; kingdom Metazoa; phylum Chordata; class Mammalia; order Carnivora; family Canidae; genus Canis; species Canis aureus. Next base: position 46,388,540 of record NC_135636.1, on the reverse strand, counting down.
TAAAAATAAATAAATAAAAAGAAAAAAAAGAAAAAAGGTGACTAAGAGTTGGTCAAATGAGGTAGGCCAATGGATACACTTTTTTTTAAAGCTGTTGAATTTGTTACATGCAGAAAACTAATAGACATGGTTCCTAGAAGGGGGAGAGTGACTCGTGGCAAGTGAGGTGGAAATGCCACATGCCAGGGCAAAGAGTGGAAGAGGAGATAAAAGATTTGGGGAGGGGAACAGGTGTGATTGGTACATTGTTAGTTTGGGAAAACCCACCAGATAACCATGTCCCATAGGAGGCCCCAAATCAGCCCTTTACCAAAGTTATGGGAGACTTATGGCTGTCGGAGACACCGTATCATGAAGATGTTCAGTGGTGGCTGTCTTCAGGGCTAATTGTAGGAGACACCATTACTCAGTGGAGTGATAAAACGATAGAGATAATGGAACCTCACAACTATAGAAGCCACGTGGCAGAGCTTAACCATCAGAAGCCCGGTGAACACAAGCATTGCAATGAATGGCAAGCTCAGCATGGCAACCAGAGGGCCAGTCCCAATGAACTGTGGAGATAATTAAGAGAACTTGTCCTCAGGGTCAAATTGATGGACAGTCAATAAATGTACTGCTACACCTATACAATCAAAAGAAATCTCGCATGGAGGATGAGGAGGCTGAAGAAAGAGGCCTCTGTGTTACAGTCCTGTCCTGGGTTTTTGCAGCAAAGCCAGTGGTCAGACGAGGAATCCTTTCACTGAGGGAGAGGAGAGGCTAGGTGCCTGGGAGGAAAGACCCTACCCAATCACACTGTAATTCCTCCAGTCATCCTCCCGAGGGATCTGGGTAGAAGACACTGGGAAGTGCAGTGGCAAAAACCCAAATGTCCAAGGGGCTTGTTAGAAGTGCCTCAACTGAAATGATTTGCCACTCCCAATGTCATGCTCCCTTCCTAGGGCAGCCCACGTGCATTGATTGGTCGACAGGGAATTATAAAAGCCAATCCACCTCACCCCAACTCAGGATACCTCAAAAGGGTCGCTCAGCTTTAGAGATCCACGTGGGGTCCTGACTGCATCACACACATCTCCCCGTTCCCCAGTGTCATTCCCTCCTCTTCCTTTCCTAGAGTGCACTGTGCTCAATTTCCTGAACACTTGTCTCTGACTCAGAATCCTTTTGGGAGCCCAAACTGAGATCATATCCTCACAACTGCTTTGTAAACTATGTAGAGCCCTACATACTTATAAATGCATACAGTTTGGCTACTGAGTTGTTTTGCTGCTTTCTGACCCAACTGGTAAATAAATTTCTATCAGAACTGTGAAAATAGCTGTTAGGACATCTTTAGGATTCTACTACTTAAGAAATCCTTCTTAGGATAAATAGAACTATGGCACAGACTATCTTTTAAAATCCAGAAATGAAAGAATAGTCATCAATTGTGCATCTCATTAACATTTTATGTGAAATATTAATGCCAAAATATCCCCCAGTCTTTATTGCCACTATAAAGAAGGCCATGTAGACCCCAAAATGGTGTTCCTGAGTGATTAACCGAGCATTTGCATCCAGCTAATCATTCATGCTTGCACATTATGATACCTAAGGCCTTTTTCTTTTACAGTTTTAGTAAAACAGCAATATAAAAAATAAATGAAATAAGCCAGGATGTCATTTACTTTTTCATGTTAAATGAGCCAGTGATTAGAAAAAAATAAAACTAGTTAATATTCCACTCTTCTAAGATTTACAGTGTGTGAATGTTTATGAAAATATGCCTTTGACAAGAATAGAGGTAAATAAGCAATTGGGTTTGCTAACGGCCCCTGATTCCCTTTTCCCTCAGCATCACTGAGGTATGATTGACAAATAAAAACCCTATATATTTAGGTTGTGGGCTACAAAACAAAGGGATTTGACATTCTTTTTCCTGGGGCATGTCAGTTGGGTCCCACACTTGTAAATGAAAAATGACAATATTTTTGACACTGGAAACATAGAGAAATAAAATATCATTGACATCATATCACCAATAAAAAGGCTCAATATGAATGTTTAATATTTTTGAATAAATTAATTGTCCAAGCTTGAATTTGGAAAAGTCAGTTCCTCTGAATAATGTGGATATATAAAAATCCAATAAGCCAATAGAAATGTGTCTTTGGTGTTTACTTAGCTACAAACTCAAATAGCCACAGATCCTGGCAGGTATTAAAAAACAAACAAACAAACAAAAAACACCCAAACCCCTGTGAATCAGATTGGTTCTTATCCCCTATAAATAATAGGGGATGGCAGGGTTTATGGTAACAATGGCTGACATTTACCTCTTAAAAGCATTAGGATCCTGTGTTTGCACAAAAGCACACATATAAATAAAACACAGTGTGAACAGATCAGGGCAATCATGTGCTACCTCTCTTTTATACTGTATTCAAATCTTTCCATTTGAGAGAATAATTTTGGTTTCACTTAGTTGGAGGAATGAGGAAGAGACTTTTAAGTTGTTTATGGATATTTTAAATTATGACAAACTTTTCGGGATCAGAACACTTTTGTATGCATGGAGGATTCCATTTTTATATTCCAGAACGGATTTCAGTTCTGATGCTAATTGCCAATTTCATTGACTAATTTTTTAAAACTCAGGTAATTTATTTAGTCTCCCTCTACATCGTGTTGCTATGTCTCTCAGCCCGGAAAATAGAGAATAATACAGATCTGAGAAGATTATTACAGTAGTGGGATAGGTCCTGAGTGGGATTGATAGGTCTTACAAATGCTTCACAGCTGAGATGGCCAGGCAACCTCAGCTCCAGGATACTTCTTATTCAAAGGTAAGCTGATACTCATCCTGTTTTGCACAGTGCTGTTTCTTCCTCAATGTACTCCAATACTTCAGCTACAACAGTTATGATAATACTCTGTTGGGAAGAGAAAAACAGATGTAGAAAGTGATAGAAGAATAGAGATATATAATTTAGCGGGAGCAGAAAACAGCAAATACAATGTTATCTAACCTTTATTGGTTATGCCAGCAAAGTTGCTTTTGAAAGACTTAGCTCATTTACGTAATTCAGAGTGATGGAGATTAATATCATGACCCCATTTTACAGGGGAACAAACTGAGGAACAGAAAGAGTAAGCAATTTGCCCAACCTCACAGATCCAGGCAGAAATGAAGCCAGGATTCAATCCAGGAGTCTGACTAGATGGCCTGTGCTCTTCACCGATTTTGGAGATATTGAAAAGGACTCTCATCAAGCTTTCAACAGTTCAATGAAAGGGATGCAAAAGACCAATATTGACCCCAGTAAAGCAGAATATTGGGGGACAACCAGAGAGCAGACTATCTCTTGACCTATTTCTTTCTCCATCTCTGTCTTTATAGATATATTTCAAATATATATCTCTGCATGTCCCAACATTAGAGCATATGAAACCATAGCAAAATCAGTCCTATAAAGGCTCTTGTCATCCATAGCACTCCAATGTCCTGATGTTTCCCTTCACTCAATCATAATAATAGCCAACCTTTTATTAAACACATTTACTCTGAACCCGGCACTGTGCTAAACCCTATCTATGCATTAACATATTTAACTCTATGCTGTATACGACATATTCAACTCATGCCTCTTGATCTTTTTTCCTCTTCCTGTAGGTGAGCATTCACTCAAGTTTCATTTTCTTCATATGATTCCATGAACTTCTCTTTTAGACCTCTCCCAGATCTACCTTCTGGCTCTGCCCTCTTCACTAAGGCTCCAGATCCACATTTGTGACAATCTGCTTCCCGTGTTCATCTCAATAGTGGGCTGGCAGAAATTATGTTTATTTTTATCAAAATGGAAGTTGTTTCCCTCATTGTAATTTGTTACTTCTAATGACTTCCAAATGACCACTAATGAATGCAACCTCCATCCTTCCGGGCTGCCATCTGGAGCCATCTTTTACACAGTCCTCAAACTCATGTGTTTATACAACGGGCTCTCAAGCCCCACTTTTCTTGTCAGTTCTTTTTCTTAATGTCACCTGTTACATCTCAGCTCAGATACTAACAATTCCACTGAAAGGGCCTCCTTCTTAAACTTTTAATCTTATTTTAAATTAATTTTCCTAAAGTTCAGCTTTTTTTCTCAAATCTTAATATACTGATGACAGTTTTATACACAATAAGATACAATCATAAACTCACCCTTGATGTTATTTTTCTGATATGTGCATATTTTTTTCCTTTTTCCTGGTTCTATTGAGACCCAATTAACATATAACATTGTGTAAGTTGAAGATGTATGATAATTTGATATATGTATATGCAAGATGGTAATGACAATATGCTCAGTAAACATTCATCACCTCACATAGGTAACAACTCTTAGCAACTTTCTAATATACAAACAATATTGTTAACTATAGTCACCATGCCCTACCTTACAACCCAGAACTTACTAATCTTATAACTAGAAGTTTGTATCTTTTGACCATCTTCACCCAACTCTCCTACTCTCCCCTCTGGCAACCTCAAATCTGATCTGTTTCCATGAGTTTTGTTTTTTTTGTTTTTTTTTTTTTAAGACTCTGCAAATAAGAGAGATCAGACAATATTTGTCTTTGTTTGACTTTTTTCACTTAGCATAATGCCAACAGGCTCTATTCATGTTGTCATAAATGGCTGGATTTCCTTCTTTTCTGTGGCCGAATAGTGTATGTGTGCGTATGTGTTTGTGTGTGACAATTTCTTTATCTAGTCATCAGTCAATGGATGCTTAGGCTCTTTGGTTATTGTAAACAATGCTGAAATGAACATGGAGATGCAGGTAACCCTTCAGTACAGTGATTTCATTTCCTTTAGGTATAGAGCCCGAAGGAGAATTGCAGGACCATACATAACTGTAGTTTTAATTTTTTTTTTTTAATTTTTATTTATTTATGATAGTCACAGAGAGAGAGAGAGAGAGAGAGGCAGAGACATAGGCAGAGGGAGAAGCAGACTCCATGCACCGGGAGCCTGATGTGGGATTTGATCCTGGGTCTCCAGGATCGCGCCCTGGGCCAAAGGCAGGCGCCAAACCGCTGCGCCACCCAGGGATCCCTAGTTTTAATTTTTTGAGGAACCTCCACACTGTTTTCCAAAGTGGTTGCACCAATTTATATTCCCACCAACAATGTACAAGGTTCCCTTTCCTCCACAGCCTTGCCAACACTTGTTATCTTTTGTCTTTCTGATGACAGCCATTCTCACAGGTGTGAGGTGGTATCTCATAGTTTTGGTTGGCATTTTCCTGATGAGTGATGCTGAGCACTCTTGGCACCATTGATTTCAAAATGCCTACCAAATTTTTAACCACTCCAACATTTCAGTTCAACTTACCTCTGGCCTACTTATTTTTACTCTCTTTTGTATTGTTTCTCTCCATATATTATATATCCCAATAAAACTTAATCATAGTTCTCCCAAATAAGCCATGCCAATTAAAAAAAAAAGTTCACTTTTTTTTGTACTATTTCTTCTGCTTGGAAACTATGTTTTCTTATTGAAATATTGACTACCTTTCAAAGTCCCATTTAAATATCTTCCATGAGGGGATCCCTGGATGGCTCAGTGGTTTGGTGCCTGCCTTTGGCCCAGGGCGTGGCCCTGGAGACCGGGGATCGAGTCCCGCGACCGGCTCCCTACATGGAGCTTGCTTCTCCCTCTGCCTGTGTCTCTGCCTCTCTCTCTCTCTCTCTCTCTCTCTCTGAATGAATGAATAAATAAATAAATATTTTTTAAAAAATAAAAATAAATATCTTCCATGAAATCTTCCCTGATTGTCCAAGAAGAAGCAATTTCTCTATCTTTGAAACTCTCATGGCATTTCAGTTATTTCCACATTGCCCTTCCTTCTTTTCATATGCATTAATGTCTGCTTATGGACATGTCTTATTTTTACACATAATTATATGGAACTCTATAGTAATAGGCCTCAGATCTTGTAAATCATTTTCATTGAACCAGTCAGGACCCTGGGTCTGGGGCACAGATGGCACTCTCAATTTAAAGAGATCTTGCAAATGTGTGGGGAAGGTATATAGAAACCACAGGCAAAATGGCCTATCCTGGGATAGTAAAAACAGAGTTGTTGCCACTCCGGCCACAATTTAGGAAACAAGGGAAGGGAAGGAATGGGTTCTGGAAAGATTGATCTGTGAGGCGAGGAGAGCCCGGAGAGGTGTTGTGCCCTTTAGTAGAGAGTCCACCCAGCCTGAGCCAATCCTGGAAGGAGGGTCCTGATGCAGTAAATGCTACACCTTCATTCTCTTCCTCTTTTATAATTTCCTGCTGATGCTCCAATTGACCAAACACAATCCATACCCAAGGACAAAGGAGCATATTGATTTCATATAGACCAGTCTCCTAGGGCAGCAAATTGGGCGGGGAAAGATCGAGCAGGGACCTAGAGGGCCAGATCGAAGAGACCTGACATAATCACTAAGATTATACTCTTAATGGGTTTAATTTAATCAAACATTTAATAAATATTTATGGAATATTCCATCATGCACATACAGCTCCATAACATTTTGCGGTTGGGATATTTTAAAGGTTGTAATAGCCAACTGGTGTCTTCTGCTATTTCTTTCTAAGCCCAGATAGATAGATAGATAGATAGATAGATAGATAGATAGATAGATTTTTTTACTCATATGATATATATATATATATATATATATATATATATATATATTTTTTTTTTTTTTTTTTTACTCTGCTCAACCCAGGGATAAAGGAAAAGCTTCTCTCCCTCTTTCTCAAAATGTGTACTCTTATGATCTTTTTTAAGAATGAAGTAATGTTTCAATAGCTGATGCTAGCATAGGGATTACCTTTTAAGTGTGGATTTTAAAAATGACAGTTTTCTTGGGACAAAAAAAAGCCTTGGGAAAAAAAATGACCAACTTAGTTCCTAAATTTCACATGCCAAAGGTTATCAAGAAAATAAAGATTTCTTTTCCTTTTATAATTTGCTATTTACTTTGAACTTTCACTCTGGTTTCTATTTTTTGTAGGCACCTCCAACATTCCCTAAGTCAAAGAAAGAACAATGTGACCCTGAAGTATAAGAGTTTCAGTTCATTATGCTAAGTAGATTCGCTGAGCTCCACGACTATGACTTTTGCATGCATTTCTCTCTGTTCAGATGCTTCACTTTTAAATAAAGGAAAAACTCACCAATCCACCAAAAATGAAAAACACAAGCCTAATGTTGTATTTTATATATGTGTGTGTGGACATGTGTATTTAATACACTTTATGTATGCATTTATATAAACTAAAGAAGTCACAAAACAAAGAAATATCTCTATATGAAGGGTATGCAGTATGATTAAAATGTCAAAATGAAGAAAATATTTGATATTTTATATGATTACAATTATGATGAAGAATGATCATTTTTCCTAGTCTTCAATCCAAGTTTGATTTTAGATGCTGTCCTAGGACACTATTTTTTCCCTGCTATTATTCTTTTGGATGGCATTGATGTTGACTGTTCTTTATCATTGCCAGTGGTTACTAATGTGATCTTGTAAATAAGAAAGCAATAAATGCCATGTGGTCCCAATATATAATTGATACTAGTTGTGAAGTATAGGCTATGACAAGATTCATAGTTTATTTTCAGATTTCCAAGGCTGATAATTCCTATAAAACAACACAAAACAAAAAACCAAAACTTTCTTACCTTGATGTAGAGAGATTTATCAAAGATTAAGTCATATTAGAACATTCTTATATGTTTCCCCTTTGCTTTTCTCTATATAGAAAACTCTAAATTCTTTCAAACATCCCCTAAGCAAAGAGCATCAGATGATATCATTGCCTTTGACATTGAAATGCCCATTTTGGGGATCCCTGGGTGGCTCAGTGGTTTAGCGCCTGCCTTTGGCCCAGGATGCGATCCTGGGGACCCCGGGATTGAGTCGTGCATCGGGCTCCTGGCATGGAGCCTGCTTCTCCCTCCTCCTGTGTCTCTGCCTCTCTCTCTCTCTCTATGTCTATCATAAATCAATCAATCAATCAATCTTGAAATGCCCATTCTCGGTAGCAGATAGCTGATTGGCCACCAAAGTGGCATGGTTTCCTTCCATAGTACAAAGTTATGTTGGAAGAGGATATTAGAATATATGTGTATTGCATTCTCCAGGCCTCCTCGCATCATGGCTTATTCTCACAAATGGAAGGATATGTGTTACTTTCTGGCCAAAGTACTTCGTAAGATATGCTTTCTCCATCACTCTAAAGGAAGGCAAAGTCACGAGAAGGAAGAATAATGGGAGCTGAATGACCAAGGAAAACCATCCATTGACTAAGAACATCTGCAACAGACTGTGATGTGAGTGTCTAAAATTTTGCTTTTGAGTTATGCCTCTGAGATGATAGTATTTCATATAAGTGAGTACCAAGTTATTGGAATAAACTATATATTATATGCATTATACTAAATACAAATTTACAAATTACAAATGTAAGAGATATTATAAAATACAAAATATTTTTATACATGCCAAAGATGTGTGGTATGTGTATACGTGCACTTAATATAAATACACACACACACACACACACACAAACACATGCACACACTGATGATATATTTTTATTCTCCTTCATTAGAGGAAAAAGTTCTGAAAGACAAAACAATGAGAAGAAAAAGAGCAGTGGTGCTTGTCCTTCTACCTGTACTTAATGCCCATCAACGTAAAACTGGAGATGGTAGAGACTACAGAAAATTTCTTGCACCTATTACCTTAAAGAACTGTCTCTGCTGATTCTTAATTACAGCTAGAATGCGAGTAGCTTGTAAGCAAGAGAGCAAGAAAGCCTATCAATTTAGTATTTAAGTATCAGTATTAATTACTCGTTTGAAGAAATGTGTGATTGTACAAATTGCTCAATGATGATTACAAAGGAGTCTGCATTTGCAAACAAATGCCTATGCAATTTGCCTGGTAAGCACCACTTACAGAATTTAAAAAGTGTAGCCATTGAAATGAAACAAGCAATTCATACAGTGGTTCCTGCTCTTGCTTTAGAGGTGTTCATGGTTATGACTGTGTTCACTTCTAACAGCTTCTCACTTAGTCTTCAAAATTTGCTCATTTGAGTAGACCTCAAGTCTTCCCACTTTATGACCTGTACTATTAATTACTTGATGTTTTCACCAGAAGAAGCACTCCTAAAAATGTACATAAAATCTCTCTCTTGACCCCACTTCTGCTACCAGTGACTGACCCATATATTTGCTCCCTTGTGCTATGAACTGAAGAGATTTGTTTGTATTCTGTCTTGAACTCATCTGTGATCATCCTTCAGACTTACTTCCATATGACTCTTGTCTTACCATTCCACAAATCATTACATCTTTACATGTTCATGAAGGAGCTCCACATTTTTTAATCCAAAGGTTTCTGTCCTTATCTTACATGACTACCAGCAGCACTTGACACCACTGGTAAGTTCTTCCTGAAACTTCCCCACCTTGGTCTCCCAAACCCCACCCTCCATTGAAGGTCTCCCTGTCCTACCAGTCATTCCTGTGAAATCTCCTTTACTTTTCCTCTTCTTTTCCAGAACTCCTTCAAGCCCAAGGTTCTCTGATCTCAGCCAGTAGTCCTCTGTCTGCACTGTCTCCTTTGGTAACCTCATCCAGCTTTCTAGCTTTAAATTGATTTATTTCCAGCTATGCCCACATTTATGTCTCCTACAGACTTTAGACTCTAACTGCATACTTGACATTTGAAGACACTTAATTGTCTAACAGACAAATGTGACTTAACATGTCCCAAATGAAACTCATGATGCATGCCAATGCCATATAATCTGTTCTACTCACAGCTTGCAGCATCATAGATTATGGTGCTTTTCCAGTTGCTCAGGCTAATCACCTTGAAAGTCTCCTGGATTTATCTTGGTCTCTCACAGTCTCATACCTTACACCTAATCTCAGGGAATTCTGTTGATGCTGTCCTACAAATTTACCCAGAATCTGACCACATCTCACTTCCATTGCTACCATCCTGGTTGGATCCACCATCATCTTTACCTGAATTGGTGAAATAACATTACAATCCTCTAACATGTAAGTAAAACCACATCAGTTCTCCTTCAAAACTTTCCATGGCTCCTCTTTGAGAGTTAAAAACCAAGTTTTCATGGGATCTATTTTGACTCAAATTGCCTTTGTCCTCATCTATTCACTTCTCTCTTGTTTTCTCTCTTTCGTCCATTCTGACCTCTATGCTGCTTCTCAAATATACTAGATCATGTCAACACAGAGCCTTTGCACTGGCTGTTGCCTCTACTTAGAATGTCCCTCCTCCAGATATCCATGTGGCAAGCTTCACCTCCTTTGTATCTTTGTGGAAATACGGTTTCTTAACTTGAAGCTCAATCTGACCATGCATTTAAAATTTGCCCTTTTTCTTTGCCTTGCTGTGCTTCTTTTATTTTCCCATAGCAGTTTTCAATCCCAAACGCATTGTATAGTGTACTTATTTTTTTTAAAGGTTTATTTATTTATGATAGACCTAGAAAGACAGAAAGAGAGAGAGAAAGAGAGAGAGAGAGAGAGGCAGAGACACAGGAGGAGGGAGAAGCAGGCTCCATGCCGGGAGCCCAACGCAGGACTCGATCCCGGGACTCCAGGATCACGCCCTGGGCCAAAGGCAGGCGCCAAACCGCTGACCCACTCAGGGATCCTCTGTATAGTTTACTTATTAATGATATTATTCTGTATCAACCATAGTTCTTTCTAGAACAAACTCCTCATGGGCATGCATCTTTGCAATTTCTATTCATTTGCACATTTTTAGCAGTTGGAACCAGGTCTGGAAAAAGGCAAATGGTCAAAAATATTTGTTGCAGAAACTGAATTACAGGAATGAAGCAAATGTGTCTATTACCTGATCCACTCATTCTTCTGTTCTATTGAACTTAACTGATCATGACTTGTGCATTGTTCAAATGAGTAGGCATGGATATTCTAAATATTTTAGTAATTTTTCAATAGTTCACATGAGTGGTTGTTGGTGTATTCAATTATTTAATAATGACATAATCTAATAAATACTGAGAAAACCAAAATATAGATAGGTTATTAATTTGCTTAATGCCATACATCTCAGAGGAAATGAAGACCAAATCTGCCTCTGCAACTCCAACTCATTGATTCTCAAACTATCTGCAGTAAAACTTCCAACCCATTACAGAACTCTTGTAAAGTATAATAAAAATTAACCAGCAGAAAAATAAAAAAATTTAATAAGTGCAAACACCACAAAGTCCATTTGTTTGATATTAGATTTGATGGAATTGTCAAATTGTTAAACATTTCTAAATGCTTATTCTCAGTTTCTGCATTTATCACATCATGAAAAGTAATGAAGGGGAGGCATGTCAGTGTGGTTCCTGGAGCCACACTTGGTGTGGCGCCACCCCAATGCCTCCTGTTCTCACCTCTTTCTGTACTCTTGACATGAGCCTGCAAACTCCATGCATGAAACTGCTCTGTCACCTCTTTATTATCACCTGTCTGACCTACATGAGATAAACTGTACTGCATGTACCTTCAGCTGATACAGGTAGTGTGGTCATGGAGAATATAAAATAAAGGTCTAACAAAAATTTACACAAATTTGTTTCCCAAGGCCAAGATGACTTATTATGCTGACCTTACCCTTTCTAGAAAACTCCCCAGCACGTGTATGTGAACCTGGGGACAGCAGGAGGCTAGCAGGACAGGGCTCTTTTCATGTCCTTGGCCACCTCTTGTGTCAGGTTGCTCAACAAATTGGCATCAAAAGCAGTGGTTTTCCTGTCTGACTTGTCATCAGAGACAGCACATTTCAGCATAAATGATTGTATCCAATGGTAGTCCAGGAAACAGTTTTGCAATCTGTGTTTAATCAAATTCATTGAATTTTCACAGCATTACAAGCAGTTCATTACTGTCATTTTTCCCCACAGATGACAGTATTCCTCAGTACCACTTACCCACTTAACACCTCCTGGCAATGGCCAGTGCCAACCATCTGCCTCCATGATGCCAAAAGTAATAACTTCTGGTACAGAGCATGAACATTATGTTATTATATTTAATCTTTCCTCTGTGCATTATCATTCAGCATAACCACCCTTCAGGATTACAGAGAATTAGATGGCAAATAATATTGCTTCCGTATTGTTTTCTCCTCCCAGTTTCTGTGGTTTGCTGCCAACAACCAGCCACTCTCTAGACCCGAGGCAGACCATTAGCTATTGCTACAATGCCTGATTATTGCTCCAGGCCTCACTGAATTGGATTTTTATGGAATGAACAAGCAGCACTGTGCCTGTTGCTGAGTCTCCCTACAATGAGTTTTTGAGATTTTTAGTATGGAACACCATCTAAAGCATGGCTTATACAACATATAATTTTGATTCTCTCTATCATAATGGAGTATTTGGGTTCCATTCCTAAATTCCTATGCGGAAGGAAGTGTGGGATGAGTTGTACAAGCTGAGCATAACACCCTGATGAATTCCACTGTGAAATCTTAGGCAGATGAGAAGTAGCTGATGACATCAAAAAACCACTCAAGTCAGCATAGGGGAAGCAACAGCAACAACAAAAACCCATCAAAATTAGTATGTAGCATCTTGTAAGCAAAAGCTAGTTGTTGGACCTAGGGTTTTTATTTTTCAACTTTAATGCAGGTGTTGTATAGGATTTTGGTTCCTCAAATTTTGGTTTAACGGATATATCTGGGTCTGAAAAGTGACTTTTCATTCGTTTTAAATTTTGCGAATGATATTTATTAAGTGTCCATTATGTTTTTCTCTTTAGTATTTCAAGATGCCTAATGCAATACTTTTTTAATGTGAGTTAATGGCACATTAACTTCATGGACATTATGAAAAGGAATTTTCTATCAAGTTTGCAAAAAAAAAAACCACATCTAGATTAAGCAAAGATAATCATACTTATTTGTAGAACGGTTTCTCAGAATTGACAATGGGCTAATGCGTATTGAGAATTTCCAAGTGAGTATTTAACAGGCCATATTAACAATAGTGCTTCAGTGAACCAGATGTCCCTGTCCTTTTGTATTTTCCTACAGAGTATCTTAAAGCACTAGTATTTCTCAGGATATATTCTGGTAATTGTATCTTTACACTCTACGCTCACTGAATACATATGTGACCCCACCTTCAAATCTTTTCCATTTTCCTTGTGCGGTACTATGACTGGTTTTGGCCTGTGGTCTTAAGCAAATGGAAGCAAAACAGAAAGGGTGTGAGTTCCAGAGCCTTTCCCTCTGGTGCTGATCCCAGTGGGGGAATAATGAGATGTTGAGGTTGAAAGATGGGAAAGGTCTGGATCTTCGGGTCAGCATTTAAAGAGAGTGGCCTTCAAGGGTAACAAGACTAGAGTGGAATTGGCATGATTAGGAAATTAACTTGTATGGTTAAGTCGCTGAGCTTATGGAGTGTATTAGTGCAGTAGAGCATAGCAGATCTTGACTGTTCTCTCCATAATGAAGCTACTGTGGGTGGGTGACATTGTTTATCTATGGCCTGGGACCGTATCCATACAAAATGGATTATCTTCCTGACCATGACCACATGTTCTTAATTTATGTTCTGATTTTACAGCTCATCATTACTTAATAAGTATTTGGAAGAAAAAACATTGTTTTTTGAAAGGATGAGAGTCAGCACAGTAAGTTGTATTTCTTACTATAAATTTCCAGCAGGTGCTGCATCTGAGACAGAATGTCCTAGAGCCTTTGAGTGCCCCTACATGTAGGAGGAAAGTCTTTCTTTGCTTCAGACAGGATTTTTTTTCACTTAATTTATGAATCTAGGTAAAATAAATAAATAAATAAATAAATAAATAAATAAATCCCCTTCACCTTCAAGCAAAGCCTTTGGTCCTAAAGCAATCACCTGAAGAAAGAAACCATTTTATTAGAAACTGAAGTATCTTCATTACAACATCAACAACATTTATTACATTTATTATGTCCACTGGTTGGCAGGATGCTCTCCTGAGTTCCATAAGAATTTACATAATTTGGCCCCTGGGATTTTTATAGTCAAAAGCAGCAGCACTTAACATTTCTCCCATCCTGAGCACACATGATAAATGACATCCACATGAATGATACATTTGCATGTTCAAACCCACGGTTCTGCACCATTTCTAGCAAAAAGTTGGCCATTCTTCCTTTTCTCTTCCAGTCAAGAGAGCATATTGCAATGCAAATAAGTAAGAGGAATATTCAAGGTAGAGCCTCGAATGTGTCCTCTTTGTTTAAAGGAATACTTTTAAAGTCTGGTATTTTAATTCTGTCAGTGAAAAGTTACTTGGGGCTTACGAAAAAACTGACTGCTATCACAGTGGTGATGATGATGATGACAGTATTTACGGAATGTTTTCAACATACAAAGCACCACACCCAATGTTATATACAAATGTACGTGTACAGTTGATTTTTATGCAGATTTGCTTAATTCTTAGTCCTTACCATAACCATGTGAAAGGGCATTGTTATTTCCTCCCATTTTGCATTAGAGGAAACCAAGACAGAGCAGCACCTCATGCAGGTGGTAATTCATAGAATTAAGATTATGTCAGGTTCCAAGATGTCTTCAAAGTTCAAATCTCTTTTACAATACTAAAGTATTATAAAATAGTATCATCAAATAGTATGTCATAATATTTACAGCCAAGAACAACCAAGCACCACTGGTTGTTCTTAGTTTCCTGCTCAATCTTGAGAATAGAACTTTCCTTTTCCTAAAGGAGCTGGAAAGATTAATCATAAAGTCCCTTGCAACAGGAAGAAATTATAGTTCTTTTAAGAAACCAAGTCTCAGGGCACTTGGGTAGCTCAGTGGTTGAGCGTCTGCCTTCGGCTCAGGTCATGATCCCGGGGTCCTGGGATTGAGTCCTGCATCAGGCTCCCTAAAGGGAGCCTGCTTCTCCCTCTGCCTGTGTCTCTACCTCTCTCTCTGTGTCTCTCATGAATAAATAAATAAAATCTTTAAAAAGAAAAAAAAGAAGAAACCAAGACTCACTGTTGCCACCACACTGGGGGAATTGCAGAAAGGAAAATGACGCGTGGGTTATTCTTCCATTTTATATTAGAGAAAAGTTCTGGAGTCAGAGCTCTGGGATTCAAAATGTGCCTCTACCACACCCAGCCTGAATTTCACTTATTCATTTGTCCGTAATTATTGATTGAGTATGCACTTTTTTGTCTAGCCCCATTCCAGGCCATGAACGGATAGCATTGGGCAGGACAGGCCATGAGGCCATCCTTGCCTCATGATACTTACATTTCTGGTGGGAGGAGACAGAGAACACACCAGGACACAGGTTCATTAGGGCACTGATTTCAGAGAATGGTCAATTACCTAAAGAAAACAAGACAGAATAATGTGAGCTACAGTAACCATAGAGAAGCTAGCAAAAAAATCACTGAAGAAAACAGCATATGTTGGGCATAATGTTAATGGAAAGTATAGAATATAAAATTCTATCTATACTGTGTTTTTATGACATGAAATTGAAGATGCACATAAATAAAACATTGATGTTTTCAAAATGACATTCATGGGTAATTCCCTTCTTGTCTTGATATTAGTTTCAAACTCGTCTGTAATGAAACAATAAATTCAAAATATTTTCCCTTCAAAAAACAATGTAAAAGCTTCAATAATATTTTAATAAAGAAAAATTAGGAAAAAAACACAAAAATAAACAATCATGTACTGTTGATATAGGCTACTCAGTTGTTATAAAAATGATAACAGTAGAAACAGCGCAGCAACCTAAGAATGTTTGTGGTACAGTAAGAAAACAGAAAATACAAAATTATTTATGGTAGCTATTATCATAACTATAATATTTTGCATGCATAAAACAAAGAGATGAACATTGCCCAGACGGTGAAGTCAGCTGAATAATAGGGAGAACTGATTGGAGATTGCTATTTGTGAAATGATTTTTAGGTTGCTCAAATGATTTTGAAACAAAGCAAGTGTGCTAACGATCTTGAATGATCCTCACTGACTTCATTGAAGAGAAGCAAAGCTTTTCCTTATTTGACTTTCATATAAAGTGTTTTTCTATCAAAGTTTTAATATATGTTGCTCTTACAAATGGGCACCCTAAACTTCACATAAATTCATTTTCAACCCAGTAGTTAATCATTGCCAGACAGACACATACTCTAGGTAGGCTGCTTAATCCATCAAAGAGTTGATCTCTTCAAGGTTACTTACAAGTGGTGCTTGACTTTGCTCTTTTCTGTTTATTTTTTGTCTGTGTTGAGGTTCCTTCCCTATAAATCTATTTTGCAAATTTTCTCCTCTACCGCGGTGTCTGGTAAAATGGCTAATTTTCTTCCCTAGGCTTGCGACAATTATAATTTTAGAATCTTTTCTAAGTTTTCCAAAATGTCTTCCCTTTCCATTTCTCTGTATGCCCAGCAGCTTTTGCACTAACTTTTGACACTAAATCATTTGCATTTTATCATTATCACATGCCATGGAGAATATAATGAGATTTCTGTTTAGAATAGGAAGTCTTCTCTTCTCAGAAGCAACAGGTCACCAACACGTGGTTTTTAAATCTTTCTACCTAGCGACTCGTGTATGACTCTGAACACCCTGATGATTTGGGGGTTGTAGGGTCATGCCATTTTAAATGTGAATGTGATGCTGTACCATTTCCATAGTTTGCATGGAATGCAGATGAGTTTGTGTCCGCATCTGTATCTCATCTGATGTTCATTTGCTTCTGATGGTCAATGTAGAACCTAGATGAACCACTGGTAGTGATTCCATATCTAGAATAAGTCAATGAGAGCTTGACGTGGACATCCTTACCAAACAATTACAAGGTCACAGCCTGCAGCTCTCCCTTGGGATCATCGCAGAACAGGAAGGGAGTCTTTCAGTGTCTGAAACATCCCTTGCAACTGCTAGGTCTTTTCCGGCCAGCTTTTGTTACATCGCACATGCAATACGTGTATTACAGTAATCCCTTTTTCTCTCCTCAATCATTATTGATCCAATGTTTATTAAAAACCCACTATATGCCAAGCAATGGTTAATTCCTTGGATTCAAACATTAACCCTCTGTATCATGGACCTTAGGCTAGAGGCCCAGACAGGAAAACCTTTGAACAACTATGTAAATATGATATTGCAGAGAATGATAAGGGTTCCAGAAGATGTTAAATTGAGTAATAGATGAGTCAGTGGCTAAGTTGGGGGGTGGCTGCTTAAAAAGAGTGGTCAGAGTGGGCCTCCTTAACAAATTAACATTTAAACTCAGATTTAAAATGATATGACCTGGGATCCCTGGGTGGCGCAGCGGTTTGGTGCCTGCCTTTGGCCCAGGGTGTGATCCTGGAGACCCGGGATCAAATCCCACGTCGGGCTCCCTGCATGGAGCCTGCTTCTCCCTCTGTCTGTGTCTCTGCCTCTCTCTCTCTCTCTCTCTGTGACTATCATGAATAAATAATAAAAATAAAATCTTTAAAAAAATAAAATAAATAAAATAAAATAAAATAAAATGATATGACCTGCCAGGTGAAGATCTGGAAGCTGGGTACCAGACAGAGGTAACAGCAAGTGCAGTGGCCCAGCAGCAGAGAGAAACTTGGGAAAGTGAAGCAATGGGAAGGGAACCGCTAAGCACACTGAGCTGAGGAGTGGACAGCAGCGATGAAGATCAGGGCCTGGCCCATACCTGGCCCATAGCATAGTAAACTATGGCTCCAGGGACAAAATCCCACAAGCCAGCAGAGTTTGGTGAACTAAAAATTTTTTTATAGATAAACACTTGCAGCCAATATGATGACTGGGAACAGTGACTTTGAAGTCAAATGTGATACCCCCACAAACAAGAATTTCATTCTTGAAACTATTAGTTAACAAAAATAATACTTTTATATTTTATAATAACATTGTTATTTCATAATAATAAAATTATCTTTATATGTTGAAACTCGCTAAAGACATTTGTCAAAATCTGTCCTCTCTTTTGATAAAAGCACCTAATAATACCCTTGATTTTTTTTTTAAGATTTTATTTATTTGACAGAGGGAGAGAGAGTGAGCGCATGAACAAGGGGGAGAGGGAGAAGCAGGCTCACCTCTGAGGAGGGAGCTCAACCTGAGGCTCAATCCCAGGACCCTGAGATCATGACCTGTGCCAAAGGCAGATGCTTAACCAACTGAGCCACCCAGGCATCCTAATAACATTAATTTTTGTCTTTTGGCCCACAAGGCTTAGAATATTACTATCCGTCTTGACAGGAAAAGTTTGATAATTCCTGGGTTATATGTTGCTGAGTACTCTGGGAACACATTCTTATTTTTTAATCATCCTGAGTTTTTTTTTTTTCCTTAATGATATCTGGTCCCATTTTTTTCTTATAACAAATAAGTTCATTGAATGTCTCTGTGTGATATTACTAGGAAATAATATGTAAGGGCATGATGCTGAAATTCAGAAGTTGACTCTACTTCTCTGTTTTTTTTCTCAGTCTTATCAACCCAAAACCACATATAGACAGGCCCCTCTAGATATAATGGACATATCACATTTTATTAGTTTATGGCTTGCAACATGATGACTGGCTACATGGTATACTGTGAAATGGTCACCACAATACATTTAGCTGAACATCCATCACCACATATAGTTACAATTTTTTTTTTCTTGTGATGAGAACTTTTAAGATCTATTCTCTCAGTAGCTTCCAGACAACACAGTATTGTCAACAACTGTCACCACAGTGACAAATCTAGGGCTTGTTCATCTTATTAATTTGTAAATTTTTACCTCCCCGGTGAGAAATTTGACTACATTACCCACAACACATTTACTTAGTTAATGCTTGTATACACATAAAATCATTTCAAAATTGCTTACCCATTCGTCTATGAGAAACAGACTTACAAACAAATGCATAGTATTTTTTAAAGGTTCTCATATGCCTTTAGCCTTACAGTATCCAGTGAAAATTCTGTCTCCCCAAATTACTGAGGTTACTTCTTTACTCTCTCTCTCTCTCTCTCTCTCTCTCTCTCTCCTTTCAGGGAAGTTCTATTATACATTTGTGATAAATTAGTTTCATTTATTTATTTATTTTTAAAGATTTTATTTATTTATTTGACAGAGAGAGAGAGAGCACAAGCAGGGGGAACATCAGGCAGAGGGAGAAGGAGACGCAGACCCCTTGCTGAGCAGGAAGCCTGATGTAGGACTCGATCCCAGGACCTTGGGATCATGATCTGAGCCCAAGGCAGATATTTAACGATTGACCACCCAAGTGCCTCCAATTGAGTTCATTTATTACTGTTTATAGTCCACATTGGGTTTCCCTCCATCCTGCTTAATTTCTGTTATATATATACTTTGGCTTCTATGTGTTTCTTTGTATGTGTATTTTTTCCATTACTATGGATCTAAGAGCTGCAGTGCTGCAATGGGGTTTACTCCGAAGTCTCGCCTTCCTTTCCTGGTACTCTTGCTGCAATGCTCCACTGTTTTCCAGCCTTTGCCCACCCACCCCATGGAGGTCACCGATCTGTTTTGTTTCTTCTTTACCCATCCTGCACTTCTTTTGCACAAATGAGTAGATTCGGGTATATTTTCTATAGCCCCCTTTCCTTACATGAAGGGGAATATGCTATAGCTACCTTTCTGCACTTTGCTAGTTTCACTAAGCAGCAAGTTCTGGAAATCACTCCAAACCAGTTTGCAGACCTCATCCTCATTCTCCTCAAAGCTGCACAGCACTATTTCGTGGCTGCACCAACATCTAGGCAACTCCTCTCCTATGGACAGATTTTCTCCAAAATTCTGCAATTGCTAACAAGGCTGCAGTACCTCGTGCATATACGTTTATGTATCATTAGGCACAGGCTCCAGGGTAGATTTCCAGACAGAGAACTACAGGTTCAGAGGTATGTGCATGTGAAGTTTTATTAGATTTTGCCAAATTCTGCTCCTGAGAGGCTATCCCCATCAGCATCCCTCAGCAGCAGAGTGAGAGAGCTGCTTGCCTCCCCAGGAACAGAGCCACCCATCACACGAATTTCTGTCAGTCTCATAGGTGATTCATTCTGTGCATTTTCATTTTCATTTCTCCAATTACGAGTGCTTGGTTCTTCATATTTTGAAGGGCCATTTTTATATTGACTTTTGTGAATTGTCCTCATTTTTAAAAATCAGCTTTTTGGCCCTTTGTGCTTTAATCTACTAGGGACATTCGCAGGTTGATTGTGGATTATGTCCTACATATCTTTTCCTAATTTTCAGTTGTCTTTTGACTTCATTTGTGTTGCTGTTATTTGCCATGTGACTTCTTCTTTTATTGTAATAAAAGTCATCAATCTTTCCTTGCATCGCTTTTGGATTTGGAGCCATTGTCAGAAAGCTTTCTGGGCACGATGGACAAAATAGAGTTCACCTGAGTTTTCCAGTGGGACTGGGATAGTTACATGTTTTTACTTTGAGATCCCTAATCTGTTTGGAGTGTATTCTTACACATGGTGTGAAATATGGATCCAATTTTATCTTTTTTCCAAATGGCTACTCAGTTGTCCCAACACCATTTATTAAAAAGTTCTTCTCTACCCAGGGCTTTGAAATGCCACCTTCATTATACACTAAATTACCTTAAGTACTTGGAACTATTTCTAGGCTTTACCTTCTATTCCACTGGTGTGTTAGTCTATACGTGTCCCTGTTTCACACTGGTTTAATTATAGAGGCTTTATATTGGATGTTTTAATGTCTGCTAGGGCTAGACCCCCCTCAGAGTTTTTTTCAATTATTTTTTTCCTGGCTATTATTACATGTTTGTTTTTCCGTATGAACTACAGTAGCAATTTGTCTAACTCCTTAAAATAGCTCATGAATGGGAAATGTAGGTAAGAGTTTCAAAGGAAACAGAGAATGATGGGGAAAAGGAAGGACAGGGAAAGGAAGGACGGGCTTCCTCTGCAAGACTCTTCCAATCCAGGTAGGAACACTGCTCGTGTCCTGTAACAGATGCCTGAGTGGGCACCTGCTCTTCACCCCGGCATCACAGCAGGCTCTGAGAACAGAGTGATGAACCTCACAGATAGAGGAGCCCCCACCATGAGGATGTGGATAAAAGTCTTGGCATTATGAGGCACAGTTAGGAAGTGGTCCTTGTATAGACACGCTTTTTTTCTTCTTGCTACGAATTCCCAGGAAATAAAAAAGAGAATTTTGAAACAGTGTTATTGAGTCCTAAATGGAACTCACCATCTCCCCAGTTTGCCAAGTCATCCATCCCGACATTGCTCTTGACACTCTGCTCTTTTCACTGCCAACATCTCATCGATCACTCTCATCTGTGTGTGTCACTGCCACAGTGCCTCTCGGGTCATCTCTCTCCAGCTTGCTTTCTCACTTCTGATCCATGCCTTCAGCATAATTTCTATCTGGACTACTGCATGTGTGTCCTAAGTTCTCACTTTCTCTCCCTCCATGTCTCACTCAGAACTCAGCAGCCAGAATGATCATGATGCTCCTAAACATGACCCCGATCATGTCTCTCCCTGGTGTCATACACTCCAAAAGCTTGAGACCATCTTGGGCAGATGTCCACATTCTTTGTTATCATGGTTTTCTAGGCTCTGCACAATCTGGGCCCCTGCCAAATCCACACCGCTGCTCTTTCAGTTGCTATGCTGGGCCACACTGGCTCTCTCCAGATTCCGGAAAGTGCCCTGCTTCTTCCATGGGTTTCTTCCATGGGCTTCTTCCAATGCCCATAATCTCCAGCATATCCTGCCCTTCTGCCTGGTAAACTCATAAGGGTCCTATTTTCTATGTCATGTTCCCTCTTGGAGGAAGTCTTTCCTGCATCCCCTTCCTGCATGTGGTTCCCTATTCTGCACCTGCAGTGCAGAACTGTGTGTTCCTCCTCCAGATCTCTTAGAACACTCTAAGGGTCACTGATTTAAACATAAGGAAGAATAAAGAATCAACTGAGGCCCAAACCCAAACCTTCCAACATTGAGCGGTACTGTGTCTGCTATTTTGGGTGATGGTGTTGATGGGATAGTTGCTGTGGAAAATTGAATAAAGTTTACTTACTTGCAGATAGACTCATTTAGATTTATGATTTTAAAATGTATACCTTTTTATACAGTCTTCTATAATTACTGTGGTTTGGATTACAACTTGCCATTTGAGATTTTTATTTCAAGCACTCAAATAACAAAAGGCGACCGTTTCTTACATTATCTCCAACACTGCCAGGTGTTCTTCCATCATCAAATTGTTAAAGAAAACACACAAAACATATGTTTTCCATTGTTCCCTGCATAATCGGGAGCTATAGAAATGCAGGATGCTTACACTCTCAGCAGAAATGAGTGAGCATGAAATATTCATAAGGTTGGTGTTTGTGATTATTAAATAAAGGCCAATTCTGGTGAGTTTGCCATTTTGAAAATATGTAGTTATTTATTAAACAACTGAATATTTGCTATTTGATAGATCTTATTATAATAGAAGCTGAGACAGATTCCTCAAGAGGTATAGTGAAGACTCCCAGAAATAAAGGACAGGAAACCCTAGGAGATATGGACACATTCAGGATTTAACACAACCCATACGTATCACCTTCAAGGTCTTCAAAGGATATTGATATCATATTTATTTCAACGTCTGGTAGAGAAGGAGCACTGGGGCCTTTGGTCTTTGGAAGTAGTCACATTGAATCTGAATCCTCCTGTGTCACTTATCAGTTCTCATAATATTGGGCAAGTTACTAAATTTTGATTAGCTTCTGTTTTCTTTTTCTTTTTTTTTTATAAATTTATTTTTTATTGGTGTTCAATTTGCCAACATATGGAATAACACCCAGTGCTCATCCCGTCAAGTGCCCACCTCAGTGCCCGTCACCCAGTCACCCCCATACCCCAGCCACCTCCCCTTCCACCACCCCTAGTTCGTTTCCCAGAGTTAGGGGTCTTTCATGTTCTGTTTCCCTTTCTGGTATTTCCCACTCATTTTTTCTCCTTTCTCCTTTATTCCCTTTCACTATTTTTTATATTCCCCAAATGAATGAGACCATATAATGTTTGTCCTTCTCTGATTGACTTATTTCACTCAGCATCATACCCTCCAGTTCCATCCACGTCGAAGCAAATGGTGTGTATTTGTCGTTTCTGATGGCTGAGGAATATTCCATTGTATACATAGACCACAGCTTTTTTATCCATTCCTCTGTCAATGGACCCCGAGGCTCCTTCCACAGTTTGGCTATTGTGGACATTGCTGCTAGAAACATCGGGGTGCAGGTTTCCCGGCGTTTCATTGCATCTGTATCTTTGGGGTAAATCCCCAGCAGTGCAATTGCTGGGTTGTTTTCTTTTTCTAACCTGCAAAATGGCAACAGCGATAGAAAGAGCCTCCTGGGGTGACGGTCAGTGGTATGGGAGGTAATGTAATGCCAAGTGTCCATCTCAAATGTCTCCCACCTAATAAGCACTTAAGGCATGTTAAGCATGGTTTTATTTTTACTGGTTATTATATCTAATATCTTCTCCTGCAACTGGCATTAACCCTATCCAAGTAGAAACAATGTGCGGCAGTCCCTGGGTCAAACCTGCTGAGGTCAGACCCAGACTGCATAATATATAGATTTGGATTCCCAAGAGCTGAAGTTCAGAGATGCTACTGCCACTTCTTGTCTTTGGGACTTCAAAATATAGGATCCCACTTCCAATCTACAGCCTGAGGATGACAGTTGATTGGCTTATATACACCTAGTAAGATCTGATGAATCAAAATATTTTAGACTTTGTGTATGATTGTTCAAAACATGGTAGCTTTTTGTTATTTAATTCTTTATTTAATATTTATTGAGCATTTGCACTTTGGGTTGGCTGTAAGAGGAGGGATGCCTCAAATGTCCTGCATCCATAAGCCCTCTCCTTTTCTCCTCTCAGTAAGAAGAAAATAAGCTTTGGTGTTCAAAAAACGGCAAATCTACCTCTATGACTCGATTACTTGATATCAGGGACACAAAACACAAGTATAAAGATAGGTAGTGAAACACTCAAAGTTTGAAATGCCTCTTGCAAGAGAAAAATGTTGGAAAAAACTTAAAGCGTCATTAACAATGGACAAGATACATTAACATGATATATTCATTCACTAGGAATAGTATGCAGCTCTTAAAAAGGATAAATGAGAGGCAGTGATTTCATACTGAGAGGTGATGCTGCACAGTGGTTTGGGGCACAATCTAGTTCAAATCACTTTCCTGTTCCCATTGTGTGACTTGGGGCAAATCGCTTAACTGCTCCATACCCCACTTTGCCTCTCTCTCAAACTAGGTGATGCTAGCATGTCTCCCATAGGCTGTGGTAAGGATCACACGGAAAAAGCTCAGAACAATGTCAGGATTAGAACATGGAACATATACGTGTGTGCTTCCTGTCGTCATCACCATCGTTATTTCTGAAGTTGCCTGTCTCAAAGATATGTTATTAAATAAAAAGTCAAGATGCACAATCATGTCTACATATTACTATAGATGTATAAAAAAGCATATGGCAGAGGATGGGAAATAGATGTTTGTATGCATAACACATATTTCTGACTGAGTGACATGGGAGGAAAGGAAGGAGAACTGCTCTAAATTAAAAAAAAAAAAAAGACATTTAATCTGTTTGGGATTTTTACCAAACACACACATCATCTTTCCAAAATCAACAATAAAATCATGCTAGATAAAATGAATACATACAACCATTAATTAAGCAATGATTTTACATTTTTAGCATCTCTTCCATATGGGCCGCATTGATGAACCCAATATTTGTCTATGTGTGTGTGTCTGTGGTGTGTTTGTGGTCTGTCTTGTGTCTGTGTGTCTCTGTGTATCTGTATGTGTGTGGTCTGTATGTGGGTTATGTGTGTGTGTCTATGTGTGTGTCTGTGTGTGTGGACTGTGTGTGTGTCTATGTTTGTGTGGGTACGTGTGCATGTTTTTGTTGTATGCTGGCATCCCAGGGTTTTCATGAAGGGGAAGCAGGATAAAACCTGTAAATTCAGCCCAGCCCCTTTGGCACGTGTTGAATACCTGTAGCGCTCCAATGCACCGGCGTGAGTAGAGGCATCTCAGGTGCAGGTAGCGTGAGTCGCAGAGGAGGGGCTCCTCTGGCCCCTGGAATCTGGAACCTCAGGCGGCTGGATGTGGGAGGCCCCAGAGAGCCACCTGAAATAGGGTCAATTGGAGTCTGTCTCAATACATTTACAAGCCGGTTTTATTAAAAAGAGTGGCTTCTTTGAGGCCTCTGCAGCTATTAAACTAAAGGGAAAAGAAAGCTTAAAAAAAATCAAAACCACCCTCAATCCCCTCTTCGAACAGCACATCCATTTATGTAAATTGTTTTTTATAAGTACCCAAAAGTCACTTAAAGCATTTTACTTAATCCATGTGGGCGAAGCCTCAAGGTTTTCCAGCTTTTGTGTTTGTGCTGTATGGAAGCTTTTCAGCGTTGTGTGGCTTTCAAAAGGTGCTTGCAAGCTTTTCCAAGAGTAACTGTCAGCACACAAGCATTCCAGAGCTGAGATCTCATCCTTGAGACAGGAGCCTGGACATGCTTCTCTGTAGCTTTAGCAGCAAGACAGGTGATCTTGAGGGACCATGTTTCAAAGCATCGCACCCCCTCTCCAACATCGGCGATACATGTTTCTCCTGCCTATGAAGGCCTCAGACACTGCCTGGATCCTGCTTCTGGGGAACAGGAGGACTTGCAGGTCCTTCCAGCCCAGGATGTATGAGAAGGGTAGCAAACCCTTGAACTCTGCACAAAGGTGCCTTTGCACCTGCTGGGCCCCCTGATCCAAATGTACTCCCTTCCCTCCTTTGGTCTGAAGACACAGAGCTTGGTTCTAATAGTGGCTCTGCTTCTCACTACCTACAGCTCTACACACACGACCCGACCTCTCCAGGCCAGATTTTCTAATCTGCACAGTGGGAATAAATACATCCACCCAATGATATCTGAGGTATCCTGTGCGGGACTTGGCCTTCTGCAGTAGTTCTAGGCTGGAGTGACACAGGTACAAAAGAGAAGCCCAGGGAGTCTCCCTTCTAGAGGATCTTAACAGAATATTCTCCCTTAAGTTATTGATAATGATGAAAGCTTCTTCCCAAAGTTACAGATAATGGTGGGATTCTCTTCCGAGATCAGCGAGGGTTTAAAGGGATAATGCCTCCTTCTAAAACCTCACGTGTGAGAATTAATCAAGAAAATGTGACAAAGCTGTTAGCAGTGCCCAGCACAGATGAAGCACTAAACAAGCATGGGTATTTCTCATCTCAGTCCAATTTTCAGTGTCTCAGAGAAGCCACCCAACTGGTTCAAATCCCTGTATTAGAAGCTTTCAGAAAACTTGCTTACCACTCCTTCATGGTACTATCACAGAGGTGATTTTGTATTAACGTGGGTAATTATTCGATTAATTTCCAGCTCTCCCACCGGCTCTCTTCCCTGCTCCATCGGGGCAGGGAAACTGGATTTTTGTTGCTGTTATTGTCCTCCATTCTCTTCCAAGGGCATTGTCAAATGCTGGAAAACACTCATCTTTTCAATGAATAAATGACCACATTGGACCCCTACTCCACTCTTTCTTTTTTTAAGATTTTATTTATTTATTCAGGACAAACACACACAGAGAGAGAGAGAGAGAAAGAGAGAGAGAGGCAGAGACATAGGCAGGGGGAGAAGCAGGCTCCATGTAGGGAGCCGGATGCAGGACTCAATCCCAGGACTCCAGGATCACGCCCTGGGCCGAAGGCGGTGCTAAACCACTGAGCCACCCAGGGATCCCCTCCCACTCTCTCTTTCATTTTAGATAAGCAGACCCTGTACTTTCCTTGGGTTCCCCAAGTCAGGATCTAAATATCTAAATCTAAATGTCTAAATATTCAGCTTCACTACAAGCTAACTCCCTGTGCATCAACTACAGGACTGGAAGGCAGCTTCAGTTTCTCAGGGTAGTGCTGGCATTTTCTTTGACCAAGACCCACTGCCTGATCTTGTTAGGATTTTTAGTTCCTGCTACATCTTTTGTGTTGTTAACCATATTGGGAATATGTTTAGCCCCATGACTAGCTTTTGATGGCCTTAATAGGCTTTATAAGAGGTCTTAGGATGGAGAAATTGTCCCCCAAGTTCTTCTGGTGACCCCCTCAACACATCCTTTCATAACATCAACCTGGCAGGTGCACTGGCCATACAATGCAGTCAGCGATAATTACCTCTGAAATCCTAAACCACATACTGTTTTAGCACCTGGGAGGGATTTAGCTGAATGCCCAAGTTAGCTTGAAGCTCAGACTGGAGAAAAAAGAAACACCTGCTTTTGACACCTTAACAAATCCATGGGCATATTCTGTGTGCTGCGGGAGGGCATGGCCCTACCTTGCTACCCTGTGTTCTATACTTCCTTTCCACTGTGAGTTATTGTCTTCCCTGGGATTTGCCCACACTCTATTTCCATTGCCACTCCAAAGAGCATTTTCATTTTGGATCTGTGGAAGACCAAGGTCACATCAGAGAATAAAATCAAATTAACAGGGTCAAGCATTCAGGACAGGGAAGGCCAGACATGAATGTAAAATTGTCAACAAAGGGGCGACCTTCAAGGCTTTATGTAAACAGAAAGAAGAAAAATGCAGATGAGGATGGGCTAAAGGACTGGCTGACCAAACCTGGAGTCTTCATAAGAAATATGCTGGCACATAGTGGGCACTCATATTTGGGTTTGAATAATTTTGTAGGGACCAAGTGTCCCATTTGGCCCAGATATATGATTTTCAGTGTTAAAACCGAGAAAGTCCCAGGAAAACTAGAACAAGTTGATTACTTTAGATTAGCATACACTGACTTTGGAATTTTCTGATAGCCAGACTCATCCAACTAGTACCCTATGATAACCAACATCTCATGTAGGATCACGTTTCCTTCACTCTTCCTCTCTTTCTGACTTAAATTTCAAAGCCCACGACCAGACTGTGTCCCTATGGATAGGGCCCATGGAGATGGGAATGATGGACCAGAGAAGAAAGAAGTGTTGCCCTTTGATATATCCAACATATTCATTCTTTCCCTTTATTCCCTTTCTGACAAAGAAACGTGGACCCAGACATCTAAGAGCTTTTAAAAGATAATTTCAAAGACCAGGCTGATTCTCTGAAAAGCCATCAAATGCTGTCCAAGAAGCTATTCATGCCCAGCGAGTGAATGAGATGCTTGTGACACCATGGTATGGTTAGTACGGAATGTGGGACATAGATGTAGAGTCAGTGAGACAAGTGATGCAAACGTAACTCAAAACAGGAAACCATGCAGCCTGGAGCACTGGTCCCTGGAGCGCAATTTTTATTCTTGCAATTAGGACGCACTTGAGCCATCGAAGACAGAAAGGAACACTGAAGGAGGCAAAGAATTCAAGTCATAATGGATAAGACTATAGTTGCTACATTTATAGTCCAAAGAGGGGAAGAAAGGAAACTGCTTCAGGGTAAAGGAAACTGATACAATTTCCCCCAGGGTCTGGGCAAAATGATGCCAGAGACTCCTACGCAGGAAGATAGTACGGACGGCAAGGGCCTGAAGCTAACCAAGTTCTGAGCTCGATGTCAGAGTTACTATGCAGCTAAGAGAAAAAAAAAAAAAAAGAAAAGAAAAAGAAGAAAAAAGCCTGGGATTAAATCCTGTAATTGGGCGGCTCCATCCACTCCAGGAATTCAAAACAAAGAGGGTGTTCTGGAGGAAGTTGGGAACAGAGTATATGGCTCTCTTGCAAAAGAAAGGAAGGTTTCTGTGGCTGGCACGTCTCTGGGCACACTTCTAACTCTGCTTATTTGGTGTTCAATTGGACCTCAGCAGGGGCACCTGAGGGGCTCAGTGGTTGAGCATCTGCCTTTGGCTCAGGTCATGATCCTGGGGTCCTCGGATCAAGTCCCACAGCAGGCTCCCCACAGGGAGCCTGCTTCTCCCTCTGCCTGTGTCTCTGCCTCTCTCTCTCTGTGTCTCTCATGAATAAATAAAAACTTAAAAAAAAAATAATTGGACCTCGGCAGCATCACTGTAGGATCCGGAAAAGCAAAACTGGACTTAATTCCAGGAGCACCATCCCCACGCCATGCTCCCCCAGGCTGCAGTGGACAGGAGGTCAGGAGGCCCCTTCTGTAAGGGAAAAAACAGCAGCAGGAAAAGCCTCACATGCTTTCCTAGGTAGTAACCATATGCCGCTGAGAAACAGACCATGCATCAAATCCTTAATTCTCAGCTATTGCAGCCATAGATCGGGGTGCATTTAAAATGTTGCTTTGAGGTGACTGATGTGTCCTCAGTGAGTGCACGCCTGCACCATGCCATGTGCCGGCCTGCCTAGTTACTGCAGGGTATACATTGTGCCACAGTCACACGCAACATTCAACATCTATGTATTAACTACCTACTGTGTATGGCCAACCAGTCTAGGGTCCGGATGTAGGGCAGTGAACAAAACAGACAACATTTCTGCCTTTGTGGAAATTATATTCTAATGGTCAAGACAGGCTAAACACAGATATACAACAGACATTTTATATGAGTACTGCAAAACAAGAAAGAATAAAGCAAGGTAAATTAATAGTTTGACAGGAGCAATATTTTAGGTAGGTCGGTCGGACGAAACCTTTCCAGGAGGAACTGAGCCAAGGTACAGATACTGGGATAGACAAAGACTCAGGCAGAGGGAATAGTGAGTGCAAAAGCCCATGTGCTTGTCACGTTGAAGGAAGCACAGGGAGACCACAGAGGTAACAGAAGCTTCGACCAGAGTGAGGCTTGTGGAAATGGTGACAAGGGCTCAGCACTAAGGAAAATATATTTTGAAGGTAAAATTGGCATGGTGAGACTTCTTTCCTTCCCACACAGAAAACCCATACGGCAGATTTCTCTTCTCACACAGACAACTGTGACCCTCAGCAGTGACCTGAAAATGAGCGTGATGCTTTAAAGAGAGAGAGCAGAGAATTACCTTGTGACATTATGCTTCTACTCTTTGATTCATTCATGCATTCCTTCTTCCACTCATTTACTTTATAGGTATTTATTTGGCCTCAAATGCCTCTCCGGCACTCTGCTGAGCCTTGGTGGAGAAAAATGAATGAGGCACAAGCCCCAGAGTTCGAGGACCGAATCTGGTTGAGGAAAGCAAACAGAGGATTACAGCAGAACAGTAAGGTAGATGGCGTCATAGTGGTTTATTTGAAATGTTCCATGTGATTTGAGGAGTGAAGGCCAGCTAGGGAACTCTTTCACAGAAAGTGAGAA
This sequence comes from Canis aureus, assembly GCF_053574225.1. NCBI lineage: Eukaryota > Metazoa > Chordata > Mammalia > Carnivora > Canidae > Canis > Canis aureus. Next base: position 46,358,113 of record NC_135636.1, on the reverse strand, counting down.
TCGAATACAATGGTATCGATGAAAGGGGGAGGAGCTTAGCAGGCAAAGTCAGGGAAGGAACCAGGTGGGGAGAGGGAATTGTAGGCAGAGGGACATTGGATTGAGGAGCTGAGGGGGTGGAAGGTGGGGTTTGGGCAGGGAATAGCAAGTACGAGGAATATTAACCATGTGGTAAAGCTAGAATTGTCTTTCTTTCTCTTTTCTTTTCTTTTCTTTTCTTTTCTTTTCTTTTCTTTTCTTTCTTTTCTTCCTTTCTTTTCTTTTCTTTTTTTCTTTTTTCAAAAGATTTTTTTTCTTTCTTAAAAAAGATTTATTTATTTGAAAGACAGAGAGTGAGATAGAGAGCACAAGCCGGGGAAAGGGAGAAGTAGGTGCCCCTTGAGCAGGGAGCCCGACCTGGGGCTTGATCTCAGGACCCTGGGATCATTATCTGATGTGGCTTCACCCACTGGGCCACCCAGGCACCCCTACAATGGTGTTTCTCAAATTCTCTAATGACTGTGTTCCTTGCCAAGAATGCCGACTTTCAGACCCCTCCCTTGCAGATGCTGATTCAGGAGCTGCCTAGGGGGAAGTGGTGTGTGTACCTTCAGTACCCTGAGGCATTGTGATTCCTAAGAAGACCAGGACCCACTGTTCTAGAAGATAAAGGAGAGCTGGAGGTGGGTGACTGTAGAGATGGACAGGATGGAAAGAAAGGGCTTTGCATGGAAGGTGTATCTGGACAAAATGCACGGACATTGTATGCCAATGATTAAACTTTATGACACAGTTTACATGAGGAAGAGTAGAAGAAGAGACAGAGAACAGGGGGAAAGGAGATGATCAACAAAGGATAATTTTATTTTTATTCTGGCAAGGAAGAGAGTAAACCCTGTCAAACATACACACACTACCCTCTTCTATTATTTCATAGAAAAAAAAAGAACATTTTAAATACCCAAAAGTCAAAAGATACTATCTCACAAAAAAATAATAAAAATCTTAAACTCTCCGTGCTGCCACAACAAATCACCACAAACTTGGTAGTTGAACATAAAACAACTTTGTTATCTTATAGTTCTGTAGGTCAGAGGCCCAAAATGAATCGTAACTGGGCTAAACTCAAGGTGTTGGGCTGCACTCCTTTCAGAAAGCTCTAGAGAGAAATCTCTTTCCTCACCTTTTCTGGCTCTGAGAGGATGCTCACATCCATCAGTTCATGGTCCCTCTCTGTCTTTAAGTCAGCAATGACTGGTTGAGTCCTTTTCTTTCTCTTTTTAATAAAGTATTTATTTATTGATTGATTGATCAGAAGCAGGGGGAGGGACAGAGAGAGATGGCGAGAGAGCCTTAAGCAGGCTCCACACACAGTGTAGGCCCCAATGCAGGGTTCGATCTCACAACTCTGAGAACATGACCTGAGCCAAAATCAAGAGTCAGACACTTAACTGATTGAGCCACCCAGGCACCCTGAATCCTTTTAATATCAAAACTGAAGGAGGTCCTTCATTTTTAAAGAGTCAAGTGATTACACTGGGCATATCTGGATAATTCAGGATCAATTCTTGGCCCCAATATCTTTCACTTCTGCAAAGTCCTTTTTGCCATGTAGAATAACATAATCACAGGTCCTGAGGATCAGGAAGTGGATACCTCCAGCAGGCATTATTCTATACTTCAAAAATATGTTAAGTTGAACAAAAGAGAGCTCTATGAGGAGATCTTTCCATTGTTCTTAGATTCCTTACCTCACCCTGCACCAGCAATGGCCCCATTAGGAGGAACTCTCCTGGTCTATGGGAGAGCATTGAGAACAAGGATTCATCAACATCCTACAAAGAACTTTAAGACTCAGAATAACAGGGTCACATCTTTTTCAGTGAAAAGAATTCTGCAAGTATCCAGTTAACTCAGGTAATACATAATTATTAACCAAGAAGAGGTGACTTGATTCTTTTTTTCTTCCCAATAAAATTAGTAAATTCCTTCAGTGTTATTTTCTAATTTTTTAAAAAAATATTTATCTATTTGAGAGAGAGAGAGAGAGAGAGCTCATGGGGAAGGGGCAGAGGATGAGAGAGAGAGAGAGAATCTCAAGCAGACTCTGTGTTGAGCACAGAGCCCAATGCATGGTGATTCCACAACCCTGAGATCATGACCTGAGCTGAAATCAAGAGTCAGATGTTCAATTGACTGAGCCCCCTCAGTCACTGACTGAGTCAATGAGGGGGCCCCTCATTCAGTGTTATTTTATAGTCAGTGTAAATTGATGTGTTTAAGAATAAAAGCTTTCAGTAGTTCTGCCCCCAAGTTAGTTGCTAAAATCTTCGCCTTAGTATATAGAGCTTAGACTTGTAACATGCAGTAGTTTTATAAGTGTCCTGTCTGTAGATTTTGCCTTTTTGTGGGAAAGTCTCTCTGTAAGTTTGCAACTGACTCAGACAAATAAACCCAGTTAGCACAAAAACTGGTCTATGCAAGTATATTAGTCACTTCTTCCAAAGAATTTTTTAAAAAATAACATCTCACTGAATAATAAATGAATCTAAGGAGAGTGAAGGAAGTTCATTTAGAGGCAGGAGAAAGAGCACAGTGATACATGACAATATTTAATAGCAGAGAGAATTGACTGAGCTCAGCATAAAGTCTGGTGCCTCTCAATCACTCCGGAGTTTGCAAGCTTTGTTTTATTCTTTTGTGACAGATGAAGTTTAATAAAGTGTATTTACTTTTATGGTTTCCTTTGACTTTCATTCTAAGTCACACTCCTTTGTAGAGGTTCAGAATGAGTCACCCCAAAATGTGCCACTTTGGCATGCATATTATTTTGAGGTGAAAATAATCAAGGCCCAAAGTCTCAGGAAGAAACTTTGGCCTGCCCACTAACTGCCTAAAAGAACTTAGATAGAGGACCTCCTCCAGGAAGAGAGCTCTCACCATAGATAACTGCAGTATGGTATGAGCTAAGTGTTCAATAAAGTTTATTTATTGAAATTCTTCTCTATGTTTCATTGCTTCTACATGGCCCAGCAAACATGTGTTCACCGAACATTTACTCTTTTTTATCTTCCTATGAATTTCTTTCCTTCTCTTTGAAGTCCCAAACTCTCATTCCCTTCTTAGTTCAAGAGGACATATATATGCTTTATTTTGCTGTCTTTGGAATCTCATGTTTATATGGATTTGATTTTCTCCTGTTAATCTGTCTCATGTCAATTTAATTTAGACCAGCAAGAAGAATCTTGAAGGGTAGAGAAAAATGTTTCTTCCCCAACACCTCCAACTCTTCAGTTGACTCTTGAATGCTGCGGGAGTCAGAAGCACCAGTCCCTAGCAGTGAAAATTCTCATTTACTTCTGACTCTCCTAAAACTTAACCACTAATAGACTGTTGTGGAAACTATAAGAGAAAATACATTTATGATCTTGTACTATATTTATTTTTAAAAATCCGTGTATAAGTGGACCTGTACTTCAAGGGCCAACTGTATTTTTTCTTAGCCCAGTGTTAAAGAGGGAGCATAGTTATGGAGAACATTGGTTGCCCAGATTGATATCACCAAGAACTACCTGTTTTGGATTTAGTCAAAGAGGAGATAAGCAGGAATGTAAAAGGTCTATGTTTCCTCAATGTTTTCTGTTCTTTTTTTTTTTTTTTTAGACTATTTATTTATTTATGAGAAAAATAGAGAGGGAGAGAGACAGAGAGAGGCAGAGGTACAGGCAGAGGGAGAAGCAGGCTCCACGCAGGGAGCCTGACTCCGCACTCAATCCAGTTTCTCCAGCATCAGGTCCTGGGCTGAAGGTGGCACTAAACTACTGAGCCACCCGGGCTGCCTGTGTTTTCTGTTCTTAAGTTTGTCTTTCAGATGAATCACAGAAGTTCTTCCTGTCTTTCTACATATAGACCAAGAATGAACTACTGAAGATTTTTTGCTCTTGGAAAACTTAACTTTTTAAAATAAACTATACACAAGAGTATAAGGGAGATCATTCATATCACTGCTACTCATAATTAACCACTGTTAATGCTTTGTTCTATACGTGCTCAAAATCTTTTAAAAAAAGTGCTAGGGCTCCAGTTCTGAGTAAGATGGTGTAAACACACTCTACCATGTCTCTCCCATTGGATGCAGTTATAAAACTCAAACAAAACCAGTGGTATCAGTGGGAATACATATATATATATATAATGTATATATGATATATAATATATATAATTATATATATTATATATGTGGTGTGTGTGTGTGTGTATATATATATACATATATATATACACATATATAATTTTATTCTGGTATATCTAAGACTTGAAACACTGTAGCCCAAAGCTGAAAGTTGGCCCCAGTCTCCAAAAGAGGGCTTTAGGTAACCCCACCACCACCATCACCCTGTAATCTAGCTTGAGGATAGGAATAAGGTCCTAACACTCAAGAGAAGATTGCCCTCCCTAATGTAGGCAGCCCTCGCCAATCAGTTAAAGACCTGAAGAGAACAAAAACAGAGCCCCTTCTGCTGGTAACAAGGAACTCCTCATGGCTGGCTGATTTGATCTGGGATATTTGGTCTCTTTCTGCTTTCCAATTGGAACTCCACCATTGACTCTCCAGATCTCCAGCTTACCACCTGCAACTCTTGGGATTTCTCATACTGTCAGCCTCTATAATCATGTGAGCCAATACCTTTCCCTTCCTCTCTCCCTCTCTCTCTCTCTCTCTCTCTTTTTCTCTCTCTCTGAGATGGAGGCTCTGTTCTCTGGAGAACTCTGATTAAACACTGTGATTCCATTTATTAGACATGTCCAAAAAGTCACAACTATAGTGATAAGGAGAAGATCACTATTGAAAGGGCTTAGAGACTGGGGGAGGGAGTTACTCCAGATGGATAAAATGAAGAAGTTTTGGGGGTTATGAAGTTGGTATACCATCATCACGATGGTGGTTACACAGATCTACATATATGTTAACATTCATAGAATTATACACTAAAGAATAAAATAATTTTACTGCATTTAAGAAAGTAAAGTTTTGACACAGCATCATATAAGAGTGAACAGCCTAATGACATACTGTATGCCAATTTCATCTCAGTCTAGAGGAAAAAAGTTGTGTTTTAAAAAGAGAGTGTCATTCCACTGTTTTTCCTAAAATAATGATGTTTATCATAAAGATATCATTGATGAAGAAAATTAAAAAATGTGAAATTTAAAATCAGGTCCAAATGCAATCATGCAGAAATTGCATAAGTAATCTACATAAACATCATTCCGGGTATCTTCCTACAAACCTGCATGGAAAGGTGGATGAGTGGGGAGGTGGATGGGAGAGGAAAGGGAAATAGTCTAGAGAAATGTGATGATATAGATGCTTTAAAAATACAAAATATTAAATATTTTCTTAAATATAACTGAAGAAATATAAAGTTAACAAACTGCAAATCCCTAAGATCCCTAAGATTTAGAAAAGATTATTAATAACATTAAGAGTCAGAATTCATTTTTTAAAAGCTACAGTTTCATAGTTTTGATCTACTCAGTGGTATAACCAAGGACTCTCCTACTTCTTTCAATACCCTCTGCTACCTCTAATTTGTTATTCATGTTACTATTTTTACTTTTTCAGATTTACTATGTTACCCTAAACATATCTGTAGTCACTGGTCATTAATTTGGTGTTTGTATTTGAGTAAGCAGCCTTCCTGTGCACATGGTTGATGTATACACACGTACACATAACCATCAGTGCTTGCCACCAGTGAATCCTTTTGCCAGTCCTCTGTCTGAAGTTCTTTACTTAGATGAAAATCTTAAATGGTCAGATGGCATTGCCAAGGATTTTTTTCAAGGAGAAATTTATAGGCACTTCAGATGGAGAAAGTTGGCCCATTGCCTTTATACTTCCATAACTTCTTGATCATGTAGAATGTCTTGCTGGATGGCTTCAAACTCTTTCCTCAATTTCCTTCTTAACAACCTACACCACCTGTTGCCACTGTACCTTGCCTTCTTGCTAATGCCACAATCTTCCATTAAACCTAGAACTGATGGATTCTGAAGCGTACCTTCCTTAAACATAGAGTTTCCTCATGCTCCTTTTAGAGCCTATCCTCTGTGTTGATGAACTCATGAAATCATTCATAGGACAAACTTTTGAGTGTACTCCATGCCACACAATCTAAGCATGAGGCATACAAAGAATGAAATGATCTTGGCCACGCCCTCTGTGAGACCCCATGCTGTGAGTGGGACCATCAAGGCAAAAGGAAATTATATTGTAAAGAATAGTATGTAATAGGGCCTGCCATAGAGTTATCTGCAGACAGAGGAAAATATGGTTTAGTCTCATATTCATTTTTCTTATCACTTTTTACTACATCTTTTCCTTCTGTGTGAAAAAAAAAAGTGTGATGACAGAAGAGTAAATTATAATCCCAATTAAGCAAATTAAATGTCCCTAAAAGAGCCTTCTCAGCTTTGGCACTATTGATGTTTTGGGATAGATGGTTCTTTGTCACGGAGGGCTATTCTGAACAGGTAGGATGCTTAGCAGCACCCAAGTTTCTACCTACTTGATGCCAGTAATACCCCTCCAGCATCACCAAATGTCACCTGGCGATGCAAAATCACCTCTAGACAGAAGCCACTGCCCCAAATCAACCCTCCTTTGAATCTCCTATTTTCGTTGTTTTATTTTATTAATTGCCTTACAAAGTGGAGACATCTGGTGGTGAGTTCTTTTTATCTTTTAGAGTCACTTACTCACATCTCATTATTCCTTTGAAATGTTAGGAGGGTAAGATTAATGAATTTATTATCTTTAAGTGTCCATTCTGCTGTCACTCTGAGAAATGATATTGTTCTAAGGTGATAGTGAGGGGGGCCAAATTTTCTGGTTATCAACTGTGCTCTTCAGCAAATCACCAAACTAATGTCATATCTAGAGCTATGAGTAATTGTATGTATTATTATTTTTTACATCGGTATCCTATTTCTCTGGCTAAATACAACAGAGCCTATATTTTGATTGATATGCTCCAGGGAGTTACTGGTCCAGAAAGTGGTACAGAGTGGGGGTCCTGGCAAATAGTGAGATTACACTCAGCAGATAGATCAAATCCAGGCATCCGCATTCTTGACACTGACAAAATAATTATAATAAAATATAGCCTGCAGGGTTTCATCTTGAAATGTGTGGATGGAAACTAGAAAAACAAAACAAAATTGCTAAATGTTTAAATGAAGAGCAACATTTTGACACATCGATGCATTTAAATCATGTTTTAAAGGAGATATTATTTTAACTTCATTTTTTTCTTATAAAAGTACTCAAATTCTTTGTGATCGTTTGCAGTTAGACATATAATTCTGTGTGTCAGACTAGAAGTTATAAAAAAGTGAGAGTCAATTTCTTTTTCATTTCATAAACTAGAGTCAGAAGAGACTACACAACAAATTCAGAGAGCTTATTTTACAAAAATAGCTGAGAGCACTGTTCTGTGGCCTTAACATTCATTCATTCAATTCTCATACCAACTTTGGAGGTAATATTTATTTTCATTCTTATGCTACAAACGAGGAAAGGAAGGGACAGAGAGGGTAAGCATCGTGTTCCATGTTGCAAAGCTAGGCAATAGCTCGACCAGGGCCTGAATCAGTCACTCTTGGGCTCAGATTGGTCTCTTTTGTTAATCACTTAATCATTTCATGCAATTTCTCAACAGAAAGAGGCTAATGTTTGGGGCTCGGCTAGTTGAATATCCAACTCTTGGTTTTGGCTCAGGTCATGATCTCATGGGTCGTGGGATCAGGTCCCACCTTGGGCTCTGTGCTTGGCGGGGAATCTGCTTGAAGATTGTCTCTCCCCCTGCCTCTGTCCCTCCCCAACTCTTGCACACATGTGAGCTCTATCTCTCAAAAATACATAAATCAGTCTTTGGGAAAAAAAAGCTGAAGTTCACACATCCTCAATAAGTTAACTGGAAATTATAATTCTATAGAATCACATCACCTATATCTATCTCTATTTTGGGGAAAGCTAGAAAAGGTCATTTCCATTTCAGGGATGTGACCAAGAGTAATCTGTAAGCACCCATAAATCTCATGGTGTACGGGAGTGCCTAAGCCAGTGAGGCGGATGCTGCAGGACAGCTGAGGAAGGGGCAGAGTTCCCTCAGCTTTGCCACCACTTTACCACCAAGTCAATGCAACAGGTCTTCCATGTTCTGCTCTTGTAATTTTGCATCAGACAAACGGCTCACATATCATTGGGCCCCCTGCTGTGCCTAAAATAGTATCAATAAATGTCACCAGGTTTTAATAAATTCAATGCACAAATGACATATCAGGCTTCAAGCTAGTGTAATTGCTTTCAAATTTAACTTTAGTTGCCGTCATGGTAGATTTGTACTCCATTGTAAGAAAGAATAGAAAGACATCTCCTGGAGACTCTCTGCCCAGTTTCTCCTATGGTGACATCTCGTAGAACTAGACACTGACATTGATACCGTTAAGACACAGCCCTGTTCCATCATGACTAATGTCCCTCCTGACACCCTTTCATACATAGCCACACTCACTTTCTTCCCACAATCGGAACCTTTTGGAAATCCTGGCAACCACTAGTCTATCATCTATTTCTCTAATTTTCTCATTCTTTTCAAGGTTATATAATTGAAATCATAGAACGGACAATCCCTCTAGGATTGGCATTTTTCACTCAGCATGTTTCTCTGGAAATTCATCTATGTGCTGTATACACTAATAGCTCATTCTTTTTTATTGCTGAATAGTTTTCCATGGGCTTACACAGTTTATTTAACCATTTGCCTGTTAGAAGACATCTGGGTTATCATCTGTTTTAAGCTGTTATAAAAAAAAAAAAAAAAAAAAAAAAAAAAAGCTGCTATAGACATTCACACACAGGTTTCTCTGTGAACACAGATTTTCTTTTCTCTGGGATAAATGCCCAGAGGTACAATTGGTGGGTGGTCATCTGGTGGTCACATGTTTAGCTACTTAAGAAACAATGTGCCAGTAATATATGATGGATCTGATTTCTCTGCATCCTTGCCAGCATTTGGTTTTGATACTATTTTTTATTTGAGCCATTCTAATATGTATGTGGTGATACCACATGGTGGTTTTAATTTTTATTTCTTGATGGCTAACAGTGTCAAATAACTCGTTGTCTCTTCCCATTTGTATATCCTTTTTGGTAAAATGTCTCAATGTCTTTTGCCCACTTTCTAAATAGATTCTTTTTAATGTTTAAATTTGGACATTGATTATATATTCTTCAGCTTTCATCAGATATGTAGCTTGCAAATATTTTCTTCCAGTCTGTTGCTTGGCTTTTCATCCTTTTAAAAGATTCCTATCAAGAACAAAATTTTTGAATTTAGATGAGGTCCAATTTATTGATTTTCCCTTTTATGGGTTGTGCTCTCAATATAAAGGCTAACAACATTTTGCTAGCTCCAGATCCTTATGATTTTCTTATTTCCTGTAAGTTTTATAGTTTCAAGTTATACATTTAAAACCATGATCCATCTTGAGCTAATTTTTGTACAAGGGATGTAACATAGGTCGGGGTTCTTTTTTTCTTTTTTTCTTTTTTCCTGCCTGTGGATATTCAATTACTTCAGTACCATTTATTGAAAAGGCTTTCTTTCCTCTATTGAACTGGCTTTGCACTTTTGTTCAGAATCATTTGAGCACATGTAACTGAGTCTATTACTGGAGTCTGTTCTGTTCCATTGATCAATGTGTCTATCTTTTTGCCAATATCATAGTCTGGACTACTGCAGCTATATAACTCTTGAAATTAGGTAAACTCATTTATCTCACCTTATTCTTCTTTTTCAAGACTGTTTTAGCTACTCTAATTTCTTTGCCTTTCCATATAAGTTTTAGAATAATTTTGTCTATGTCCACAAAATATCTTGCTGGGATTTTGATAAGAGTTGCATTAAACCATTATGTGAATTTGGAGGGCATTAACATCTTAACTATGTTGAATCTTAATACATGCATGCATGCTAATCTTTGTTTTAATCTTTGATTCTTTCATTAGCATATTGTATTTTCCTAGTATATAAGTCTTGTACATGTTTAGTTAGATGTACACCTGAAGTTTGGGTTTTTGAACTGTTATAAATGGCATTGTATTTTTTGTTTCTGTGTATACATGCTCATTACTCGCATAAAGAAATATGATTTATTGTATATTTATCTTGTATCCTGTGATCTTGCTGCTGAACTTACTTATATGTTATAAAAGACTTTTTTAATATATATATATATATATATATATATTTTTTTTTTATGATAGTCACAGAGAGAGAGAGAGAGGCAGAGACACAGGCAGAGGGAGAAGCAGGCTCCATGCACCGGGAGCCCGACGTGGGATTTGATCCCGGGTCTCCAGGATCGCGCCCTGGGCCAAAGGCAGGCGCCAAACCGCTGCGCCACCCAGGGATCCCTATAAAAGACTTTTTTATTTTTATTTTTTAGAGAGGGAAAGAGAGAGAGAGAGAGAGAGGGAGAGAGAGAGAGAGAGAGAGAGAGAGAGAGAGAGAAATGAGGGGGATGGGCTGAGGGAAAGAGAGAATCCCAGGCAGCTCCATGCCCAGTGTAGAGCCCAATGTGGGGCTCCATCTAATGACCCTGAGATCATGACCTGAGCTGAAATCAAGAGTCAGAACGCTTAATGGACTGAGCCACTCAGGCACTCTTTTTTTTTTTTTGGTAGACATTTTACGATTTTCCATATAGACAACCATGTTATCTGAAAATATGGACAGTTAATTACTTTGTTCTTTTGATATGCATGCTTATTTCCTTTTCTTGTGTTTTTAAGTAGACAGAACTCCCGGCACCACATTGAATTAGCACAGTTAACAGACATCATTGTCTTGTTCCCAGTCTTAAAGGGAAAGCATTCAGTCTTTCACCATTAAATATAATACCAGCTATTGTTTTTTTTTTTTTTTTAAGACGTTCTTTATTGAGTTGAGGCCTTTATTCCTATTTCTGTGAAAGTTTTTATTATGAGTCACTTTTGAATTTTGCCATATGCTTTTTCTTTATCAATTGATACAGTCACAAGGTTGTTTTTCTTTTCAGTGTGCCAATATGGTGAATTACACTAATTGATTTTTGAATATTGATCAGCTTTGTATCCCTGAAACAAACTTCACTTGGCCATAGTTTATAATTCTCTTTATGTATTGCTGAATTTTATTTGCAAATATTTTATTAAGAATATTTGAATTTGGGGCACCTGGGTGGCTCAGTGGTTGAGCATCTGCCTTCGGCTCAGGTTGTGATCCCGGGGTCCTGGGATAGAGTCCCGCATCAGGTTCCCCGAATGGACCCTACTTTTCCCTCTGCCAGTGTAAAGAACATGTGGGGTTCTTTAGAGAATTCTCTTATAATCCACTAATGTCATCAGGACCTGTCCATAGGGTCTAGTGATCAATGGATTATTCTGTAGTGTGTTACTTAGTTTCCAAGTATTTGAGATTTCTGTTATCTGTTATTAAATTCTAGTTTAATTCCATTGTGGTCAATAAACACCATATGATTTCAGTTCTGTCAAATTTGTTGAGATTTGTGTTGTGACCCATGATATGGTCTATCTTGAGATATTTTACATGGGCAATTGAAAAGAATGTACAATCTGCTGTTTTTAGGTGATGTGTTCAATAAATGTCAGGTGGTTGGTTGGTGGTATGGTTGAGTTCTTCTGTATCCTTAATGGTTTTCTGTCTAGGTATTCTATCAATTGTTCAAGGAGCGGTGATGAAGCTTCCAACTATAATTATGGATTTAACTACTTTTCCTTTTTTTGCTTCATATACTTTATGGCTCTGTGGTCTGGTCTCATGCACATTTAGGATTGCTGTGTTCTTTATGGATTGACCCTCTATTATTACATAATGTCCACCTCTATCTCTGGCAATTTTCTTTGCTCTGATATCTGTTTAATAGTAATACAGCTTCTCTTGTTTCATTGTGATGAATGTTTGTGCAATATATCATGTTTCATTTGTTCATATTCAATCTGCTTTTTAAAACATTTATTTAAATTCAATTTAGGTAACATATACTGTGTTATTAGCTTCAGGGGTAGAATTTAGTGATTCATCAGTCGCATATAACACCCAGTGCTTCTTACATCACATGCCCTCCTAATGCCCATCACCCAATTGCCCCATCCCTCCACCCACCTCTCCTCAAGCAACCCTCAGTTTGTTTCCTAGAGCAAAGAGTCTCTTGTGTGCCTCTCTGGTTTCATCTTAATTTTTCTTTCCCTTCCCGTATGTTCATCTTTTACCATTTTACTTGAAACAATTTTTTTTGCAGACAGCATGCAGTTGGCTCATGTTCTTTAATCCATTCTGTCAATCTCTTTCTTTTGATTGTTATATTTAGACTATTTTCTTTTAATGCAATTATTGGTATGTTAGGACTTAAGTCTGCCATTTTAGTTTTTGTTTTATGCTTGTCCTCTGTTTTTTGTTCCTGTTTTCTTTTTCCGACTTCCTGTGGCTTATTTGAACATGTATTACAGTTTCATATTGATATACCTTTAGTGTTTTTCAGTGTATCTTTTTGTATAGGACTTCAGCAGTATCTTTAGGTATCACATTATATATACATAACAGTCTATAGCTATTATCATTTTATTACATCTATCTACCTACCTACTTACCATCTATCTAGCATTTATCTATCTCTCATCCATCTATATATACTTACTACCTTTATAGCTCTTTGTCCTCCCCCATTCATAATATAGCTAGCTAAAATAGTTTATACACATTTAGAACCACATCAAATAGTATTATTTTTGCTTTCATCATGAAACATAATATAGAAAACTCAAAGCAGAAGGAAAGCCTACTGTATTTATGTATATTTTTGTTTACTGGTTTTGTATTTTTTATATTTACTGGTTATATATTTTTTTCCTGGTTTCCTGATACTTTCTTTGGTCATTTTCTTTCTGTTTGGAGTAATTCCTTTAACCATTGTTTTAGGGTATATGTGCTAGTGACAAATTCTCTTCATTTTTCTTCATCTGTGGATGTCTTGATTTCCTCTTCATTTCTAAAGGACATTTTTGCTGGATATAGGATTCCACATTGACAGTTCTTTCCTTTCAGCAATAGAAAAATGTTGTGTGACTTCCTTCTGACATTCATGGCTTCTAATGAAAAATCTGCTGTCAAGTGTATTGTTTCCCCTTCTAGGTAAAGTGTTACTTCTTCCACTCTTATATAAGTTTTTTTGTCTCTACTTTTCAGATTTGTGTGGTATCTTGGTATGGATTTCTGTTCTTGGGGTTTGCTCAACTTGTTGAATCTGTATGTTAAGTGTTTAGCCAAGCTAGGGGAAACTTGTAGTCATTATTTTAGTACTTTTCCAGCCCTGCTCTCTTTCTCCTTTCCTTCTTCTCCATAGTGACTCCTATGGCACTAATGTTAGGTCTTTTGTTATAGTCCCACAGTTCCATGAGACTCTATTCATTGTTTTTTTTCAGTTTATTTTCTCCCTGTTGTTCAGACTGTGCAATTTCTATTGTCATATTTTCCAGGTTTCTGATTCTTTCATCTTTCCCTTCCATTCTGCTATTGAGCTCAACTGAGCTGTTTGCTGAGATTTTCTATTTCTGTATTGAGGCTTCCTATTTTTTCATTTGCTCCAAGCATGTTTACTGTTCTTCTTATCATTAGAGTTGGGTTATAGATTTTTAGGGAAGGCCAGAGAAGTAAAGTGTTGTTCTTATCCTATTCAATCAAGAATACATACAATTGATGTGATTTATCTCTGTTAATGCTGACTATTTTGCTTAGGTGGTATTTGTTAGTGTTCTCCACTGTTAAGTTACTTTTTATTTTCCTGCTTTCTATACTGCGTTCTTTGAAAAACAGTCACTACAGGCAGCTCCCAGTTAAAGGTAGGGAGTTAGGTTCTACTTCCTTAGTTGGGGGTAGAGGGAGAGAATATCTTCATCACATATTTGGAATTCTGTGAGTGTGCTAAGCATTTTAATTTCAATGTCTCCTAGTCCTCATCATAATTCTATTATCCCATTTAACATATGAGAAAATGCAGGTACTGAATAGATTAAGTTACTCACCCACCGTCACAAATCAAGATGCATCTATATAGTAGTCTGGAACTCCAATTCCCACGTTAGTACATTTCTGTGCTCAAGTGAATTGTAACATGGAGCATAGGCCTTGGTTCTTTAGTTCCATTAGCTTGTCTGATTTCTGTCAGATAAAGAACGTTCCACATCCCTGGAACTGGCAGAGGCTGTGGCTACTGTGCATCTCCTTCTTAATCTAAGGTTGGCACTTCCATCATCATGGTGTCTTGCTTGCGCTCCTCAGGATGTGACGTAACCCTTTATTCTATTAGATCAAACTTGAAAAGATCCAGTGATTTAGTTTAGCGCTATAATTAACTAAGGGTAGAATGGAACGTATCTCAGAGACTAGTTGGTTTGGTTATTGAATATTTAAAGCTAGAGGTCTAAACAGGATGGTGGAAACCATAGCTTTTTTACACTGCTGCATGCTTACTTTTTTGGACTTCCTTGATTTAATTGGCAAGAAATGCTCACCTGTGTATTTCACATAGTAGTATAACTTCCACATCTAAGACAGAATACATAGGATGATATGATGCATGTGTTGTCTCCAGATGTCCAGTCCATGACTTCAAGCTTCACTCTTAATTCCCAGGCTTATCCTGCTTACATGGCATGCTCCCTCCTACACATCAATCCTTATACACCACTGTGTTCCATCTAAGATGGAACAAAGCCTCTTAGATGGAAAAAATAGAAGCTGTAGATAAATAGTGTAGGAGTCACACCACTATAGCTAAAGTGACATAAAATGTCGATCTTGGTGTGAAATATGAGTAATCTCCTAAATTTATGGTCATATCAAAGGCTCATCCATTTTAATACCCTGAGTACGATTCTTATTTGATGATCATTGAGGGCTATTGTATATAACACTCTGCCTGTGTAAAACATTTTTTACTTTTCAAAGGACTTTTACAAGCCTCTTTTTATTTGTTCACCTAACAGCCCCGTAAAACACAAGAATTGAGGATTAGCAAGAGCTTCTCAATCCTGAATGAACATCCAAATTACCTTCAGAGTTTTAAATCTTTCTCTACTGGCCCCACCTACTGCAAGTCAGATTCTGTGGGACTTTGGTACATGCCATTTCTCTTCCTGACACGGTCCTTCCCTTGACCAAGTTAATTTTCTTGTCTTTTGCCTCATCTTTACTCTAGGAATTTGCACTTTTAGTAAATTGAGGGCCACTATTATAAGTGCTCCTTTGAAATATTTATTTTGTTTTTCTTATAATGATAATTTGTTAGGTTTGTCTTCACTAATATCCTATCAAGGACAGGATTTAACTTGTATGCACTCAGTTTCTAGCACAGGAACTGGTGTATATTAAGTGATCAGTAAACAGGTACTCAGTAAAAATATGCTCAATTAATGAATGGATAAATGATATGTCTGAGACAGGGCTTGGACAGCTATTTTTTTAACAGCTCCACATGGGTGATTCTGAGTTGAGATTCTGTATATATGTGTGTCTTTATCGTAGAGATGAAAAAAATAAGGTGCTGAGGAAAGAAGAATTTGGGTTTTTGCCACACAGGGAAAAGCAGAGGAGAAACTGAAGCCAGAGCTGGTGTCTCTCTTGGGATCCATGACTGGATTGCCCTCTGTCTCTACTACATCCTTTTCAATTCAGGAGTTAGTCTTCACACTCCTGTATTGTTTTTCCCTATTTCCCTAGGCAGAGGGAGGAGACATTTCTCTGTGCTCTTGGAAGAATCCTTTACCTGTCACATTACATTTGGTTGATGAACTCATCTGCAAATCTCACTAAACAATGAACTACAAGAGAATGAAGACCAGTCACTACCCATTTTTGTATCCCTACCACTTAGTACAATGCCTATGATGAATTCCTTAAGCAATATTTACTGGGTAAATGGATAGACAAATGAATATATGGATGAATTACAGTAGATTATATATATATACATATATATATATACACATATATATGTATATATATATAAATAGGAATGTTTTGGATTTCTTTAATGACCACTTTTTTCCTAAGAGAATAATAATTCAATGGAAATTAAAGGTAATAGAAAATGCACAAATGCACCCACCATGGACAACAGCATATTTATGTGCCTGGTGTCCTGTCTTTAACTTGCATTAGATCAGTTAGAAGTACACAATGCCTTAGCAAAGACAAGATGAGTGGGCCATCTGGATATACTTTACCAGAAGATGAAGAGCTGAGATAGTTCTAGCATAGTAAGAATGTGATGTTCCCCTTACAATTTTATATAGATGTTATATATTATTTATTTATACTTCAACCCAATTTTTAGAGGTCATGTTGGCTGGAAAAGGCAAGCCACTGAAAGGCTTGTGTGACTCATACTCTCAGGCTTCTATGAAGTTTAGTGGGGCTCTATTTCAGGTGAGCAGGTGAATGAATACCTTCTTGCGGGATTTCCCAGAACACTGCCCAATGAACTGAGATGCCAAAGTTATGGTCCTTAATGGGTAACAAGGGGAGTTCACATTCAATAAGAAGTTACTGGCATGATCTCAGTTCATTCTCCCAGCAGATCTATGAGGCAGGTACTATAGTCGCTATCATGGTATTGCAGAAAAGATATTGTGGCTCAGAAAATTTAAGGATCTTGCCCATGATCACCAGCAAGGAGTGGTGGACTTGGGTTTAAATGAAGCCAGTCTGATTCCCAAGCCCATTGACCTTAGCTACCATATTAACCTGTTTCTCTGAATATTGACCAATAAATTATCAACTAAAAAATATGAGAGAAAATGAGAGCCCCAAATTACATCAGACACATAGAGATTAGTCAACAAAATTTTTACATGTAAGTAACCTAGTAACTAATGAATAGCATATTAAGTAACAGAGGCAGGATTAACCCAAGTCCACTGCTTTTTGAGGTCCATATACTTCTTTCTCTGATGCAGGCTTCATATAAGAATGGTCCAAGATACTTATTTCTTCCATGCACATCACATTGGCCCTAATAACTGATACATTGGAGCAATAATGCAGATGTGTACAATGTTAAAGATTTACCACATCCCGGATCATGTAGGATATTCCAAATGTCTGCCTTTCCTTAACAAATCCACTTCTGCAGCAATTCTCATAGCTCAAATATTGTGTCAGACTGACATAGCCATAAATATAGCAACTACCAAATTTACAGACCAGAAAGAGGGCCAGTAGTTCAGTGATTGTTGAACCAAAGAAACTATCTCCAATAAAATAATAAAGTGAAAGGTGGTGATGAAGGGAAAGGGTGTGGGCTGTGTTTGGGTGATGGGATAAGCACCCCTGTGGTTCCACCCTCTTCTGACCACATTAAACATAGTAGGGTTTAGACTGTCACATTAAACATAGTAGGGCTAAAACTGTCATTGATTGTCATGGCATCAACAAGCAGCTGGGCTCTCAGCCTAACTTGATCTGCCTTGGAGGTGTACTTAGTTTACACTGTCATGCTTTTGAAGAACAGAAGCTTGTAAAACAAGCACCCTTTTTCTTTGCTTTTAAAAGTTGTAATAAAAAAAATAAAAGATGTGATAAGGATTTAAGTGTCTTTATTGGCTAAATCCTTGGCCCTTTGTTCCCAGGACTCTGTCTTTTGTGGAAACTATAAAGGATATATCACAGGAAGACCTTGTGTCCATTCCTTGGCCTCAATTTCAAGATCAAGTTTGCACCCAGATAGCCCTTAAAAATGTCCTGTTGATCAAGTCAGAGATATTCCCTGGAACCTGCTGACATTTAGAAGTACTTAGACTTTATGGGATGACTGGGTTCTCTAAGTGCAGTATCCTGTGTAACAAGGCACGTGGGTTTATCTGTCCTAGCAGAATAACCTTTGCAGGCTTCTAGGGGTATTTCCTGAGATGCAGTGAACACCTCCAAGTTTCCCCTCTGAATGCTCTACCTCCCCTCCTTCATTTGCACTCTGCTGGAATCACAAAGACCTCTTAACTGGTTCTCTCACAAAGTTGAGCTTGGAGGGGCATCCATTTTGTCTTAATACAAAGGAGTTTTATGACCAGTCAATAGGATCAAAGCAAGGGACTTTCCCAAGGGACTTGAAAATAGGACACAACAAAGGAAACAGTCAATGAAACTAAAAGACAACCTACAAAATGGGAGAAGATATTTGCAAATGACATATCAGATAAAGGGCTAGTATCCAAGATCTATAAAGAACTTTCCAAACTCAACACCCAAGAAACAAACAATCCAGTCATGAAATGGGCAAAAGACATACATAGATGTTTCTCCAAAGAAGACCTACACATGGCCAACAGACACATAAAAAGATGCTCCACATCACTTGCCATCAGGGAAATACAAATCAAAACTACAATGAGATACCACTTGACACTGGTGAGAATGGCTAAAATTAACAAGACAGTAAAGAACAGATGTTGGCAAGGATGTGGAGAAAGGAAACCCTCTTGCACCATTGGTGGGAATGCAAGCTGGTGTAGCCACTCTGGAAAACAGTATGGAGGTTCCTCAAGAAGTTAAAAATAGACCTGCCCTATGACCCAGCCATTGCACTACTGGGTATTTACCCTAGATACAGATGTAGTGAAACGACGGGACACCTGCTCCCCAATGTTTATAGCAGCAATGTTCACAATAGCCAAACTGTGGAAGGAGCCCTGATGTCCTTCGACAGATGAATGGATAAAGAAAATGTGGTCTATATTTATGATGGAACATTACTCAGCCATCAGGAAGGATGAATACCTACCATTTACTTTGACATGGCTGGAACTGGAGGGTATTATGCTGAGTGAAGTAAGTCAATCAGAGAAAGACAATTATCATATGGTTTCACTCATATGTAGAATATAAGAAACAGTCAAAGAGATCATAAGGGAAGGAGGTGAAATTGAGTGGGGAAAAATTAGAGAGGAAGACAAACCACGAGAGACTTCTAACTCTGGAAAACAAAAGATTGTAAAAGGGGAGGGGGGCAGGGGGATGAGGAACTGGGTGATGGGTACTAAGGATGGCACATAATGAGATGAGCACAGGGTGTTATACTATATGTTGGCAAATTGAATTTAAATAAAATATTTTTTAAAAAGAAAATAGTGAGACAGTAGGAAAAATATGAGAGAAATAGTGAGATAGGGGAAGAGGTAGTATATCTATCAGTTAGGATTAAGTTAAAAAATTAATATGGAAGTGGCACCTGGGTGGCTCAGTTGATTAAGGATCCAACTCTTGATTTTGGCTCAGGTCATGATCTCAGCATTGTGAGATTGAGCCCCGCATCAGGTCCTGCACTGGGCGTGAAGCCTGTTTAAGATTGTCTTTCTCTCTCTCCCTCTGCTCCTCCCACAGCCCTGCCCTCTCTTTCTCTTGTTCTCTCTCCTTCTCTGAAAAAAAAAAAAATAAGAAAAATAAAAAAGAAAACAATACAAAAAAAACTAAGAGTAGTTTATAAAAGATAGAATTTACCTCTCATGTCATTTTCTAGGAATTGGCATTACAAGGTTGTTGTAGTGCTGTATGGTTTCAGGGTCCTAGGCTACAACTCTCTTGTTCATTTACTATCTTATTCCACAGTTCTTTTTGCATCTGGCTATCTTTCCCCATGGTACTGGCTACCCCATGGTTGCTTCAGTTCCAGTCAAACTTGTAACAAGGTGGAGTGAAAAAGATAGAGACTCTATTCCATGTGATTCCCTTTTATAAGACTTCCTACAAATTGTGCTTGTCCCTTATTCCTATATCCCTTTTGTCAGAACTTAGTCATAAGCCACAGGTTGCTGCAGTAGAGGTGGAGGTATGTAGACACTTGAGTCAGTCATGTATCCTGATGCTATTTTTGGGGTCTATTACTGGGGAAGAAGGGGAGAGCAACTGGCATGAGAGAGAGAGAGAGAGAGAGAGATTGTCTCAGAATAATATAGGGTATCATTCCTGTACCCAACCTGTAGAGTAGGTTAAGGAAAAAAAAATGAGTGAAAACAATATGAGAAAAGTATCAGAAGTGAAGAATTTAAAGATTATCTTCAGAGCAACTTCCTGATTCTATCATCTACTTGATTCCCAGGTGTCTTACACCCTTGGTTCCTTGAGATAGCCCTACTACCACATAGAAAAGACACCTTTCAGCTTCAGCTACCTCAGATGGTTTTTGTTGCTTGAAACCTCCAATCTTCAATACACACAGTAATAATCTCTAAGAGAGATTATTAGTTGAAAACTAATTTTGCCCTCTGACCTCCAAGAGTACTTTGGCTTGGCTTATTCACATGAGAGGAAGGGAGGAGGATGTGTGGAGAGTCTCAGGTAGCTGTTTGAATGACCTGCCAGAAAACTTCTGGTCTATGTCCCTAGAGAAATATCTGAGCCCTCGGGCAGTCATTACAGAGATTGTCTAGGCCACAGTTCTCATCAGGAATCGTGTAGCAAGGATATTTCCTCAAGTTTCTGGTTGGTCTGTATAAATTGATGACAATTATACAAGCTCCATACATTTTTTTGAAAATCATAAGTAGAAATTAATTTCATGATGGCCCAATACAGAAGAAAAATTCTGATCTCATTTTCATCTGCTGATTGCAAATTTCTTTGTACAAGTACCACACTAATTATTACTTATTCACGGTCTTTTGACTTAACTACATTAGATTGCTTAGAGCTAAGCATATATCTATCCTATTGGTATCACCAGCTGTCAGAATAGTATATAATTTAGTAGATGCTTAATAGTTTAACAAAATTTGGCATTATTTGATCACTAAATCAGGATACTTACCATAATACATATTATCAAGGGAAAATACCAATTGTGTAAGAATTCTAAGAAATTAAAACCAAAATGTAAAAATAAATTAAAATATTTATTTTATAGTTATTGAATTTGTATTTGGTAACAGGCAATGAAATCCAGTGGAGACCAAACATAGGGCTATATAAGGGAATCTGTGGTCTCATATCTCCCCTATTCTCCAACCTGTACATTTTCCAACTCTAACCCTATATTTTTGTAATTCTAACACAGAAGTTTTATTTTTAATTTTTTTGAAGATTTTATTTATTTATTCATGAGAGACACAGAGAGAGAGGCACAGGCATAGGTAGAAGGAGAAGCAGGCTCCCTGCAGGGAGCCTGATGCAGGACTCGATCCCAAGACCCCGGGATCACGACCTGAGCCAAAGGCAGACACTCAACGACTGAGCCATCCAGGTGTCCCACACACAAAGCTTTAAAAGGTAAACAGAAGTAAGAGCTTTAGTAGATACCTTTATAATGGACATTAAGAATATCTTACTTAGTCTTGGGAAAGCATACAAATATGTACACAATATAATTTGTTCAACATTGATGGTTATTTGCATAACCTTATATTTTTTCATGTATCATTTACAAAACCTATTAGTTCAGCAACTATTCAAGGCCTTTCTGGATGTCAGGCACCAGGGATATCAAGGAGAGTAAGACAAGCACACTCATCAAAGGCATGTTATCTTACGGGGAAGTCAAGCTTAAAAATGAATCACAGATGATAAAGTGTTAAAGACCCCATGATAGAATTGGTTCACAGGTGATATAAAGAAGAAGGGATGTCCATTTATGTTGTTTTGTCCAAAGGTAAAGCTAGGGCCACATCTAGATGATTAGGTGCTTAATGAATGAGTTTTAGTAGAGACAATACACTTGATGTGGAAAGCGCAAGACAGATAACTCTTATTCTGGGGCGCACAGTACTGTCAGTGTAGAGAGAATTTCCCAGCAAGAGCAAGATTCAATTGAAGAAAATTATTTTTCAGTGAACTGTTGCTCAAACTTGACCCACAATCTTGCAGCTGGGATAGACTCACTTCAATGTCAGACAGAAAGCTTCTTATACAAAAGAGGAAAAAATAAACCTTTGGCACAGTAAGTCTTCTCTACATGAACCCAAGGAGAGAATTTGACTGTATTTTAAAATTTCTTTGTATGACTGGAAAAAACTAGCAAGATTCATACCACTGAAAATATGTACAAGTCGGTGAGACATAAAGGTTAATCATGATCCTAGTACTCACTGAATCAAAATACATCTCGCAGCTTCTATATGCCATGTTTGTACTTAGGCTTTTATAGAGCCCAGAATGCCTCCCCTCTCTCCTGTCTCCCAACTCAGCATCCATTTGAGCTGAATTGCAATGCCACCTCCTCGTTCAGCCTTTCCTGATGCTCCAAGGAAGAAGTACAAAATGCAAGCACACCTTACCATTAACATTCTTATAAAGGGATAGTCTACCATTTTTTAAAAGATTTTATTTATTTATTCATGAGAGACACAGAAAGAGAGAGGCAGAGACATGGGCAGAGGCAGAAGCAGGCTCCCTGCAGGGAGCCCAATGCGGGACTCCATCCTGGGATCTTGAGGATCACGCCCTGAGCCAAAGGCAGACGCTCAACCACTAAGCCACCCAGGCGTCCCGATTAATTTAGAATTAATTTAATTATTAATTTAGAATTATTAATTTAGAATTATTTCCTCAATAGTAAACACACTACCTGAGCAACTACCATATCCTAGTTTGGGAAGATATAGTGCTAACCAAAACAGTATTGGTTTTTTTGTTTTTTTTAAATGTTTTTTTCTTAAAGATTTTATTTATTCACAGAGACACAGAGAGAGGGGCAGAAACACAGGCAGAGGGAGAAGTAGGCTCCACACAGGAAGCCTGACATGGGACTCGATCCTGGGTCTTCAGGATCACACCCCAGGCTGCAGGCGGTGCTAAACCGCTGCACCACCAGGGCTGCCCACCAAAACAGTTTTGTAAGGCTTCATGGGGCTAACGTTTTAGATCACCACATGTATTTTAATAAGTTAAAATAAAATGAAATAAGGTAACTCAGATTGTTCATTGTGACAAGTGTAGCAAAGCAAACAGAATGATGCAGTAGTGAGTGGGTGTAAATGGGGTCAGGGTTGAGGCTGATGCATAAAAGGGAGGTCAAGAATGGCCTCACTGTGAAGCTAAAACAGGTGATGCTTTAATCATACAGACTTGACCTCCCTTACTGAACTGTAAGATTTTTATATTTCAATAGCACCCAGCTCCGGACCTGGCCGATGGAGGAGACTCTGTAACAATCGCTAAGATAACTCCTGTAAGATAACCCATTTTCTTGGTGGTCTAAAGCAAAACTGTGGAATGTAAAGCAGGGAAGGAGGAGTATATAGGTCTGGAGATCTCTCCTCTCAGAGCTACGACACCAATTAATTATTAATTTGTGTTGTATGTTGAGACTTGAGAGATAATGAACCAGGGTACTTCTCCCCTCTGAGCTCTGAATAAGCAGAAAAGTAAAGAGAAGAGTCAGGCAGATGGAAATGAAAATTTCAGCCTTTTTATTAGGCTTTTATATGGATGGTCTTTAGTTTGGAGAGTTTCATTTCAATGCGCTGCTGTGGTCAAGCTCTGTAGCACTTCCTGAGCTGTGGTCCATTCCAAGAAGTTTGTGTCTCAAGAGCAGAGCAGACAGTTTTCCAGATACTCAGAGTAACTTCCTATGCTCGGTGGGCACACACAGCTCCAATCCTGTACCCAAGGGGGATTACAATATGGACGCAAAATCACAACCACACAGGCATGTCCAGGGAATAAAGAAAAAGTTGCTGAATCACCCATGCTCAGAGCCAAATGGCACCAACCCAATGAGTGTGGAATTAAGAAACAGGCCAGGTACTGTGATTCCTGCTACTTCTAAAAGTGGGGAGGAGCTTCCCACTTATAGCCCAAATAGGACCAAAGGAAAAGGGGGAGAAATGTTTCTCTTACTGAATAGTTAGTGGCACCAATCTTTAAACATCTATGATAAAGTCCAGGCTATCTTGGTCACTGTCCAGTGTTTTCAAAGGATATATATATATATATATATATATATATATATATATATATATATTCTAGCTTTATAGTTGTGCTTTATGGGGATGAAGGCAAGAGAGTGGGTTGGGGAGAGAAGCTTTTCTATCATAGCCAAAAGTAAATCTTAGATTTGTGTAATTTTGCCTGGTTTTTAGTTTTTAGAGTGAAATCTACTATTCAAGAAAAAAAAAAAAAAAAACAACAACAACAAGCCAAAACAAAACAAAAACAAAGCCAGGAATCGTAATAGGGATGGTAATATCCAAGTCTTTCCATGTAGCCATCCCCTCCTTCTTTAGCATAAGCCTTGGAGGCTCTCTTAAGGATTTTAAGACACTGTGAGAAATAATATCATAGATCTAGGTGGTTTGTAAGGATCATTTGCCTTTAAAAAAAATGCCAGTAATCAAATTCTAGCTGCTGATTCAACTTCATGTCTTTTTCCTTTTTTACGTGCTTAAGAAGCTCTGCTACATCATCAAGGATTACCCTTCTGTGACACCTTCCCTAATTTCCATCATCTCCTGCTCCCAATCTTCCTTAATGCACTACTTCCCATATGCCTAAATTCACCATATATACTTGTACTGAAACACTTATCATCTGATAGTGGAATTTTCAGTTTGTACTGTACTCTCTTACAAAAGGAATGGTCTATTACCACTGCAAATACACTTCCCAAAATCTTTTCAGACTAGGATTTTTCTCATCATTCAGATCCAGGGGTGCCTTCTTTGACCATCAAATGGAAAGTAGTACTTCTCAACATTCCATCACGTGCCTGTTTCATTGTCTTCATCCATTTAGCATTTTCTGGAAAGTACTCACTAATTTATTATCAGTCTCCTGTAGATTACATGAGAATAAAAACTTGGTTTGCTTTGTTCCCTGTCATCCACAGCATGGAGAATAATTCCTATCACATAGTGAGTACTCAGTAAAGATTTGTGAATGAATACATAAATCTCATAATCATCTGTTTGTCCATATGGATAGAAGGAAATTATTGGTATTTGTTGAATGACTGACTGACCGAGTGGATGACTCTGTAGTGCTAAGATAAAAATGAAGCAATGGGACAGAGAACTGGATAGGGCACATTAATAATGTGGATTTGGGGTCAAAAGTTTGCCTTTGGTGATAAAAACCTGGCAAATTAGTCAGGGAAGCACACTTTACCATGAATCATGCATTTTTCTCTCTTGGGCATTCCTGCAAACCAGTAGTTTTTTAAAAATCCACTATTGAGCAACTGTCAATGCCTCCAACACACGCTTTTAAACCCCTGTGACAGATTTTAGAGTGAATTTGTATCTGGCATCAGAAAATAAAATAGAGTAGGCTGTTAAGGAAATTGACATTTCCATCATCGATTTGTTGTTGTTGTTAGATGTGTTTAGTTTAAGGTCTTCTGCAAATTCTATTAAATCTAACAGTTTTATCTTTTCTTAGGTATTTATTTATTCTGCAAGTAAGATGGAGGGAGTATTCTCCAAACTGAGCCCTGGTGAGAACAGTGCAGATGTTTCCGTTAGATATCAACTTCCCCTCCTTCATAGTTTTGATACAGTTTATTCTTTTCTTATGACATTTATCACAGTCTTTTGTGAGATATAGTCATTGACTTAGCCTTTCTGCCAGAAGGCAGTCCTTCATTTTTTGTTGAAAAACTCTGATACAGATTTTTATAACCCTTTTCATCTACCTGAACCTTGTCCAAACAAGGTGGTTGGCATGGTAGCTTCTAGAAGGAAGATGCATGTAGCCATTGGCTACATTAGTGATGCTGATCTCCCAAAGACCCCAGAAGGAAATGTGCTGTTGACTAACAATTTTAGATAAAAGAGGCTGGATATGGTTTGTAAATGGAATGGTTCTGAAATAAAAGAATTCAATAGAAATCATCTCACCACGGAATTCCCTAAATCCATTAATTAAATAACAACTTAATGTCTCCCTTTCTTTTCTTCCTTTTTTTTTTCTTTAATCAGTCTGGTGGGCAGTAGGGGTTCATCTGAGAAGGGTATTGCAGTAGAATAAAAACAATAGGCAAGTAAAACTGAGAAGAATGGGATTTCACTTAGTCGCAAATGATCTCTTCACAAACTATTGTCTTGTGAATAAGGAGGGTGTGCTTTGTAGAGGCAAGAGTACTAGATAAAGAGTACTAGGTAATCTCCTCTTTGTCAGACAGTAAGAGTCAGCACCACCAGCAGTGGGACAAATCTGTGTCGCAGGCATGGGCTAGGAAATGAGTAGAAGAACAAAAACATCACACTGTGATAACCTGGCAAAGGAGGAGGAGGAGGAGGGGGAGGACAAAGAGGAAGAGGAGAAGGAAGGGGAAAAAGAGGAAGAGAAAGGGGAGGGAGAGGGAGAGGAGGAGGAGGAGGAAGAGGAGGAAGAGAGGAGGAAAGAAAAAAAGAAAAAAGAAAAGGAAAGAAATAAAACAGAAAGGCATTCCTGGGTCTGATCATGAAGAAATATCAGAGAAACCCTATTCTACCAAAAAAAAAAAAAAAAAAAAGATGGCCTGTACACTTGGAAAACAAGGAGCCCATCTCAGACTGGAGGAGATCAGAGAGCGGACAACTGGCGCCATACCTAATCCTGGATTGTATTCTTTTTCTTCAATGATATATGGGAGTTCTTACCTGCCAGTTTGAAATGGTTTCTCTGTCTTTTACAGGTTCATACATCTGTTCTCACCTGTGGTTCTGATC
Organism: Canis aureus; assembly: GCF_053574225.1. Taxonomy (NCBI): domain Eukaryota; kingdom Metazoa; phylum Chordata; class Mammalia; order Carnivora; family Canidae; genus Canis; species Canis aureus. The sequence goes on along the minus strand of NC_135636.1, from coordinate 46,331,373 downwards.
CCTATACAACAAAGCATTTTTGGATATATTAGCGTCGGTCATTAGTATTCATAGTTCTAATCTGAGTAAACACCAAAGATATTATTAGCATGTCTTAAGGCAAACGTTATTTAGCTCACCTCCTGCTCCCCATCTTATTTTAGTACATTATCTACCCTCAGCTCCTTGAGCCATACCACCATTCATGTAACAGGGTCTTTGTATACCCTGGAACAGTCTTCCCGTCTTCTTAGTGGCTGTCTTGTCCCTCTGTTTCAGTTTCTTCCCTTCTCAGACCGCATATGACCTTTGCAGAGGCCTTCTCTGACTACTCCATCTACTGAAAATAACCACCAACTACTTTCTATCACATTAACCCACGTACAACTCTATAGAAATTCTTCATTGATTTTGGTCATATATCGGTTGATTCAGGTGCTTGTTTCTGTCTCATGTCCTTGAAGTACTAGAAGGACATTGCTTCTGTCTTTCTCATTTACATCCACATCTCTAGAGTCTAGCAGAATATTGCCGATCAGGAGAGGCTCAATAAAGATTTGCTGAATTAATCAAGTCTGCCCCAGCATGCTTGAGATCTGATGTTGCTTTTCCTCACTGGGCTCTCTACCCTCAGTCACTAACCTCATGCTCAAGTGCGTATCTGCTAAATGAATGAATGAACAAAGAGATAAATGAAAGAAGGTAGGCTTGAAATGAAGAGGCTGTGTTCCACTTGAAATCATTGCTAGTGGTTATAATTTTAGCCAATTAATAACTCAAAATTTTAGATCTTTTGAGACAAATTTTAAGGCAAAAACTGCCTTTTGCTTTTCTCAAATTACCCTATACGAATGCTATACAACCCTGTATTGGAGGAGAAAGGATACAAAGAAAATGTTTCTCATTTTTTAGTTACTTTAAAGTTCAGACATACAAAAACACCATAACTTTAAAGTTTTGAAAACTTCAATGTTCTCACTCTGAAATGAGGCCAGGATGTCTAAAATATCTGATCGGAAAGGCTGAGAATGTATTTTTTATTTTGTTCAGTACTTCTACAATGAAGAATAAATTCCCTGGGCTTAACAGAACATATTTTAACAAAAGAAAGAAAAGTAATTTTCTAAAGCATAAAAAAAACTAGATAGACATCTTATCCAGAATTTAAAATATTCATGCTCTTTAGAAAATATGTCAGAAGACATGTACAGTAGATTAAACCATCACTCAATAATTATTCATTGAGAACTTACTATGTTGAAGACATTATGTACGCACTTTGGATAATGGGAAATGCATGCAGGAGAGACAGGACAGCATGCCCTGAGTTCCTGGATCCAATCCGTGGATGTTCTGATTGCATGAGTGAGTGAGTCAGTGAATGAGGGTTTAGC